>NC_050445.1:85641542-85981542 GCF_903995425.1 Onychomys torridus | reverse complement strand
CCAGCAAAGGACAGGCAGGCTCAGTGTGGCCCTCTGATTTCATCTGGAATGGTTCCTATAGCCCCCTGCAGTAACACAGGCCACAGACATCAACACAGACCCCAGCTGCTGTAGGGCTACAGACTCAGACATGGCCCCCAGTTTTGTCTCATGGTCCCGGGTAGCAGCATAAGCCACTCAGACCCTATGGCCCTGATTACAGCATGGCTCTCAGACTCCAACAAGGCCACTGGCCCAGGCCAGAGGCTTCCTGGTGGCCTTTGGTGGCACCATGGGCCATAGACCATAACAAAGACCCCAGCTGCAATTGGACCACAGCCCCAGCATGGCCTTTGGCAGCAGCCCTGTCCCAGGGATTATCCTGGCCTCAGGTGGGAGAGCAGGCCACTCAGATCCATTTGGTACAACTGCAGCATGGCTCTTGGACACCAGCATGGACTCAGGTGGTGGGCCAGAACCTAGATGTCCCCATAGCCTTTGGTAATAATAGGAACCAAGGACATCAATTCAGACCCTGGCTGCAGTAGGGCCATTGGCCTAGACATGACCCAGATGTCACCATGACACCTGGTGGCATCACAGACCACTCAGATCAGTATGGACCCTGCAGCAGCCTGGCCCTCAGACACCTACATGGCCACAGGTAGCAACTTAGACACTGGGCATCCTTTTGGCCTTTGGTGGCAACATGGGCCAAGGATGTCAGCACAGACCCTGGCTGCATTAGGACCACAAACCCAGACATGGCCCTTGGCAGCAGCCTGGCCCAGATAGCACCATGGCCCAGGGTGGCAAGCAGGCCACCCACATCAGCCTGCTCCTCTTGGCCTCCACTTGTTCAGTTCTGCCTCTTTCCACAGCACATGAACCATCCACTTCTTTTTTTCTCCCATTTCTCTGCTCAGCATAATGGCACCCACCTGCTGGGTGTCACAAGGTGACAATCAGGCCCATGGATGTCTTTATCCAGCTTAAGTTTTAAGGACTCAGGCTGGCCTATGGGTGGCTAGCACCCACCTGAGCAGAATGGCATCAGGCGAGCCCATGCATCAGAATGCTTGATTTTAAAAGTTGCTTCTGGGATGTGTATGAGACATAAAATGATGATCAGACTATATTGTATCAATTTTTAATTTAAAAATCATAAACATTCCTTTTTGATTTGCTGACTTAAGTTCCACCAAACATTGTTAAATGAATTTTGATTTGGGATTGGGACAATTTTTCCAACCATTTTAAAAATGCTTAAATAAGTTTTTGCCATCTTGTACTCTGTTGCATTCTCAGAACTGATGATTCTATAACCATAATTCTGATCAAGTCTATAAAGTTTTGAGGATGTTTAATGTTCTGCAACATCTAATATTAGGCCAAGACTCAATTCTTTACAAAAAATAAAGAAATATATCCCTCTCATTAGTATTCAAATTTTCTTCCATATTTAATAGATGGTAAATTATATGTATATGAAAGTTATTTTAAAATAAATTCCTTTGATCTACTTCCAGTAAAAAGAAAAACTGTTACAATGAAACCCATTATTTTATACAATTAGTATATAATAACTATAGTTCTCTCATAGAAAAGGATAAAACCCTTAGTAATAAAATTTATTAAAGAACTGAAAGACTCATGCATTGTCTCAAAATCACAAAACAGTGATAAAAGAAATCAAAGAAGATATAAATAATTAGAAGGAGCCAAGTGTGTATCACAAGACATTACTAGAATATCTATCTACCAAAATCTATCCACATAGTTAATATACATAACTCCTATCAAAATTCCAATGACACTTTCTATAAAAATAAGATTGACCTTCATTTGGACTGAGTTTTGTGGTTGACGAAGCCTACTACACCCTGGCTTTAGCAGATTTTGGAATAAGACTATAAACAGAATGCCACAGATCATATCTAAATATTTAAATTTCACACAGCACACCATTGCCAAACAATATTCTCTTTTCTGCATTCACAAAACTGATATTTTCATTGAGAATTCTCACAGTGCTCAGAGTTCTGAAGCAGAAAACAGTAGCAGGAAGTCCTCCTTCGTTGCCAGCCATGTTTGGCAGAGGTTCTTTCTCCCACGCAGCTCTAGCTCACACTGTAAAGGCCTAGTCCATCAAAGTTCCAGCAGCACTGCCTACAAGCAGCTTCTCATTTGATGCCCTTCATGTCTCGGGCCTCCCCTACTAGTAACATGGTCTGTCTTTGAAGACATTTGGAAGGGAACCCAAAAAGACTCTGTGACTAGGACCAAGTCTAACAAAACAAGAAATTCTAGTTCTAAGCAATGAGAATGTGTTTGATAAAAAGTCACAAGCCACAAGGAGATCCATGCCTCTGGCACCATGGACTCTACTCTCAAAAGGGCCAGAGGCAGCCCAACCAAAGTGCTGAGCCCAGTGCCCTTCTGGCCATAGCCTAGTTATAGGTATGCATATGTATATTTACACAAGTGTGCATAACATTATATGAACATATGTATGTACATTTGTATTTATGTGTATGTACATGTGTGTGCTCAAAAAAAAAAAAGAAAAAAACTTGCCTCTACTACAAAGCAGTATATGGACTACAGCATACTTAGAAAAACATGTGAGAAGGATATCCCAAATCCACTCAGCTTCATAGCCAATTCAATTTTTTGTTTGTTAAGATATGATCTTTAGCACAAACTAGCCTAAGATTGCTTATGATGTTGAGGATTATGTTGAACTAATGATCTTCCTTCCCCTACTTTACAAATACTGGGAAGTTATAAGTGTGCACCCTTGGCAGAACTGGGGACTGAACCCAGAACCCATGCATGCTAGCAGGCACTCTGCCAACTGAGCTGCATCTACTAACTTTCCAGATTCAATTTTCAAAATAACAATAATAATAATAATAATAATAATAATAATAATAAAACCAGCAACTGATTGCTTGGAGGGCAACTTGGGTAACAGCTCAAGGTGACTGACTGCCTTAGAGGAATTATAAATATACAAAAATAAGCATGTCTTCCTTAGGGCACTAGAATAATGGAAATACAGAGATGTGCAGAACCAGCAGGGCTATTGCCTATGTAGGCATGAGAGGAAGTACAACTTCGTACAAGACAGGAGGTCTTCAAGGTTGAGGTCTCCCAATAGGACCCTGGATGCTGATAGCCCAGTGAACTGAAGCTTTCTTCCTCCTTTAGAGTTATTGCTAAAGACTATAACTCTACTCTATCACTTCCACTTCAGCTAAGAAAACCTCCAAACGACTCACAAGTATAATTTCATTTTCAGCAGACATCATTTCCTGCTCGCTGTAACACAGAAGACCAGGGGTATTACAGAAACACATGTACTGGTTAATGGAAGATACTCTATAGCTCATTTGCTGCTGTAATTACAAAAGGAGATTCCCACTGCACTGGCTCCAGCTGCTTGCTGAACATTTGTTCAAAAGTCAACTGTACTTGCAAATTTTCACCACTGTGACAAACAGAAAGTAATCTAAGTATGACACATGCATGCTCTCACATCCTTGTAGGATCACCTCCTCAGCATTGTCCAGTCACTTGCATATTATAGCATCTTCTTGAGTGAAATACTTACATTGAATTCATCTTTGTCCATAGGCCACTGGAACTTATCTAAGACCTGGTATGATAGGTATTTAATAAACACTTATGCAAACAAACTCTAGGCTATGGGAGCTGTGATTCTCTGTTCAAACTCAGTATCACATGATGAAAATTAAATGGCAATCTTAGTTTTTCTTTGACTCGACTCCATAGATGCCCGTAGGAGGTTAAGTGAGATGACAGAAAAACAGACAATAATGAAATAGTCAAAATGTTAGAGCAACTTTTAGATAATCAGGCATGAAGCTAAGTGCATCAAGTACATTAGCTCACTCAGAGGCTGTGCCAGGAGCAAATGGCTGTCACCCTATTCTATAGGAGGCAGATGATCAGAGGGGTTAGATTGTCCCCAAGACAGCACATGGAGTGTAAGCCATGATGCTCACTGGTTTATCCTCAGCATCTCAGTCCCCTCATCCAGAAAATCATGTCAAATATTTTCCCTGAAGCCCTCACAGAACCATTATGAGGTTGGTCTGAGCTACAGAAAAGCCTAAGAAAATATTACTGTCTGACATTTGCTAAGAGTGTTCAAGGTCTTTAGAGTGCTTCCATGTGCACCGAGCATTTAACAAGCCCTAAGGGCTCTGTGCAAATGGAAAGTGTCATTAATCTCCCCATGCCCCATGTTTCTAATCCCTCACATGTCTTCGGTACTACAAGGTAATAACTGCATCAAAAGCTAATGATAAAAGAAGCCAAGCTTGACACAGATAGCAATATGCTGATTGTCTCAGTGTATACTAAGAAGAAAAAGGTAGCTGCTCTTCCTAATAACACAGTTTAAAGGTAAGAAAATATATGGAAATGAAGTGATTTGCAGAATTCATTTTTAGTAAATTAGCAGGTCAGAATTTAAATACATGTTAACATCTTACCAAATAACATATCCTTTCATAACAGAATTAATCCAAGATATCTTATGATTACAACACTGTATAGAATTCAATGTATTTGTAATTGTCACTGATTTTGATAACCTATAGGTATGGAAAGTCAGGAGAGGTACTTAAACTTTGAATAAGTTAAATTTCTAAAACATTACACACAGAGAGAAAGAACTCATGGAATTCCCTAGACAAATTCTAGACATGTCAATCATTTACATTCAGGAAACTCTTAATTGCCCAACTCTGATAACACTGTAAAACTGTAAATCCACACATGAAATATTTATAAATAAAATCACACTATGAGGTATGTAAAAACTGAGTATGGCAGTTTTTCTTTGAAGGAGTCCTAAAATTTATGGGACAACAAAATATAAATTAGTCCTCGCAGCGGTACCAACTCTAAATTCATATTTTATGCGTCAGACCTTCTAGTGACAGTACATTTCTACTGATAGGTAAAAAAAAATTTTTTTAGAGATTTGTATTTTCAAGGGTATTTTTCACTTTTCTTTAAAAGTTATTTTATGATTACTAATGTTCTAAAATGATAGTTTTGAGTGAATTTTCCTGTTCCTCAGAAATCATGTATGTGATCAAACTAGCTTTGATGAAGCAAACTTATTTTTTTCTCCTCTTATAATAAAAATATTTTGTCTAAAAATAAGTTTTACAGAATATGGAGCAGATGGGGAGTTAGGAGGAAATCTCTATTTAATCTCTGTAACTATTATTTCTATTATTCAAAAGGCTATATTAGAATGATGAGTCATAACTAGTTAAACAAAGCTGACATCTCATTCCCAACTAAATCCTATACTTCCTGCAGATGTCCTTAGCTGATGCCTAGTGTCTTTTTTTCTGCTCTAGGATACCATGTCACATTTTCTTGCCCTGTGTCCCTACACTCCTCTTACCCTAGGAGAGTTTCTCAGACTGTTTGAATGGCATGGCTACTTCAGAAGAAGTCAACTAGCCATAAGACTCTCATCATGTGCATCTGTCTGCTGTTCCTGTTGGGAACAACTTGAGCCTTTCAACCTGGGGAGGAAGGGACCAAACATGAAACATCATTCCATTTACATAGCAAATATAAATACAGGTCACATGATTTCTAGCTGTTCATATTGGACTTGATAGCCTGGCTGAAGAAGGGTGTGTCAGATTTCATCACTATCCAGTGATTATCTTTTTACCAGATTTTGAGATTCTTTATGGGAGGAAGTCACTGCCCAGTACACACCCAAGAGATGGAGAGCTGAGGTCCACACACTCGAAGATATAAGAGCTGCATGATTTATTTGAAATTCTTCTGTGGGGGGATTTATTCTTTTTACTTCACTGTTTAATCTATCCAACCAGTCTTTAAATCAATAGCAACTCATAAATATTTATTTTTCCTTTAGCTTATTATAACCCACTGCTGCTTCACTTATTTTCTTGCTCAAGGTGTCCCAGCTTTGCCATTGGAAGCCCTTTGGGAAGGTTCCTGTTTCTTTGACACACCATTGTTAAGTATGACTTTCTTTGTCATGCACTCATGGCTTTTCTGACTCTTACAAACTTCACTCAGATCAACTAGCATGTTTCCTCTCTCTTGCTTGACATTAGCCCTTTCTCCAAAGAAAACTGGTTCTCTTGTTAAACAGTACTAGAAACCAACATCTGTGAGCAAAGTTTGCTTACCATTACTGGAGTATTTCTGCTATTAGGTCTGAGAAACTGCCAGAGTGATGAAATGTATTAAATGTATTAAATGTAGCAATGAAATATATACCAACATTAGATAGAGTTGAAAATTATAGATGATAGATATTATAGATAGATAAATAAACAGACAGACAGACAGACACACACACACACACACACACACACACACACACACACACTCAGGATTATGTAACCACCTACATATAAAGCAAGATAAATGAGTTCTCATTGATGTCTTCAACTTTAATCCATTACCATCTGGACTATCCAAGTCATTTACTTTAGTTTATAAATTTCCATCCAACTATAAGAAATAAAATACTGTCATTCACTATCAATGGGCTTAATTGTAGCACTTTTGTGCTCTTTTTTGGTTAAAAATCTTATAGCCACCATATATTACTAAAGTTACTTAGATTTTACTGCCTTTACCTACTGAGATTATTTCATACATTATAATCTGTATTCCTTTTGGGACTCCAGACCTCTTAATTATTTTAATTTCTATGTATTATGTTCCTTTGGTGTTGTGAAGCTTGTATGTGCGTATGTACATGCTTGGGTGTGTAGGTGTACATGTGTACACAATCCCAGATTGTGTGCCCTTGAACTCATGAAGTAGGTTAAGCTGACCAGCCAGTGAGGCCCACAAAGGTCCCAGCACTTGTCTTGCGGTTTGGGCCTTCAAATCTCTAATGAGTCTAAGAAAAAAATGTTGAGTGACAGTTGCTTGGCTTACTGTAAGGGCAAAGGTAATTACAAAGTGACTATCATATTTTCTGTATGTCAGAGCTCAAACTGGATATTCATACTTTAACTCTTTAGAAAATTCTAAATCTTTAGAGAATTCATTCTGCTGTAGCCAGAAGTTTCTCCAGTCCCGCCAGGCCCCAAAGTCCTGTAGCCCCCTATAAAATAATCACTCAGAGGCTTAATAGTAATTGCAAATTCTATGACCTGTTGGCTCAGGCTTCTTGCTAGCTAGCCCTTACAACTTAACTCAACCCATAAATATTAATCTATGTATCACCCTGTATTCCAAGGCTCTATCTGTGTCCCATTACATGTTGCTCCTTGGATGGTGGTTTGGCATCTCCTTCTACTCTGCTTTCTCCTTTCACGATCTCTCTTAGATTTTACTACCTGGCTCCATCCTGCCCTGTCATAGGCCAATGCAGCTTTATTTTTCAACCAATCAGAGCAGCACATATTCACAGCGTACAGAAAGCCATCCCACAGCACTCTTCTTTTCTGTTTTTCATCCCCTGTGTTATCTTATGTCACCCACACAGGCTTCAGACTCACAGAGGATGAACTTGAACTTCTAATTCTCCAACTTCCATCTCCTATATGCTAGATGACCAGCATGCAGCACTAACACCCAGTTTGATGGAGTTCTAGGAATTGAACCCAGAGCTTTATGCTGCTTCTCAAGCTAATCTCCCCTTTTTTTGTTGTTGTTGTTTTTGGTTTTTCAAGACATGCTTTTTTTGTATAGCTCCAGCTATCCTGGAACTCATTTTTTAGACCCATGCTGGCCTAAAACTCACAGAGACATGCCTTCTTCTGTCTCCTGAGTGCTGGGATTAAGGCATGCCCCATGATCACCCAGATCAAGACCCTCTTTTATCTTCTTAAAATTAATTTAATGTATTTCTCATATGATTCACAAAAGTTCGTAATTTTAAGAACAGCTTAGTGAGCCTAGAATGATAGGTCTCTCTAATACTGTTATTCTAAAGTTCAGTCATTCACAACATGTCTATAAAAAAATTCTCACAAGTGAGAATTCTGAAGTTCAAGAAGAAACTGACTTCCCTCAGTCACACAAATCACTAACCCCAGAGAACAGACACTGTTCTTTGGACTTACTGACAGATGTTCTTACCTCCATGTGCTCTCCAAGGTCCCTAACTCTCCAGAATATGTTCTATCACATAATAAGATGGTATGATGTCACACAATACAATGTTTTTCAAGACTTGTTTTAGGAAAAAAATGTAAATCTACATCATCTAGTACCATGCATATTTATTTGTTTCTTCCTTATAGATCCTAGACTCTACCTACTTATAATTCAAACACACAGAAAAAATATTTTAAGGAAATGAAACATGCTTTTGCTGGATCAAAAATGAGTTTGAATTAGCAATACAAAAATCACATTAGGCCAATCTTGGTCTTGCACACCTTGAGTCCTAGTACTCAATAGGCAGAGGCAGGCAGATCTCTGTGGTAAAATAATCTTTTTTGAACACCATGAAGATGTGTCTTTGCCTAGGAGCCTTCTGACTGGTTTAATAAAAAGCTGAATGGCCAATAGCTAGGCAGGAGAGGTTAAGTGGGATTTGGGAGAAAAGAAAAGAACTAGGGATGATTCTAGGCACACAAAAGAGATGCCAGTAAGACACAGAGGGAATCATCAGATATGTAGAATGAAGGAAAGGTAAAAAAAAGTCACATGGCAGAATGTAGATTAATATAAACAGGTTAATTTAATTTATAAGATCTGGTTGGGAACAAGCCTAAGCTAAAAGCCAAACTTCCATAATTAATAATAAGTCTCTGTGCCATTATTTGGGGGCTGGCAGCTGAAAAGAAAGTCTTACTACAGAGCTGTATGAATTTGAGGCTACCCTGGCCTACATAGTATGATCTAGATCAGCAGGAATTACACAATGAGACACTGTAAGTAAATAAACCATAGTGGCTCACATCTTTAATCCCATCACTCAAGAGGCAGAAGTAGGCAGATCTTTGTGAGTGGGAGACCAGCCTGATCTACATGGTTAGTTCCAGGACAGATAGGGCTACAGAGAAACACTGTCTCAAAAACAAAAAACAAAACAAAAAACAAAAACAAACTCATTTTTTTCTGTTGAATATTCTTTATTCCCTTGAGTCCTCAAGGATTCTGGTTTCATTTCATGGCCTCTGAAATGACAAGTTCCTAAAATGTAACCTATATGTTTAATTATTACTTTACTCATTTGCCAAAGAAACACTGTTGAAATGGCAAGAGCTTGGGAGTATCTGCAGTATGTAAATGGTTTTAAAACTCCATTAAAGAATGTGAATTAAATGAATGGTGTATCTTTAAAAACAAGAGTGTTTGGGGCCTCTGACTTGTTTTCCCCCCATTTTTCAACTGACAGTAAAAATGTCCATGTTCAGGCCCCGTCGAGTCTGACTTCTAAGAGACTGTATTCCAGAATCAATGTTGTTTTTCACTCCCATTCCATCACAGGAAGTCTTTCTTTGTAATCAATTCTTCTTTGGGGATAATTGTCTAAAAGCCATGACTTCATTTCTCAGGTTAAATTCATGCCAGTACCATTCTGAGAATTAACAGGAAAAAAAAATTAAAAAGCAGAAAGGAAAAAAAAAAACAGTCTCTGAGTTCTATGTTCAATTTACTAAAAACTGTCTAGAATACTGAAGTATTTCTAAAGGCAAATCTTCAGTGTGGCAGATGCATAATAATGCACATGGGCTGAAGGGCTTTCTTAGAAAAGCATCCTGTAGCTACTTTAACAAGAGGACTGGGTGTCATTTATAATTCATGCAAGTAGATTGAAGCTTGCTGCTGCCATCCAAGAAAGATGGTTTGCAAAGCTACAGAGCACAATAATCCAATATTCCTTCTGGAGAGTTCCATATATCTCAGGCAGATTGTACACTAGAGATCATTTCCATGCCAATGTCCCCAAGAACATAATGTGGTATTTTCAGAAAACACAGATTTATGCTGTGGGTTATTTCTGCAGGCATGGAGGATGCCACTAGATCATCAAGTTGAAGGTGGATTTCTAGGTAGTGTTCACCAACATGTAGCTGCTGTTTCAAAGGAATGGATATCTTCATGCTTCAGGAGCTGCTTTTATGCAGTGCTGAATATATCTCACAGTTAGCATGTTTTACAGTTGAATGATCAGAGCATAATCTTGGTGGAAGTCAAAATGACCTTGAGAATAATTAAATCATTTATTCTGCAGCAGAGGAATTATAAATAAGATCTACCTCTTTCCAAGTATGTGTTGTGGGTCAAAAGAAGCAGGCTTCTGAAAATGAGCTAATAGCTTGACAGAGTGAGAACATGGGAAGGCATGGCCCACCATTAAAATGTCATCTACCAGTTTTCGTACCACAGTGCACTGGAAGATCATGTAGTCAAAAAGATATGAAGCAGGGCCAGCAAGATGGCATTTGCCACCAACCCTGATGGCCAGAGTTTGATCCTTGGAAGCCACATGATAGAAAGAGAGAACCAACTTTCACACATTATCTCCTTTCCATTTTTAGTAGACTTACCTATATAGAATAGCCCATAATCAGAATCCAAGTATGTGGCCAGGAGGTGGTGGCGGCACACGACTTTAATCCCAGCACTTGGGAGGCAGAGGCAGGCAGATCTTTGTGAGTTTGAGGCCAGCCTGGTCTACCAAGCGAGTTCCAGGAAAGGTGCAAAGCTACACAGAGAAACCCTGTCTCAAAAAACAAAAACAAAACAGAATCCAAGTATGTGAAATTCTCTATCCACAGTAATCGTGTAATAGTGACCACCACTTCAGTATTTCTCTCTGAATTCTACCAAATGACATCAGTTTACTGCTCTGTCCCCAGGGAATTAAAATACACCCACCCATGGTTTACAACCTCTCAAAGAGTTGTCAACCACCAAACGGAGAACATACCTATTTTAAGCTGTAGAGACCCATGACAAGGTGTTATGGTGCCTCAGTGTATACACAAAAGAACATTTGTTGAATAATTAAAAGTATTAAAAAATAGCTGGGCTGGGCAGTAGTGGCGCATGCCTTTAATCCCAGCACTTGGGAGGCAGAGCCAGGTGGATCTCTGTGGGTTTGAGGTCAACCTCATCTATACAGTGAGATCCAGGACAGGCACCAAAACCACACAGAGAAACTCTGACTCAGAAATAAATAAATAAATAAATAAATAAATAAATAAATAAATACCTGGGGTGTGGCTCAGTTGGTAGAATGCTCACCCACTATGCACAAGACCTGGATGAGCCCCAGAGCCATATTAAACCTCAGCACTCAGGAAGAAGAGGCAGGAAGACTGCTCAAAGTTCAAACCAACTTGGTACACATAGAAAGTTCCAGACCAGTCATGATAGACAGGCTTTGTCTCAAACAAAACAAACAAACAAAAAACAAAACTAATAAATAAATAAATAAATAAATAAATAAATAAATAAATAAGTGTATCAACTAATGAACAGAAGAGTTAACTGTGAACAAATGAATTTTCTGCTAAGCAATTTTATTTTCCAAACTAAAAAAAAAAAAAAAAACACTACGTGAAACTTTTTCTTTCAAGTCTATAGTATTTTTAAATAAATTTACTTTTTAAAATTCAGATTTTTCAGAAAAGTTACAGTCAGTACCAGATTCTCCATATACCTATATACCATACATTAGTGTAATACATCTGTTACAATTAATGAACAAGTAATTATTTATTGCTAACTAAATCCCATGCTTTATTCATATTTCCTTAGTTCTCACCTAAGATCCAATCCCAAAGACTAGACCATAAATAGCTGCCATATCTCTCTGGGTTCCTCTTAACTGGGATACTTCTCAGCCAAAATTTTAATAGCCATACTTGTTTTGCATCATATAGCCTAGGTACTTGTGGGAGGCCTCTTCATTGTGTTTTGTTTGTAGCTGGACGGTTTTCCTGTGTCCCACCTGGGGTCTGCAATCCTGTGGCCCATTTATAAAATAATCACTCGGAAGCTTATATTAGTTATAACTGCTTGGCCATTAGCTCAGGCCTATTAATGACAAGCTCTTACACTTAATTTAACCCATAATTCTTATTTATGTTTAGCCACATGGCTTGGTATCTTTTCTCAGTTCTGCCTTCACATCTTGCTTCCTCTGTGTCTGGCTGGCAGCTCCTGACTCCACTCTTCCTCTTCCCACCATTTTCCTTGTCTGCTTATCCCACCTACACTTCCTGGCTACTGGCAAATCAGCATTTTATTTATCAACCAATCAGAACAACACACATTTACAGCATACAGAACGGCATTCCACAGCACTTCCCCTTTGCTGTCTAATCAAAAAGGAAGGTTTTAATTTTAACATAGTAAAATTACATATAATAGAACAGTTATCATTTGTTGCTATAAATTTTCTCCTGGACCCACCTGGCTCCCAAGGCCCTGTAGTCCCACAGTCATTCAGACCCAAGTAAACACACAGAAGCTTATATTATTTTTAAACTATGGCTATGGCAGGCTTCTTGCTAGCTAGCTCTTATATTTTAAATTGACTCATTCCTATAAATCTATATTTTGCCACATGGCTCATGGCTTATTGGTACTTTACATCTTGCTTCTCCTGGAAGCAGCTAGCAGCGTGTCCTCTGCTCTGTCTTTCTCCTTCCTCTCTCTCTAGTTAGAATGTCCTGCCTAAACTTATTCTACCTCACCATTGGCCAAACAGCTTTATTTATCAATCAATCAGAGCAACACATACTCACAGCATACAGAATGACCTCCCCATCATTTGTTTGATGCAACTTTTTATATTTTATTATTGCATTTTTTATTTAAAAATAAAATCCCAGCACTCAGGAGGCAGAGGCAGGGGGATCTCTGTGAGTTCAAAGCCAGCCTGGTCTACAGAGCTAGTCCAAGACAGGCTCAAAAAGCTGCAGAGAGACCCTGTCTCGAAAAACCAAAAATAAATAAATAAATAAATAAACAAACAAACAAACAAATTTATTCATTTTATATACCAACCACAGATTCCTCCCCTCATTCCTCCTCACGCTATCTCCAGGCTCTTCCCTACCAAGTCCCCCACATCTACTATTCCAAAAGGGTAAGGCCTCCCTTGGGGACTCAGCAAAACCTGGTACATTCAGTTGAGGCAGGACAAAGCCCCTCCCCCGCATCAAGGGTGAGCAAGGTGTCAACCATAGGTAAGCAAAGGATAATCAGACCACAACCCACAGCTCCAAAGAAGCTAGGAAAGAAGGAGGACCCTAGGAGGGACTAATGGATTGCTTTTGGACAGAAAAACAGATGCAATCTCCATATGTAGCTAGGAACAGGGGCAGGGTCAAAAGTGAGAAGGGGATGGGGGATAGGAACATGAGGGAACAGGATGGTTGTTTGATATAATTTTTATGGTTAGACTGGATTTCTGGAGTTTTTTTTTTATATTTTAGCTTGATTGTATATAACTACAATGATATAATTGTATCACTTCCCTCCTTCCCTTTCATCCCTCCAACCCCTCCAATGTCCCTACCTCCAACTCCTTTTATGCTCCCCACTCTCAAATTGAGAGCCTCTTTTTTGTGATTATTATTGCTATACAGAGAGAGAGAGAGAGAGAGAGAGAGAGAGAGAGAGAGAGAGAGAGAAATACAACTTGTTAGAGAAATATATAAATACAACTTACTAAATCCATTTTTGGATTTTGTGTATACATTGTTTCAGGATTGAACACTTTAAATTCTGTGTTTTTTTTTTTTTTTTTTTTTAAAGAAACAGCTCAGACATTGAGGGTAATTCTTATGGGCAATGAGATGGCTCAGTGAGTGTACTGACTAATTTTATGTCAACTTGACACAAACTGGAGTCATTTGGAAAGAGAGAACCCCAATTAAGAACATGCCACCATAAGACTGGCCTGTGGACAAGCCTATAGTGCATCTTCTTGATGGATAATTGATATGGGAGGTCAATGCCCTCCTGGACAGATAGTCCTAAAGTATTTAAGCAGCAGGCTGAATACATTACGGGAGCAAGTCATCCAGCAGCACTCTTCTATGACCTCTATGCCTTGAGGGTCCTGTCTTGAGTTTCTGCCCTAACTTCCCTCATGACAGACGGGTGTAGAAGTGTAAGCAATAAAAAACCCTTTCCTCAACAGGTGGTGGTGGCACACGCCTTTAATCCCAGCACTCGGGAGGCAGGCAGATCTCTGTGAGTTCAAGGCCAGCCTGTGCTACAGATCGAGTTCCAGAAAAGGCACAAAGCTGCACAGAGAAACCCTGTCTCGAAAAACAAAACAAACAACAACAACAAAAAAAAAAACCCTTTCCTCTCCAAGTTGCTCCTGGTCATGATGTTTTAACATAAAAACAGAAACCCTGACTAAAGCAGGAGCGAAAGCAACTGGCCCAGTGACATGAATTAGACCCCTGGGATTCAGACAGCAGAAGGAGAGAACTTACTCCTGGAAGTTGTTCATTAACATGCACAGGTGCATCATGCCACACACATTCATGTGGATGCAAACACACACACACACACACACACACACACACACACACACACACACACACTTAATTCTGTTTTTAAAATAATACACATCAGTTCCTATTGTATCTTATCAGAAACCCATGACTGATTTTTTGTTTGTTTGTTTGTTTTTCGAGACAGGGTTTCTCTGTGTAGCTTTGTGCCTTTCCTGGAACTCGCTTTGGAGACCAGGCTAGCCTCGAACTCACAGAGATCTGCCTGCCTCTGCCTCCCAAGAGCTGGGATTAAAGGCATGTGCCACCACTGCCTGGCCCCCATGACTGATTTTTCACAATAACTTTCATCATTGACTAAATTGATCTGTCAGGTTTCTCTAGAGTGAAATTACTTTTCCCCACTTCCTACAACTTTGAAAAGAAGTCCTATACCCATTTCAGACCTAAGAAAGAATAACAGACCATGATAAATGAAGACCACATGAGAACAGGAATAGGTAGAGTGCTGGAGAGGTCCCCAGAAATCCACAATGATACATCCTCTGTAGACTGCTGGCAATGGTCGAGAGAAAGCCTGATCTGACCTAGTCTGGTGATCAGATGGCCAAACAGTCGTGCTAGAACTCTCATCCAATAACTGATGGAAGTGGATGTAGAGATCCTCAGCCAGGCCCCAGGTGGAGCTCCAGGTGTCCAATTGTCGAGAAAGAGGAGGGATTGTAAGAGCGTGAATTGTTGAGACTAAGATTGGAAAAGCATAGGGACAAATAGCCAAATGAATGGAAGCACATGAATTATGAACCAAAGGCCAGAGCCCCCAGCTGGATCAGGCCCTCTGGATAAGTGAGACAATTGAATAGCTTGACCTGTTTGGGAGGCACCCAGGCTGTGGGACCAGGACCTGTCCTTAGGGCATGAGCTGGCTGTTTGGAACCTTGGGCTTACACAGGGACACTTTGCTCAGCCTGGAAGGAGGGGGCTGGACCTGCCTGTACTGAATCCACCAGGTTTAAATGAATCCCCGGGGGAGTCTTGTCCCTGGAGGAGATGGGAATGGAGGGGAGGGGATCGGGAGAAGGTAGGGGCAGGGGCAGGAGGGGAGGACAGGGGAACCCATGGCTGATGTGTAAAATTAAAACACAAATATAAAAAAAAAAAAAAAGAAGCAGACAATATGGTCATCTCAGAGCTTGGAAGACAGCTCCAGAGTTAAGAGCACTGAGGACTTGAGTTCAGATTCCAGCATGCACACAACAAGCATCCATCCTCAAGCTCTCTAACACCAGCTCCCAAAGACAGAGATGGGATGATTACTGGGGATTACTGTCAAAGAAGAAATCATGCCCAGGCTCAGAGACCCACAGCTTCAAAGTAATGGATGAGGGATGATAGAGTAGGAGGCTTGGAACCCTCTTCTGGTTTACATGTATGGAAAGACACAGAAGCACACATGTGCACACACACAAATGATGTTCATCACCTTGAGAGAAAATTAACCATATAAAATACTTGAAATCTTTCTACCTACATTGTTTATCTGTTTTCATCAATTTATTCATTTAATAACATATTTGTGAGTGCAGTTTTGTGGACATTTATTTTCTACATTGAATCAAATTCAATGTCACAATTTGGGGGAGAGGCTGTTAAATATTGACAGCCTCTTTCATTTAATACCTATGTTCTTTTGATACAGCTTTATCATTGTGGGAATATTTTTCATTTTTTTCATGGTGGGAGTAGTGAGTACTTCTGTATTTTTTGCATTGTGCTTTGAGTTCACCTAACCTCCCTGAACCCCCTCTTTCCTCAACAAGTCTTGTGCCTTGCTCCAATAAATTGGAGACTAGTATTAGAAACAAAGTTCATGGCAGTGGGTTCTTTAGGGATATTTCTGTTGATATGTTTGCTCATAGGATATCGATGTTTTCTTTGGTGATCACCAGATGTAAATTTTTGACAAATTTGTTGAGAAGTAAGAATAAGTATGCCTATCTCATACAATTACTGTGTGTTTTGGAGGAATTCCTGACACAGCATACAGACTGAATGAAAAGCAAACACTACTTTTAAAGGAGACCATTACAAACACACTGAAAATATAGCAAATAACAACTTTGTTTTCTGAAGTCTATCACAATTCTCTAATGGTTTTGCTTCTATTTTGACATGTTTTTATTGCTATAAAAGTAAACAAATAAGTAAGAAACTGATTCTAGAACTTACTCTCGTTAAAAATCATTTAGTCAAATCACCTAAGGCCACTTAATACATAATGCAATTTGCTTCATCTAACCCCCAGGCATAGTCTATGTTTAACTAACATATACTAAACTTTATACAAATATATAAACATTAGGGGCTGAGCAGAAGGCTCAGTGAATAAATCACTTGCCACCAAGCCTTATGTTCTGAATTCAATCCTCAGGACCCTCATGGTGGACAAAGAGAGCTGAGTCCATAAAGCTGTCCTCTGACTTTCAGACATGTTCTGTGGCATGAATGTGCTCACACACATACACACACAAAAACACACAAAAGTACATACATTCATACATACATACATACATACATACATAGCGATCAAAGCAACTATCATTCTCTGATACTTCATTGCTGTTTTCAGCTTCACTTTTTTCTAATTTTCAAAAAAAAAAAATTAATGACCATACTATCCTGAATCTATTCCTTAACTAAAATTTTGAAGAATACAAAGTTTTTAAAAACTAATGTCCAAGTTTAAATATGACAGTTGCTTCAAAACTCTATTATAATGGACACACTTGACCAACTATTTTAGACGTTTGTAATTCAGTCAGCTTTCTAATTTGCCTGCAGGAAACTCTTGACGTGAGTGATCCTTTCTGACCCATGCTCTTAAGAAACTTCAGGTGCTGTAGAGATGGCCGTTTGTAAAGTGCTTGTCTTGCAAACATTGTCTTAATGTTACCCTCAGAACCCACATTAAAAGGCTGGCACATGCTTAGATCCCAGAACTGGAGAGGCAAAGGCAGAGGGAGCTCTGGTGCTCACTTGCCAGGCAGCCTCACCTACTTGGTGAGCACCAACACAGTGAGAAACTCTGTTTAAAAAATAAATAAGTGGGATGGGAGAGAGAGAGAGAGAGAAGAATAATGCCTAAGGAACAACACCCAATGTTTTCCTATGATTTCCATACACATGGCATGCACACATGCACATAGACTCACATATACACATGTAACTGCATACATGGAAACACACAAGAAACTCCAATTAACTCAGATATAACTAAGCCTACTGAGTTACCTTGTCATTACAAAGGTAGACACTTGGGTGTCTGGGCTAGTAAAGGACATCAGGCAAGTGCTGCACATCTTGAAAACCCTCTTATCAAAGTATTGATGCAAAGTTGTCAGCTACAGTCCTTAAGAGGAAGAGTCCATAGCTCTCTAGACACAATCAGATGTCAATGTTAACAAGTTTTCAATCTGATCATCTGGTGTCCTTTATACCAAGGCAGAGGTAAGGCATTTTATGCCCAACAAAACACAGACAGCATCGAAAGAGCCATTTGAGAGCATTGATTTCCACAGCGTGTGTCAGTCTTCCAAAACATTTTAAGAGAGTGATGAGATTTTATTGGTCTGTTTGCTTTGGAGTTTGGACAAAGAGCAGTGAGTACTCATCTCTAGGTCCTTTGAGCCTCACTTCATCCAGATAGCAGTCTTCTACTTTGTAAAAACTTACTCCAATTACTCTTGCACACCACACCCCCTTTTGTTGCAATACTACAGATTGAAGCCAGGCCTATACTTTCCAGTTAACAGTGAGACTTAGTGACAACATAGTGAGAAAATTAAACTAGGTTCCCATTCCTAGTGTTGAGTAACTATTTTCTAGAAATACCTGCATGTACATGTTTACTTAACATGGTGCCACTCATATCAAGCAAGTTACACGATCAGCCTAGGTGTTGATTAATGGATGGATAAATAAAGAAAATGTGTATATAAACAATGAAGTTTTATTCAGTAATAAAAGAGGAATAAAAATTATGTCATTGTCAGGAAAATGAATGTAACCGAAGATCATTATATTAAGTGAAATAATACAGGCTTAGAAAGACAAATATGTTTTCTGTCATACATTGGATATAGATTTTTTTTTTTTACAAGATAAAACACAGTAGAAATAGAACTACTTTAGAAGAGGAAGGGGACAAACCTGAGAAGAGAAAGAGGCATAAATATGAGGGTAGTGTTCAAAGTACATTATATATGTGCATGAAAATGGCATAAAGAAGCCCACATTTACATAATTAATATATGCTAACAAAAGAAAAAGCAGTCCCTTTCCTCTTACTGATATACTTTTACGGAAAACAAATTCAGACTATTTATATGCACCAGTTGATGCTTTAATTATTGGCACAAAATTTATTGCAATTCAGAAAAGTTCACAGTAAGATATTCTCCTGGGATAACCCAGCTACTTCTCTCCACCTCTGGTCTCATACATTCTTCCTTTAGCCCCAATGAGCCACTTTGGTCATAGTTAGGGTCTCTATTGCTGTGAAGAGACACCATGACCACAGCAACTCTTACAAAGAAAACATTTAATTGTGATGGCTCACTTACAGTTCAGAGGTTCAGTCTATTATCATTATGGCAGGGCATAGCAGTGTGCAGGCAGACAGGCGCTAGAGAGGTAGCTACTAAATGTTGATGTGTAGGCAACAGGAAGTAGACTGAGATTCACACTGAGTGAAGCTTGAACAAAAGAGACCTCAAAGCCTTTTCCCACAGTAACACACTTCCTCCAACAAGACCATACTTCCTAAAAATGCCACTCCATTTAGGGATCATTTTCTTTCAAACTACAACATTCCACTTTCTGACCCCCAAAAGCTAGCCTCCTTCAAGACCCCAACTGCCATACTCTGCTTCTGGATCAGCATACTATATGCTCCTCTGAATTGAAAGACTTTCCCTGCCCCATTAACATTCTTCTGGAACCATTCTGCCTCAGATTTCATGGCAGTGTTCCCCCACTTTTTCTATGGCTCTGAGGGTTACCTGACCCTCACCAAGATCTCTGCCCTACCTTCTTCCAGTTATAAGCTACCTTGTTCCTCCCTGTTCCTCTATTGTTGGACCCACATTATGCAGCCACTCTCCATGACTAATATAGACATGGACCAGACCTGAATATAGTAGCAGATCCTACCCCTGTGCCCAGACTACTGCCTTTACTCCATCCCCTCAACAATCCTAAGTTACCCAGCCTAGCACCTCACTTTGAGTCCAGACTGGTGGGTTAAAAATTTGCCAAAGGACAATCAACATCCTAAACCCCTAAGGAGAGCAATTTAAACAAAAATCAAGATATAGAACTCACCAGGTGGTGGTGGTGGTGTATGCTATTAATCCCAACACTCTGGAGACAGAGGCAGGTGGATCTCTGAATTCAAGGTCAGCCTCATCTACAGAATGAGTTCCAAGATAGCCAGAGCTACACAGAGAAACCCTATCTCAAAGAACAACAAAATAATAATAATAATAATAATAATAATAATAGTAATAATAATAATAATTAGTAGTAGTAGTAGTAGTAGTAGTAGTAGTAGTAGTAGTAGTGAAATTATTAAGGCCACTCCACGTAATTAAAAGGGAGGTTTATTTTGTGGGGTAACTTACAAATGAAGGGATAGGTTGCAGGGTCTGGCAAAGGTATGGCACAGTCTGGCGGTGTTCTCTGGAGAACTCTGCTCAGTCTACCTCCAGCGTCCAGGGTCCAGAACCAAGAGAGAGCTCTCCTCTCGATCCTGGGCCTTCCGATTCCTCCCTCAGCCCCGCCTTGTGGGCGTGACCATTACCGAAGCCTCAGTGGGGGTTGGAACTTCAAGGCCAAGGCTGGGATGGCTACCCACTACAAATAATAATAATAATAATAATAATAATAATAATAATAATAATAGAACTCAAAAGAATAATTGTAGACCTGTTCAATGGGGTCAAAGTGTATAAAGAGGGAACAAATGAACTCCTGAGTGAAGAGAGAGGATAGTAATAAAACACTAAACACAGAAGAAAGAAACTGAAAGCTGAAGTAGAGAAGGGCCACGTAACATTTAAAGACAGGCTCATCAGAATCACTGATTACTCCATGGAAACTTTTAGAGCCAGAGGATCTTGGAAATATATATTCCAAGCTCTAACAGGTAACAACTGCCAACTCAGACCACTACATCCTGCAAAACTGTCTATTAAAATCGAAGAAGTAAAAAGACTTCATGATAACAAGATATTAAGGAAATATATGACCACTAAGCCAACTCTACAATAGAGTCTAGAAGAAACATTTCAAGAAGGATAAGAAGAGAGGGATAAGACACATCCAATATGGCACAGGGGGGAAATAATAATAATAATAATTACCAGGACTGATAATCAAAAAAATCTATGGGATAAGGGGCTGGAGAGATGGCTCAGCAGTTAAGGTCATTCGTTGCTCTTGCAGAGGACCCAGTTTCAGTTCCAAGCATCCACATTGTAGCTCACAACCATCCATACTTCCAGTTCCAAGGGATTCAACACCATCTGACCTCTGTGACACATACATGGTACACACACATACATGCAGGCAAAACATTTATATACATAAAATAGAAATAAATTAATTTTAAAAGTCATTTTAAGAGAAAGGCCCACAGAAACACCACAAAACAACAAAATGTCAGGAATTAATATACACAATAACTCTGAGGATTAATAGTTTCAATTCTCCTCATAAAAAGACACAAAGAGACTGTATTAGAAACAGGCACACCTGACCAACAAAGATAGACACCATCTCATGATAAAGGGGTAGAAAAAGTATTCTAAGAAAATAGAACTAGGAAAATAGCATGAAAAACAAATCTAAGAGCAAACAAAATATACTTCAAACTAAATCTATTCAAGAAAAAGAGTTGCTTCACACTCATTAAAGGAACAACTAATCAAGAATATATTACAATTCTAAACATACACACACCAAACACAGGGAAACTCAGTTCCATAAAATAAATACTACTATATGTAAAACCACAGCTTGAACCCAACATAGTAATAATTGGAGATTTCCATCCAGCACAACACCAATAGATAGTTATCTGGATGAAAAGTGAACAGAAACATTGAAGTTAAGTGACACTATAAATCAAGTGGGCCTAACAGACATCTATAGAACACTAAAGAAAACAACCCTCTCAGAAGCTCATGTAACCATCTCCAAACTGACCACATATTAGGACACATAGCAAACCTTAACAAACTGAGGGCTGTTGAGATAACAGCCTGTATTCTATATGGCCAGAATGGAATAAAGTCGGATATAAACAGCAAGAGATACCACAGACAGCACACAAACCACAGAGTTTAAACAAGAAGATACTGAATGACAAACATTGGCAAAATTAAGAAATTTTAAAAAATTCTAGAACTGAATAAAAATTAATATACAATTTACCAAAATCTATGGCATACAATGAAGGCAGTCTTTTTAAGTGCATACATCAAAAAATAAGTCTCAAATAACTTAATGATGTACCTTAATGACTGTATAAAAAAATAAATAAATCAAACTCCAAATCAGCAGATGGGTGAAAAGTTTTAAAATTAAAGGAGAAATTACTGAACTAGAAAAAAATGTAAAGAATCAATGAAATAAAGAGGTGGTTTTTTAAAACATAAATAAGACTTAAATATCCCTAGCCATATTAATCTAAAGAAAGATAGAAAGCCCAAATTAATAAAATTCAGGTGAAAGGGGAGACATTACAATCAACAGATACTAACATAATTCAGAAAATTACAAAGACACACTTTGAAAAACTATATTCCACCAAATTGGAACATATAAAATAAACTCATCCTGGATTTTTGTTTTTCCATATGAAGTTTAGCATTATTCTTTCCAGATCTGTGAAGAATTGTCTTGGTAATTTGATGGGGATTGCGTTGAATCTGTAGATTGCTTTTGGTAAGATCGCCATTTTTACTATGTTAATCCTGCCTATCCATGAGCATGGGAGGTCTTTCCATTTTCTGAAATCTTCTTCAATTTATTCTTTCAGGGACTTAAAGTTCTTGTCATATAGGTCCTTCACATGCTTAGTTAGAGTAACCCCAAGGTATTTTATATCATTTGTGGCTATTGTAAAAGGGTGATGTATTTCTGATTTCCTTCTCAGCCTGTTTGTCTACTGTGTATAGGAGGGCTACTGATTTTTTTGAGTTGATCTTGTATCCTGCAATGTTGCTGAAGGTTTTTATTAGCTGTATCAGTTCCTTGGTTGAATTTTTGGGGTCACTCATGTATACTAACATGTCATCTGCAAATAGGGAAAGCTTGACTTCTTCCTTTCCAATATGTATCCACTTAATCTCCTTATGTTGTCTTATAGCTCTGGCTAGAACTTCAAGTACTATATTGAATAAGTATGGGGAGAGGGGTCAGCCTTGCCTTGTTCCTGATTTTAGTGGTATTGCTTTGAGTTTCTCTCCATTTAATTTGATGTTGGCTGTTGGCTTGCTGTAGATTGCCTTTATTATGTTTAGGTATGTGCCCTGTATTCCTGCTTGCTCCAAGACCTTTATCAGAATAGCTTGAACTGTTTGGGAGGCTTCCAGGCTGTGGGACTGGGACATGTCCTTAGTGCATGAGCTGGCTGTTTGGAACCTTGGGCTTACACAGGGACACTTTGCTCAGCTTGGAAGGAGGGGACTGGACCTGCCTGTACTGAATCCACCAGGTTTAAATGAATCCCCAGGGGAGTCTTGTCCCTGGAGGAGATGGGAATGGAGGGGAGGGGATGGGGGGAAGGTGGGGGTGGGAGGGGGTAGGACAGGGGAACCCATGGCTGATGTGTAAAATTATAACACAAATATAATAATAATAATAATAATAAAAGAAAAAAAGAAACTCATGACTTTCAAATTCATATGACATTCCCAAATAAAACAAGATGAAATAAATGATATAAATATATCTATCTCATAATGAGAGTCAATAGTAATAAAATGTTTCCAAACTCAGAGAAGCCCAGGTGCAGATGTAATCACTGCAGAGGTCTACCAGATTTCAAAGAACTAACACAAATACTTCTCAAATTATTTCAGATAAATAGAAAAGGAAGGAGTGCTTCAAAACTTGATTGTGGGGGCCAATGTTATAAAGTCATAGCAAAAGAGAGAGGCAGACAGACAGACACTGGTAAACCAGTCTTCCTGAAATACAAATCTAAAAACTCACAATAAAGTACTGGCAAATCAAAGACCACATCAAAAATATCATCAATCATTATCAAAATCATTAAGTTGGCTTCAAGCCAGAGATAAAAGTATTGCTTGACATACATAAATCAATAAACATAGTATATCATATAAATGAGCTCAAAGACAGAAATCATATGATTATCTCAATAGATACAGAAAAGGCCTTCAACTAAATCCAACATACCTTAATTATCAAGGTGATGCTTGGATGGATGGAGTGTATCTGAGCATAATAAAGGTTATATATGAAAAGATGTACACTTGAATATACAAAACAAACAAGAAGTTAGATGTGAGAATACATCAATGTACATCTGTAATCCCAGTTCACAGCAAGGCTTGCATGGGTGGAGTGAAGCAGGAGGATCATGAGTTCCAGGTCATTTGTCTCAAAAACAAAAATAATAAAAGATAGCAGCAGCAGACTGATGGAATTAATATTTATTTTCTACACTTAGTTGGTTTTTATCTAGTTTTCTGAGCTATTTTGTTCCTATAAAGCCACTTTGCCTCTAAAAATTAATGATGTCAAAAAAGGGCAATTGCATATAGTTTGTATGTAATCAGTGGAGGGATATGTCTGTTTCCATGTCATTCAACACAGCTGTCATAAATTGATTTGAGTGTAAGAAATACTTTTAAAAGTTGGAAAGTTCTATCATGTATGTGCTTAAATACTGGTGTGTTCTCTTATTCCTCATAATTTTTAACAGTTGCAGGCAAACAAAATCAATTTTGGTGTGTTTTCAGATAGCTGACTTCACAATTATAAGGAGATAAGTCATAAAAATGTAAGTTGGTAAGTCAATCTTAAAAAAGCTCTATGTGGGACAAATGTATACCCAACATCAGGCTGAATGAGAGACACTCAAAGTTTTCTCACTACAACCCGGAACAGGACCAGGGTGTCTTTCCATTCCTAGTCAATAGAGTGCTTTAGGTCTTAGGTAGAGCAAGAAGACAAGGAAATAAAATACAACTATGAAATGAGGTTAAAGTGTCCCCAGGAGTAGATGATAGGATTCTATACATATGAGACCCTAGTTAGGGTTTCTATTGCTGGGATGAAATGTCATGACCAAAAAGTGAGTTAAAGGACAAGGAGGGTTTATTTGACTTATACATCCTCATTGCTGCTGTTCATTATTGAAAGAATCCAGGACAGGAACGCAGAGTAAGATCCTGGAGGCAGAAGCTAATGCAAAAGCCATTAATGGATGCTACTTACTGGCTTGCTTCACATGCCTTAGCTTAGCCTGTATTTTTAAAGAACCCAGGACCACCAGCCCAGGGATGGCACCATTGATCACTAATTGAGAAAATGCCTTACAGCTGGATCTCATGGAGGCATTTCCTCAACTGAGGATCCTTCCTCTCTGATGACTCTAGCTTGTGTCAAATTGACACACAAAACCAGTCAGTACAGACTCCATCAAAATCTCTTAGAGCCGAAAACATGTTAATAAGAGTGTTACAATACAAAATTAATACACACAAATCAGTAGCCTTCTTATAAACCAATAGCAAGCTTACTGGGGGAAAAAAATCAAGGAAAGGGAACCAGTCTAATTGATAATAGACACACATGCGTGAACACACACACACACACACACACATACACACACACATGCACTCACATACATATATTCTCTCTCTCTCTCTCTCTCTCTCTCTCTCTCTCTCTCTCTGGAATAAAACTAACCAAGAAAATGGAAGACATCTACAGTTAAAGTTTTAAGACACTAAAGAAATAAATTGAGGACACCAGAAGATTGAAAGATCTTCCAAGTAGTGGATTGGATTGGAAGAATTAATATTGTGGAAATAGCCATTCTATCAAAAGCAACTTTCAGAATCAATGCTATTGTAATAATAATTCCAGGGTTATTCATCACACATATGGGGTTGGGGGGGAATGATCCTAGAATTTGTATGGAAGCATCAAAGACCAAGGACAGTCAAAGCAATCCTGAATTTAAGTGTGTGTGTGTGTGTGTGTGTGTGTGTGTGTGCCATATAGATAGATAGATAGATAGATAGATAGATAGATAGATAGATAGATAGATAGATATAGATATAGATATATAGATATAGATATATGGCAGAAATGATCACCACAACTGGTTTCAAACTATACTACAGAGCCAGGGTAGTGAAAACAGAATGGCACTGGCAGCAAAGCAGAGATTTAGATCAATAGAATAGAATAGAGGAAACAGATACAGACCTTACTTTTGACAAAGATGGCCAAAATATGCACTGGAGGAGGAACAGCGCCTAACAAATCATACTAGGAAACCTGGAAAACAGCACAGAGACACTAGATCCCTACCTTGTGGGATCTTGCACAAAACTCAACTTCAAATGGATCAAGGACAACAGCATTAGATCCCATCCTCTAGCACTGCCAGAGAACAAAATAATGAGTGCACTTCAACATACAGGTATAGCAAATGACTTTCTGAAGAGAATTCCTATAGCACAGGAAGTAACACTTATAAAATTGAAAAGCTGCACAGGAAACAGTGAGCTGAGTAAAGAGATGGCCCACAGAATGGAAGAAAACCTTTGGCAGCTGTAAATCCAGCCCAGGATTAGTGGCACAAATATGTAAAGAACTCAAAAAATTAAACACCAAGAAACAAGCAAACCAATTTTAAAATAAGCTATAGAACTAATCAGAAAACTCTTAAAGGGAGACATGTAAATGGTTGGGAAACACTTTTGAAGATTTTGACGTGATTAGTCGCTATAAAGTGTAGATTTCATCTCATTCTAGTCAGTATGGCCATCACTGGCACAGAGGGAGGGAAATGGGAACCCTTATGGTTGGTAGAGATATAAACTATTGCAGCCACTCTGGAAACCAGTTTGGAAGTTTCTCAAGAAAACTAGAATTGGATCTATCATATGATCCAGCTATCCCATTCCTGGGTATATGCCCAAAGAACTCTTTACCTAATGACAGGGGTACATGATCATCCATGGTGATTGCAGTCATGTTCATATAGGTAGGGGATGGAAGCAGTCAAGATGTTCATCAGATGATGGATAATGTAGATGCAGTACTTACACACAATGGATCAGTTAAATGACTGTACTAAAAAATGAAATTATTAAATTTTCAGGTAAATAGATGGTATCGGAAAAATTACACTAAGTAAGGAAACCCAGGCCCAGAAAGACAAGCAGCACATGTTCCCTCTCC
Source organism: Onychomys torridus (assembly GCF_903995425.1). Classification (NCBI taxonomy): domain Eukaryota; kingdom Metazoa; phylum Chordata; class Mammalia; order Rodentia; family Cricetidae; genus Onychomys; species Onychomys torridus. The sequence goes on along the minus strand of NC_050445.1, from coordinate 85,954,561 downwards.
TATATGGATTCCAGCATCAATTCTCTAGCTTATTTTAACAGAGTACCTGTGGAAGCCAAGCATGGGCAGAGATAGGAGACATATCTTAAGGGAGAAGGGATAGTAGATCATAGATTAAAAAAAGTAAAGAGGGGAATATTGTAGGTGCAAGAATTTAAATTGGAATAGAGGTGGGGAAATTGGGGAGATGAGTGTGTAGGATTCTTGGAGTATTAACCAAGATAAAGGGAATATAAAGAAACTACAGTTTTAAGGCATACCCATTTGTGCAATGATGGCTTGATTTTTCTGGGCTTTCATCTGCTCCCTTATTAGATTGATGACCACTCCATAAGTATGTGAGACTTATGTATGGTACTGAGCCTAGCTAACAACTGAGGTCTAGGTAGGTAATAGGCCTCCACAAAAAAACTTATTACTAATGGGTATCATAGCAGCCAATTGCTTTTCAAATGCCTATGCTTATCCCTATAGACAAACTTAGCAGCTTCTGAGAAGCCACTCCTTACAATGATGGTGGTAAATACAGACTGACTCTTGGCTTCCCACAATGCAGATAATTAGCAATGGTTGTGGCCCCAGCCCTAAACAAGATGTTTATAGCCTCTCCAAGGCTCAAGAAGACATCACAGAAGAAGGGGTAGAAAGTGTTTAAGAGCCAGGAGATTGGGTGAAGGACTTCAAAATGCTTTCCTATAATTGGATGCAACTATTGCTAAAATTAACTCACAAAAGCTGTAGTTTCCTGTACTGGGACCACACAAGACCAGTTTTAGTACCAATCAGGCAAGGAAGGGGGAGGTGCTCATGGGACTTCACCCTTTACCTGTGAACTATTTACAAATAGTTTACTGATAGATTCTGGGAGAGGGAAGATCAATTTTAGTTGTATACACATTGATGAGCTCATCAGGCTCCAATGGATAGCTTCAAACCCATGGTCACATAGAGAACCTTGATTCATCTCACTGGATCAGAAAATAAAAATGAATAGCCTTATCTGTGAGAAAGAAGTTATAGGGAGGAAGGAGGAAGGAATGGACAGAGGTAACAGGGAGAAAGGACATGAGAGTGATTACTTTGCACTGCAAAACTGTCTAAGAACAAATTGTTTTTTTAACTCCTTGTTCTTATCTGATCTTGTAGTCATTGAGTGTATATGATATCAAAGGGGTCAAATGCATCAATAACCCTGAAGGTGGGTACAGTCTTACCTGCTGATGTGTGTTTACTTTAGAAATTCCATTTTAACTGGTTTACCAATTATTATTCCTTCCCAGTCTAGTAGATACCTTTTTGAAAAACTGATCATGAAATCCTCTACCAGTGTAGACTTCAGGGGTGAATAATGTCAAGGCCAAGTGGAGACAAAGAGGCTCAAAATTTCATATTGACAAGTTTTGCCTACAAGTGAGGACAGACCAGAAAAGTGAAAAAGACATTTCACCCCAGAGGTTTAAGGAACTGTGCTTTACAGCTTGCTGATAATAAGATAAAGTGGGGGTAGATTTTAAGTCTTAGAGGAGATTAAGCAATGCCCTAGAGAGCCTGAGAGCCTGTTTTTCTACAGCTATGACCAATGACACATAAGTTCCTCTGCATGGGTTTTTTTTAAGACTGTTAAGAACCAATCTAGGAATGATCAGAGAACCTGGTAGACACAGACGTATTAGTGGCAAAGTATTGTGTCTAGTCTGCTTTAAAAGACAAATAAATAGAAACAAGTACAGAAAACTAAACACGTAGTGATTTTGTCCTTGTAGCCCTTTGAAAATTAAATATTCCTCTTCTCTAAGTCCCCTGATTAGCAAGAAGATTATATGAGCCAACCATATCCTTGCCTGACAACCTTGTACTGAATAACAATGGATGCTTTGGAGAATGAGACAAACTCCTATCCATTATTCTATCAAGACACTGTCTAGGAATTCCTCGGGGAGGGTACCAAGGCCTTGGTACCCAAATTGAATATTTTAGCCAAGCAACATTCTTTTAAAAGCTACAAATTTTAAGTAATACAGTCCTAAGCTCAAGTTTATGTTAAAAGTGTATGGGCAAGCATATATTTCACCCTCAAATTGATACACATCTACAATGTATAAAGATCTCTTTAAAATAAATGAGAAAAAGAGACCTGGTCCAGTAGGAACATAAACAAAGACTTGGATGCTTCACAAAAGAGAATATTGAAATGGTCAATCAACATGATTAAAAGTTCAACCATATGAGTCAGTTGGGAGACGTAAATTAAAACCAAAATATTGTACCACTTCCATCTAAATAATTAAGATGAAGAAAATGGAAAATATTTAGTACTGATGAGAAAGGAAAATAGAATTTATTTTTATTTTCATTTTTTTCCATCCTAAAGTTTGACCTAGGACCTTAAACATGTTAAGCAAGTGACCTACCTCTGAGCTACTCACATCACCCCTGAAATTGTCAATATAGTGTTGAAGGAGCATCCAACAAATATACATGTTTCCTGTGATATAGGGATTTCATTCTCAAGCACATACCAAACAGAACTGTGTACACTAAGCTCATCAGAAGGCATACTCAGAAATATTTATAACATCTCTAATCAGGACAGACTAAAACAAATGGAAATGGGATGGATAAAATATGTTAATAGTCATTCAACTGAAAATGACATAATAGCAACATTAAAGAGCCTAACTCCGTGTGACAATATGGTAAAACAATGGAAGCAGAATGAAATATGAAAGAATCAAATACCAAGAACCACAGACTGTAAAGGTTTTGAAAGTGCACAAAAGGATAAAGACTAATATATGATCATGGTAGTCTCTTTGCATTGCTATGTCAGAACATCTGGCACCATCAAACCAAGAGGTGGTAGGAGTCAAGAGAGAAGTATCTAGTGCCTCAATATCCCCTTCATGCACAAGCCATCTATGATTTAACTTCATTCCAATACCTCTGCATCCTAAAGAATCCATCATCTTCTAGATACTAAGCCTTCAAGATGTCTTTTTTTTTTTTTACAGAGTTAAGATACTGAATGTTGTCAAAAAATCTAAGGTAATATTTACCTCTAGGAAACAGTGAAATTGAGGTGAGAAAACAGGGTTTGAGGGAGTTGCAAGTGTCAGTTTCTTGGTCTGATTACTGTCAATGAATCTGTGTTTTGTTTGTTAGCATCTGTAAACTTAAGCACTTATAATCTCTGAATATACAAAGGGCTACACAAGAGGCTCTTATAATTGCAGTGTACCATTTCAACCTTAGGAGCTGCTCTACAGTGGCAACCAAGTCCTGCACCCCATCTTGCTCTCCTAATCTGCCCTTTCTTCTTTTTTGTTGGTTATTTTCTTAGACAAGCTTTAGCCATTTGGTGTCAGAATGTCTGGTAGTCCAAGACTTACATGCTGTTCCTTTAGAGACTAGGCAACAGAAAAAGAGTTTCTCTAGTCTTTCTTCTGTAAAAACCAAGGAATTGAATTCCATTGAACTAACCTGGTCCACATACCTACTTATGGAAGAAACAGTACTCACTAGAGATTAAGACATATTGGTGGCTGCTGCACAAATGAACAGATTGCAACTGTGGCTACCTGTACCAAACCATCACAAAATCAAGCCGGTCAGCACTCTAGCACAGATGGGGATAAGGCCTCACCTTTAGATGAGGTGCTATTGGCAGCTAATGGCTGCTAGGGAAGGAAAAGTCAGTATTCTTCAGGGTTGTGGGCCCAACCAAGTAGGTTGACAATACTCCAGTGGGTGGCTTCATACCCATGCCCATTTGGGTTGTACTAATTTTGGACTCAATGGGTTAAAAAAGAAAAGAAAAAAGAGGGCTGTCCAAGAGGCTCCTCAAAATATTACAAGTTATTACTATTACCCTTGGCTGCGCCACAATGATGAAAGATAAGTCCCTATTGATGAAAATACCATGCACTTCAGACATGGTCCCAGAGTTCCCTGATCTAAGGACTAGCTTTCATGTTATCAGAAGCTGCCTTGCCAGCTTCCAAAGGAAGAAGATACCAACAGTCCTACCCAGCTATAATGCCTAGGAAGCACAACAATGACCACGTGACATGAGAAGCCTAAGGGTGCAGCAGTGGCACACTTATCTTGGGGGTAACCAACAGCCACATTTGGATTAAATACCCACTCAATAAGAGGGAAATTTACTATTTATGTAGCTCTTTTCATTAAAAAATAATTGTTTTGAGGTCTCACTATGTAGTATTGACTGACCTGGATCTTGCTAACCTGGATCTTGAGACTAGACTGGCCTCAGATTCACAGAGATCCATCTGCCTCCATTTCCCCAGTGCTAGAATTAAAGGTGTGCCTGACCAGGCTCCTTTCCATAAAATCTGTGTTGATCTGTGATCTAGTCAGAAACATCCTGCAATACATTTCTGCCCTAGTCTATTTATTAGAAATAAGAGGTTACTAGATAAGGTAGCCCACATCGATGTTTCCTGCATATGGGAGGCTGGGACAGGAGTATCGTAAGTGTGAGGTCAGTGTGGGGAATGCAGCAAATCTGAGATCAACCTGGGCTACATGGCCAAACAGAAGGAGGAGGAAGAAGAGTGGGACACTGAGATCAGCTTATACTCAAAGAATTCATGTTGTTTTTTAAACCAGTACAGAGACAACATAATCCCTGAAGAAAGGGACAAGAGAGTGAGTGTACTGAGCTACCAACCAAATGAGAGAAACCTCTGGGAGGTGAGATAGCATGCTTTTAATCCTCTTCCCTGGCTGACTAAGCTAAAAATGGTACAGATGGTCCGATCATTCTCCAAATTAATTAACACAAGGTCCACACCAGGGTGGTAAAGGCAAGACATGTTCTCTTCCAAAATGATACCAGTTGCTCCTGGGCACCCATGCCAAAGCCATTCTGACAACACTTACAATGCTCTAATTGAATTGCCTCAGCACAGAAGAATTGCTCTCTGCTAAAGAAAAATGGAGGGAAAATTGTAAAAATAGCATAGCAGGAAGAAATGCACCATGTTCTCTGGCTTTTGAAATGTCAGAGTTCTGGGCACCAATTTATCTGTCTTACATTATAGGGCTACAAACAGTCAGCAACTCTTATTTGGTCATTTTTCACAATACAAATACATTCCTAAGTGGTAGTTTCAACCCATAATGATTGTACAGATCACTATTTTGCTCATGTGCTTTTGTGTGTGTGTGTGTGTGTGTGTGTGTGTGTGTGTGTGTGTGTGTGTGTGTGTGTGTTGGGAGGAAGGGGAGGTTCCCTTTACTCTGGCAGTGTTTGGCAACAAAAGAAAATGTATTGTGTTAATCAGATTGCTTAGTGAGAAGAATGCAATGTGGGTTTTAACAGAATGCAAAGCATTCCACATCCACACAGAAAATTAAGCAGTCGCTGGATCCTTTCCTGCAGGAATATGTAACTGGCATCCACTCTTCAGCTTCAGGAAAGAAAAGAAGGCTGAAGGCCATTGCTGGAGTCGTGTAGAGATTTCCTTTGACCACAGGATGCCCACAGAGGCAGCATAAAAGGTAAGCTGGGGAAGGGGGCAGGTGGCGCTAATGCAGAAGAGCAGAGTCCTTTTGATGGGCCACACTTCTCACACCAGCAGGTGTGTACCCTCTCAGGCTAGAAGTGCTGCTCAGCAGAGACTGTGTGGAATGCATACCAGATGTTGACAGAAATGATATTTTAGCTCCCCCTGTGTCATCTGTATTTCAAGCATGGTGTGGGGAGATTCTTTTTAAGTCTCTCTCCTCAAAAAGTCTGATCTCTGAGAAGAGCATCAGGCCATGCACAAACCATTATAAGACAGGGTACTACGCAAAGAGGCCCAGCCACAAAGTAAGCACTGAGCAAATATGGATTGGGAGGTAACATTTATTTAGGGCTTTGTACAGAGCAAGCAGGTGGCAAGAGCTTCATGCATTCACTCTTCACAGTCACTCTGTAACTCTAGTGAAGTATTCTACTTAGTTAAGAGGCAAAGAAATTAGAGTTTCACCACACACAAAACAAAAAAATCTTGGTGCTTTGATCTGAAAACCTTATTGTGAATTAAGAAAATCTGATTCCACAGCCTTTGTTCTTAATTACTATCTATTACAGTCAATGAGAGGAGAGTTGGGGGAGGAGGGAGGGACAGAGGAGAGAAAGATAGATAAATGGATTATGGAGAGAAGATAGTATAACAAAATCTGTTGTGATATAGGGGAACAGGTAAGTAAATTTATCTAGCTATCAGACAAGGCCAAATAGAAGAGGTGATCTGGCTTAAGTTCTAGAAAACTGTGTATATTTCTAGGTAGAGACATTAGAGATGGACTCCCAGGGCTGGCAGAGAAGCATGATCAAAGATGTAGCACACCCAAGCATGCATGAATCTAGGAGTTGCCAGTAGTCCTAAAGGATTGGGCACAGGACACACAGGGCAGCAGCTGGGGGAATGCTGGGCAGGACTGCACAATGAGACGTGGGAACTTCCTGTGAGTAAGTTTGGTGGGGTTCCTTCCACAGACAGTGCAAGATTGCAAACACTTTTTTCTTTTCAAATAATCAATAGCGTTTATTGAGAATTTAGTTTGCACTAGCCATGAAACCTTGCCAAGGCAGACACTGTGATGATGCCTTTATTCCATAGGTGACAGTGATAGGTCTGAAAGTGTAAATCACTTGAGCAAGGTCAAGTCACCTAGAATGGTTTCCACAAGAGTTCAGACCAGGTAGCCCTCAATAACTAAAGTGTTTTAGTAAATGGCCATTGTATACTCTATAAATGACCAATTGGTAGTATACTCCTTATCATTAAAGTTAAGATGAGAAAAGGGTATACAACTTAATATTTAATTTGAGACCAACATACATGTAGATGTCTGTCTGAAGCATATGTACATATACATATATAAATTAGATTTCTGGAATCACACCAAAATATCAATAGTTATAATGAAATAGTAGTATGACAGTGTGTAAATTTATTCTTCCCTATTTTAACTCATTCTTTACTGACTGTCTCTAGTGAGAAAATACTACAAAAAAACTGAATGTTACAAAATATTCCCTTTTAACCTTTACTGAATGAGACCCTATACACTCCAAATACAGTGAGACTACCTCCTTACATGCACGTGCACACACACACACACACACACACACACACACACACACACTATACAAATATATGCATACAAACACACAACTAAAGCTGCAAAACCCACACTAAGTCAAATGCATATATAAAACTAAGGTTCAAACCTAACAATTACACCCAAAAGCAACTGATCTGAGTAATTTTCTTTTTTATTCCTAATTGTGCATCTAAATCTGGCAACATATCCAAAGAATTTTCTAATTCTCCTTTGTAGGTGGCTCAGTGGACAACACCACTCTAAGCTAGGTGGACTAGACACATGCAGTCCCAGAATTCAGGAGGATCACCAGTTCATGGCCAGCCTGAGCTACATACATAGTGAGACACTTTCTCACAAAACATAAAAAGACTTCAGGCCATGACATTCCTCTGTCCTCACAACGGCTGTGGTTACCTGCACACAAGGGAGCCAGTGACCATTCCAACATGGATATGACAGCAGTCTATGAGGTCCCACTCCTCAGTGAGGAGTTATTGTTAGTTAATGGCTGCTAAGGGAGAGAGAATTACTTCCTCCCCCAGTGGAGAAAATACTGGTAAGTCCACATTCCAATAAGTAACCTCCAGACATGTTCGCATAAGCAATCCTAATCAAACTCAGCAGGTCATTTTAGAAAAGACAAGCAAGTAGGAAGGGAAACTGTTGGGAAATAGCCAGGTTCCAGAGGGAGCAGAGGAGGATGAGTTAGGGTACAGGGGTGAATATGATCAAATACATCATATACGTGTATGAAGTTGTCAACGACTGAAATATATATATATAATATATATATTTATTTATTTATAAAAAGAAAGAGGCATTGTCTTCTCCTTTTAGGTCTGTGCTTCCTTCCTTTTGTAATTTCTAGAACACAAGTTGGTGATGTTCAACCCTGACTATGACAGGAAGGATGATTCCCCCAGGAACTGTAGCTTCCCGCAGGGAGACTTATTTCAGTAACACAGGCTTTACTTAAACAATGTATAAGAGGTTGGCCACTTCAGACTAAAGGCACTCATGCTCCCTGCACACTTGGGGATATTTTGAACCATGTCTCTTCTTTCTGAGCTACCACAGATTTATGAAAACAATGATTTGGACCACGGGAAAATTTCCTGACATCCCCATTGTAAGAGGAAAGCATCTGAGCTGGACTCACCAGATAACAAGGAGACTATGGCACCGAGTTGTCACTCCGTTTTCACCGGTATCTGTATATAAGGAGAGATGGAAAGGGTCATTAAGGGTGTTTTCTCCCCTCTGTGTCCTTTTTAATTAAGTGTCTCTGGAAATGATGGACTTCGCACAGGCAACAGTGGAGCGTCTCTGTGTCTGCCCCCGTCACTCACTCTCCCTGCTGTATTTCTGGAACTGGGCTTCATGTTCTGTCATCTTCAATATTTTAATACTTTACTGATCTTGAATATGCTTAGCCATAGGAGGCCTGCAATAACATAAAATTTTATAGCCAACAAACTCTTTATACCTAAAGTTTATTGCACGTTTTCTGTTTTGTTTAACAACACATGAGTCTCTGAAATGCAGCTTTTTCCAACTTGCACTTGGCTCATTTCCATTTGATCTTTGGGTTTTTTTTCTCATTGGGTGTTGATTGCATTATTACACTAGGAAGAATATACCATGAAGATAGTATTTTATAACAAGGTTTTTTTTCTCTATAGTGATGATTCTTAAAAAAAATAATTAGCACCACTTTCCATTAATCCCTGATTTATAAAGATGGGATGGAAGCACCAGAATTTTTAATTTGGGGCAAATTTTTAATATGTACAAGACATGGAATTCCTAGAGCAAGTCGATAACCACCTTTTTACATAATGATAGAAATCAAGCAAACAAAACAATTCCAGGCTTTTCCATAAGATGAACTGCAACAAAGACCAACATCTGGGAATAGTGCAGGATGGGGGAGAAACACAGCATGCTGAAATCAGCCCCAGCTCCACATTGCCATCCAGATGAGAGGTGACATGGCTGCTTTACCAGGAAAGACCAAAATGAACAAAAATGGATTCAATTTGGTGCCTGAAGCATTTTCCAGTTCATATTTTCTACACAGGTAGATGCAAATAAAAGGCAAAGCAGACCTGAGGCCAGTTCCACCACTTTCAAAGAACTATTGGAAGGCTCTATCATTCACATCTTCTTGCCAGATCTATTAAACTACTAATCTTCATTAAGACCCCAGAAGCTTGAACTGTCCTCACCACTGACATCCTCACAAAATAGATGTCTGGGTATTCTTAGGAACAAGGGTTAACTAACTGCCATACAAAAATAAATCACTCATCTCCTTGGTCTTACAGAGCTCTTGACCTGTTTTCTTGCCTGAATGGCCAGGAAAGAAATTCAAAAGCCTTTAACTCTCTTCATGCTTAGAGAATCTAAAAATATATAGGTTGGATGGAAGCTTCTCTACACTTGTATTATCTTCAAGGATGAGGTCACTGAATCTTAGCACAGGAATAGTGTTTGAAGGGTTGCCATACCTCAGTTCCAACCTTGGAACTACAGGACTCTCAGGGCAGCAATGTCTTGTGCAGAATCATTTCTAAGGCCCTGTTCAAATTGGGAATGTATCAGAAAGAGAAGAGTTAGGTCTTAGACTTTTAAATGACTGTTCGCCCAATACCCTGGTAATCAGGAAGTCTGTTTCATTGTCTACTGTTTTCAACTTTGATTCTATTTAGTCTGCCTTCTACCAAGATGAGAATAATGCCTTGTAAGCCCTTTTAACAGCCCATTTTACCCTTGACTCTGATTTTTAAGGTACCCTTCAACTACCATTACTGGAAGCCTTGTACCCTTTGTGATGAACACAATTAAAAACTGCTCCAGGGTCTTCTTAAAGTAATGTGAGATTTTTCCATTTTTATGCCTGCCTTGGGTGATGTTAACATCTAAGTGGCACCGGGATGTGAACACTGGGAGATGTCAAAAGACAACCTCCATCCTTAACTCTCCCTTGATGCAAGTGGTAGTCTTATTTGTTTTGTTAACCAGCATATAATTAAAAGTCAATGTTCAAGACCAGCATAAAAATCTGTATAACTATGCATGTTGTGAGTCTGAGGTTGGAAAGGAATATCCATTAAAACATAGCCATGTGTAATTTACAAGAAATCAGTGATAAAATGTTTGCTCTCGACATTATCTGCAAATGGTCTGTGTATTACCAGAATAAATCTGTATTACTTGGAGGCTGTAGATAAATATCCATAGGCAAAGTTCACATTGAGGTTATCTGCTGCCTGCTCTGAAGCAAGAAGTGTGATTTGGGAGAGATAGATGGTAGTTGGCCTATCCGAGACTCGAGTACACAGCACAGAAATGAGTTTAATTCCTGAGAGGGTATCTGTCATATCCAAATGGGGATGAATACCATTATCGCTCTGTGCCCAGTGCAGAACACAGCTTGAGTCCTCAGTGAGAAACAAAAAGAGTCTGAATGATCCAAAATCCTGGATTCACCTTCCACTCACCAAAAGAGATGCTTCCGGCTCTGGGAAAGGCAAATTCAATAGCAATGAGGTCACCAGTGATATCACAGTCATAAAGCTAAAATTCCATGTGTATCTTTACCTTGAGTTGTCAAGTAGGATTAATATTCTATAGATTACGAGACATATGAGACTAAAAGAGGGAGGCACTGAAATAACATGTGATGGATGTTCAAGAGGGTCGTGGAATTTTCCTCTGTGGTGTAGCCAGCACTAAGCTGTCCAGGCCCTGAAAATAGCCCTTCACACATTCCTGTTCATTTAAACTCCTTGGTTCATAAAAAGGAGAGGATGAAGAGGAGGAGGAGGAGCAGGAAACAAAAGAAAATAGACAGGATTGGTGCATTTTAAACCTTGTTAGAAAAACACGCGGATCAAAAAGGTTTGAAACTGGGTGGTGGTGGTGCACGCCTTTAATCCCAGCACATGGGAGGCAGAGGCAGGCGGATCTCTGTGAGTTCGAGGCCAGACAGTTCCAGGAAAGGTGCAAAGCTATACAGAGAAACCCTGTCAAAAAAAAAGGGGGGGGGGTTGAAATTTTTAGGGTAAGAAGTCTGTGCCTCCTGGGCTTGTTTCTTTTATAAACCCTTACTCTCATTCCTAGATGTCTTTATTGTAGCACTTCCAGTTCAGTACGTCCCATAGTGAATTCGTCTTTTCTGCATTCCCACTTCATTCCTATCGCCAGGAAGTACTCAGATTTCCAGCACCTTTGATCCCTTCTCCCCTCTCTTCTCCCCCATTCCCAGACCTTCTGACAAGAGCACCCCACCAAGGACACTATCCTCATGTGTTCAGATGGCCCTCCTCTCCCGGCGACACCTCCAGCCCACGTCTCTGTCCTTACAGGAACCAGCTGGACAGCAGTGTGAAGCAGAGCAAAGGTCCTGGGAACATTGGCTAGGAACTGAGAAATAACCACAACTTAGCAGCAAAGCCTTCAGAACGCGACCTGGCCCTAATCTGGAGGCTGCTAACCCGATCCAGGAAAGGCACATGCTGGATCTGAAAAGTTACTGGCCCATAAGCATGCATTCCGTAATGGGCTTACATTTCTTTATTTGCTTGTCCATTCAACAAACATCCAGTAGGTGCCTCCTAGGTTTTAAAAATGAGATCATGACAAGATTGTGACATTTTCTCCTAGCTCTCAATATTTAGACCTATCAGGACACCAGAGAAGAAAGACTTTCTATATACACAACGACTAAGAGGTGACTTGGAATGAAATTGGAAGTCACCTCTCCCTACTATGCAATGTCTAGAAGGTATCTCTAGTTTTGGAGATTGCCCCCAGGCCACAGAGCAACTCTGTCTGATCATTGGGCAGCTTTAGCTCCTATGAGCCTGTTTCCTGAACAGAACAGCCCAACATTGCTACTGTAGTTGGGGACATCTCTGAAGTGGAGTTTATACTCCTGACTCCCCGTGGGGACTCGGATTGAAGCCTTTACCTGGAATGGAGATGCTGCCACTGCTCAGATGCCTCCTGTGCCTAGTGTGCCTCTCCTAGCTGTTCCTGCCATCCCTGGGGGTGTTTCCTTGATAAGTCACTGACAAGCAAACACGAGAACCCAACACCAGACAACTTCAAAGAGTCCAGTAACGTGGCTGGAACATAAGGTACCAGGTGGAGGGATTGTGAGATGGAGTCTGGATCTGTTGTGCTATATATCTCTTAAAGGTGCTACAGGGCTGTAGGAAGTGGCTGCTGTGCAGTCACACTGGGACCTGCACACACAAGGACATTGTACTTAGTTTAATCATTCCTTGTTACCTCCTTTGTTTTTTATTCTTAGTTTTCAAGGTAACATTCTCCCCTGGAATTATTCAGGCTACAGACTCAGGGTCAGGGTATAAATTAGGGTTGGAATCTGAAACATACCCCAAAGGTCTGTGTGCTAGAGGCTTGGTCACCAACTATAATGCTAAGAGGTGGGGCTTTAGCTAAGAGGTGGGGCTTTATGGTGTAAGGCCTTGTTGGAAAAAAAAAAAAAAAACAGATCACACTTTCAAGGGCATATTGGGTCCCTGGCCCTTTTCTCTCTCCCTGCTTCCTGTTTACCCTGAGGTGAGCCACTGTGCTCTACCACATTCTATATCATGATGTTCTGCCTCACCATAGGCACAGAAACAAAAGCAAATGACCATGGATAGAAGCCATGTGTCAAAATCAACACTTCAGTAGCTGTAAAGATGGCATAATTGGTAAAGTGCTTGCTGCAGAAGCATACAGATTTGAGTTCAGACCCCCATTAAAAAGCCAGATGGGGTTGTTTACATATGTAAGCCTAGATGGTGTTAGTGGGAAGGGAGAGAGGCAAATCCCTGGCCAGCCACCTTAGCCAATCAATAAACACCAAATTCAGGGAGAGACCCTGTCTCAAAAGATAGGGTAAAGAATGACTGGAAAAGATACCCAGAGGTTGGGGATTTAGCTCAGTTGTAGAGCGCTTGCCTAGCAAGCACAAGGCCCTGGGTTCAGTCCTCAGCTCCGACAAAAAAAAAAAAAAAAAAAAGTTTGAGGGCTAGAGAGAAGACTCAGTGGTTAAGGGCACCAACTGCTCTTCCTGAGTCCTGAGAGATCCTGAGTTCAATTCCCAGCAACCACATGGTGGCTCGCAACCACTTGTAATGAGATCTGGTGCCCTCTTCTGGCCTGCAGGAACACATGCAGGCAGAATACTGTATACATAATAAATAAATAAATCTTAAAAAAAAAAAAAAAGACACCTAACATCATCAACCCTTGGCCTACACACACACACACACACACACACACACACACATACCATATACACATACACAGGGAGATATATACACATGCTGACAAAGAAAATACAAAATGAAATAAATGGATATGTTATCTTTTAAGTTACTTATCTCCTGTGTTTTGCCCCAACAAAATGCTAACTAACCCAGTATCTTTTCCCCTCAGCCTCTGAGTCTACTTGGTGCCCTGAGACTGGAGAAAGGTTCACCAGTTACAATGAGGTGTCGTGCTGTTCCCATACACCTTTGTATCTGATAAGATGTCAAACAGAATCCTTAAGCTTGAGTCTTAGGGTTTCGCCTATGCAATGTTCTCTCACTGTAAATAAATACCACAGACAGGGTTATTTTTTTTAAATGGTTATTAGGTCATGATTCTGGAAATCCAAGAGCATTGCAGTGCCGTCTGCTCAGCTTTGTTGAGAGCTTCCCATTTGGATCAAAACATTTCATGAGACAGAGCAAGCCAACCACATTACTCACTTACTTGTGTAACAAAGTAAGTACTGTAATCATCACTGCTATTATCGCCCTTGATTCCAGCAGTCATCAATCTGGAAATAGATTCATTGCCATCACTCCTTCATAGTTCCACCTGGTCTCTCCTGAAATGGGAATTATGTTTCAACATAAGTTTTGGAGGATATGCACACCTAAGCAGAGCCCAATGGTCTAGATGGACTAACCTTTCAGAATCCTGTGCAGGTGTGCTTTGAATTAATGAATTCTCCAAAAGATTAAATTATTTTTAGTATCATTGTCGTAAGTTCTGCAAGTCACAAAAGCACATGTAACAAAGGTAGTGGATATAGTCTATGCTATTTTTGACATCCCTGAGAAACCCTCCTTTGAGGACTATCTTTTCTAAAGAGAATTTCCTGAGCAGGTTCATACCCATACTCCCCAGCATTCTGGCCAAGAAGCATCAGTTTCAGCTACATAGTGAGCTCAAGGTTAGACTAGGCTAAATGAAACCATGCCCAAGACCCCACGCCCAGAGGAAAATAATTAAATTAAAGACCATTGGGTGAAAGCCTTTACCTTTCCAAATCAACCAGGTTTTTTGTTGACTTGCTTTGGCTTTTCAAGACAGGGGTTCTCTGTATTCCTGGCTGTCCTAGAACTTGCTCTGTAGACCAGGATAGCCTCAAACCCAGAGATGGACCTGCCTCTGCCTGGCTCAGATCTTCATCACAGCACTTCATAATTAAGCTACTCTCTGTGAGAGCATGTTTCTGGACCTCCTCCACCTCTGGACAGATGAAGTTTGAATGAGGGCTGGTCATCTCCAGATCATCTACAATTCACCATGGTTGACTCAAGTCCTGGCCATCTAGTCATACCTGCTGTGACTTTGCTCTAAAATGACACCTGATTCCTTGACCAAAGGAGGCAGACTAAGTTCATCCAAATAATTTCAGGTGATTACAGTCCAATAATGTGTCTGCTAAATGTATTAGGAGTAAATATGTACTGATACATGGACTGCATTCTCACAGTTCATTTGAAAGTCAGTCACAAGGAACATGAAATCCATTTTTCATAGGCAACATAGCTATAAAAAGTGGTTATGGGACCACTGGCTACAGAAGCCTGATAACCTGAGTTTGGCTCCCCCAAAACCTATTGAAATGCTGGATACAGAGGCAAGAAGGGAAGATCACAGGCCGCTTAGCAACAACAACAATAACAGCTACAGCAGCAAGCTAGATCCAGAGAGAGAACCAGCTCTCCAAAAGTCATCTTCTGATCACACACATGCATGCACACATGTACACACACACACACACACACACACACACACACACACACACACACACCCCTAAGTGATTACATTTCCAACCAGGACTCCCAAATTTATTTAACCCATAACTCTGCTACAACTACAACACAGTATGTTCACAAAGGATCTCATGTTACTTTATCATGATTAAACAAAGTAGAAGAAATATTCATAAAAGACACATGCTCTGAAGAGGCAATTCTAAATAAAATACAGTAAATGGAGTCTTTTGGAAACATTGTCAGTCAGACTTTAGGGAGGATTCTGAACCTTTGGGAGCAAAACTCCCCGAGAAGAGATAGCTGAAGCTACAGGAAGCAGGGATGCTTTGGTGTCCACAGAACTGATTCCCTTCTTTCTTCATTCTTCACTGGTGTCAGTGATGACTGTGGACAGGCCTTTCTGAATGTCTTAACCTTTCTTCCAGGATGTCTTCTCAATTTTCCTTTGAGGTGAAAGACCAACAGTAGTCTCAATTTAAATGGAATTAAATCCACATCAGAAGTCAGACTCGCAGTGGGAAACATAGTCCTGACCTAACTAGTCAATATTCTGACCCTTCTCAATGATTGGTCAGAGCTAAGCATTCTGCTATAACAGTTCCAGGCAGAGCCAATATCCAGGCCTGGGATTACTAGGAAAAGACTGCTCATCCCTGAGAGTTTCTATTCTTGTGACATACAAGTGCTTCTTACAAAATGCCAAGGTCTAGAGAGCCAAACTCCTGATTTCAACCGTGAAATGCCTAGCTCCTCCTGTGCTGCAGCCGCCCTCTTAAATGAGAAGCAAGCAGGTTTTCCTTTGTTTGGGGGGCTCTGTTAAAGGAGAAGCAAGCATGTTTTCCTTTTTTGGGGGGCTAAGGTGATATTTTATTTATGCTGAAATGTGATTTCATTTGTATGTTAATAAATAAATTTGCCTGGGGGTCAGAGCTAATAGCAAGCCATTTAGCAGGAGTCAGGCAGTTGTAGCACAGGCCCTTATGCCGATCACATGGCAGGCACAGTCTCTGTGTGTTCAAGGACACAGCCAGCATGGTGACACACTCCTTCAATCCCAGTACCAACCATAGAGACCTGGAGGTCTGTATAGACAGGCAGTGACAAGGAAGTGATGTGGTTGGGTTTACAGACAATGAGAAGGCAGAACAGAAAGGCAATAAAAAGACAGGACACAGGATGAAGGTCTCTCAGGGGAGGGAAGGACAGCAGCAAATGGTAAGATAAGGTGGTCTTAGCTCTTGGCTACTGCTCTGATCTCTGGGCTTTTAACTCTTATTTGGCTTCGTGTTTCTTATTTAATAAGACCATTTAAAATTACATCTACAGGGGGCTTTGCAATTAGCTTTCTGTCACTATCAAACTCAAGAGTCCATTTATTTTTACAACAAATATCAATTAATGGTATATTTTAGCTCTATCTAATTCCACTAGAATACCAAGGATTCACCCAGTCACTCCTCAGGTTCTACACCACGTAGGCTGGATTCCAGAATTTTCGGAGGATTTATATCTGAGGACACTACACTACTTTGTGTTGTCATCTGTTTGGATTTTCTTTGTTTCATTGTATTTTGTTTTAAACAAATTCCTTTTTTGTATGGCTTCCTGTTTCTTCATTTGGGCCTATCTATTCCTACCCCTGTTAGAGATATTTTTCTTCCCTCCCCTGTCCCAAACAGATTGTAACAATTTAAAAAGAAATAAGAAATAAAGGAAAAATCACTAAAGAAGAAAGAAGGAAATTATAGACACATTTAAAAATGTTTTAAACGTAACTGATGTATATTAATATGCCTACAAATTGACATAGCCTTTCTTAAAAATCCGAGCTACAGTGGGGCTCAGTGCTTAAGAACAGTGGTTGCTTTCCCAGAGGACCTAGATTCAATTCCTAGCACCCATATGGCAGCTCAGAACCATCTGTAACTCCAGTTCCAGGGGATTTAGATACCTCCTTCTGGCCTCCACAGACAATGAGTACACAAGTGCTACACAGTTATACACTCAGGCATACCATTCATAAGTCTAAAATTTTAAATAAAGAAATAAGTAATAATGTTACAGTGTCGGGGAAAAGGAAATTCCCTGTTGGAGGACTAGGGATCCTGTCTGTCTTTCCACTGTGAATACAAATATCTTACCAAAACCTCCTTAATGGCTCCAAGTCTTGGTGTTGTGTTTGTATAAGAATTGGCCATGACTCAGATTTTCAAAACAACAAACTTGTAAGGGAAAGGAATGGTAGATTGGAATTAAAATACAGGAATGGATAGCAAAATAGTATCTCCTGAGATAAGAAGTGTGACTGACAAGAAAACTGTGTGTGGGCTGGACCCTCCCATACTGAAAAACATCAGGGGTTAGAGAGAAACACTGAGCAGGGTGTGGTGACAGGCCCCTGGAACCTCAGTCAGGGGAGGTGGACACAGGAGGTCAGCCTGGGCTGCATGAGACCCTGTCTGGAAAGAGAGGTGGAGGAAGAGAGAGGTGGGAGTGAGTTCCTGAGTCCCATGATTCCCTGTGGATTCCCTGGTGGTACTATCAGCCCTAGACAGGTACATCAGACATTCTGTATACTTGGGAATTGTTCATCATCTGAGGCTATGATATGCAATTTCATGAGCAAATTCTTTGTTTAATAATTGGTATGATTCCTATGGAAAAACTCAGATAAGGAAACATTTAATTTTCTCTAATGAGGCAAAAAGAGGAACATTTCATAGCAGAAGGTTTTGTTCCTTCCGAAGCTGAACGTAACACTGGTTAGGATGAACAAGCATTTCCAGCCTACTGGAGTAATTAGCTGGCACTTGGTAATAAAGTGTACAGATTTTATAGTGCTAGTTTCGGCTTTTTCTCCAGTTAATGTCCACAGGAAGATTTTAATTCCCAAAGAAATGAGTTTCTAGCAGTATGTTAACACATTGCTTAACATATAAAACTATGCAAAAGGCAAAGATTTAACTGTAGCCATATAAAGGCAGCCCTGGCTTGTGTGTAGCACATTTGTCAACATGTCCCTTGGGGAGGCTAAGAATGCCAATCTACTGCCATGGGCTTCTTGCTCCCAGGTCTGTGGAGCTTACTTCACTCAGGTGATAGAGATGAAAAGAAAAGCTGTGTGGGTCTTGTATCTAATACAGAAAAGCCAAAATCCCTGTGGAAATAAATTAAAAGGCATTACAATTCCAGGCCCTGCCATTGCCAGGAAAATGAAATCAAGATTTTTTCTTCCAAGCTGGCCTGCTAAATACAATAATAAACTCAGCCAGGCTGACCTTTCACATTGCAGCACTACACTGAGTTACAAAAGCAAATAAATTACACACACACACACACACACACACACACACACACACACACACACGCACACACATGAATCTCGTGATGTTTTAGGTAAGTTTACAAATTTGTGTTGGGCGACATTTGTAACTATCTTGAGCCACAGACTGGACACACCTGTAGACACTATACCTAGAAAAAACCTCAAGAGACCCAGAAAGGGAGAAAACAACAGACAATTTAGGGGACTTGAGATTCCAGGAGTGACACACTGGGATGTTTGGTTTGTGGTTATTGGCATGTATCTCCTCTGTGTGGGTTTTTCACCAAGGAAACCAATAATGCTGAAACACTAATGGGTGTCAATAAAAGTCTCCCCCAAATTTTGCTCTTGCCGATGGGCAACAAAATGGGAGGCTAGCACAATGTAAGACTTGTGGAAAAGAAGTATTCAGTTTCAACCACAAAACACAGATAAAGCTGTGGCCCCTTCCCGGTCTTCGGCCATGGTCCTAGCTCACCTTCCCAAGCTTTAACAAAGCTGGTACTGCTGGTGGTGGAAGATATAAAGGGTACCTGGGACTTGGCTCGGTACAGAATGGGAATAGGAGCCCCCCCCCCAATGAAAGACTAAAGGAAAATGGAAAAGCCTACCGTGTCCAGGCATATGAAGGGAGGCTGACTCAAATAAAGGTTAAGTGAAATTCAGAGTCTTCTCTGAACCCCAAAGGTTTAGCTCTCTATCAAAAATCATCATACTAAAAATCTGAGGATATTTCAATTTGATTATTCTAAAAAAGTTAAAAATGTCAGCACTATATTTGATATAGGTATCAGAAGTATCTGACAAAAGAGAACCCATGATTATGTTTCAATTATCAATTATTCTCTCTCTCTCTCTCTCTCTCTCTCTCTCTCTCTCTCTCTCTCTCTCTCTGTGTGTGTGTGTGTGTGTGTGTGTGTGTGTGTGTGAGAGAGAGAGAGAGAGAGAGAGAGAGAGAGAGAGAGAGAGAGAGAGAGAGAGAGAGAGAGAGAGAGAGAGAGAGAGAGAGAGAGAGAGAGAGAAAGAGAAGAGAGAGCCTCTATCTTTTTTTGAAAAGACAGTTAGATAGTGGTGATTTTAGCATAACTTCACAAGCTTCCTAAATCTACTGAATTCTGTTCTATAAAGGGAAATTTTATGGTATGTGACTTGTAACTCAAAGTTTAACACAAGGACACAAGAGTCATCATATTATATCAGCATGCTAGTTAGTGCTCTCATCAGAGACAGAATGCCTGACATAAGCAGTTTAGAAGAGTAAATATTTATGTAGCTGCTGATAGAAGGGTCCTGTCCATCATCCTTGGCCCTGGATTCTTGGCCAATGCTAAGGAAAAGAACATCATGGCAGCAGGGGCATATGGAAGAGGCTACTCGCTTTCCAACAGATGGGAAAGAGGAAAAGCAAGATACAGTAAGGGACAAGTGCAAGGCATAGCCCACAAGAGCTTACCCTTGTTGATCTACTTCCACCAACGAGGCCTCATATCCAGCTTTTACTACCTCACAATGACGTATTACAAATCCAACAAGAAATAAGTCATTGATAAACTTAGGATCCAATCATATCACCACACCCCAACCCAGCCTTAGTATGTGAGCTTATAGGGGACACTACAGATTCAGAACATCACCATGAGAGAACACAAACCAGCACAAGGGAGTTGGCAGACAGAGAGGTATGTGGCACAAGTCAATCTACCAAACTCTAGCACCCCTGAGCTGCCAAATGTGGGAAGCAAACACTGACAGAAATGAAAAGGGAAAAAGAGCAAATCCATAATCATTACTGAAGGTATCAAGAGCCTTACCAAAAAGCAGTGGAACTAGTTAGAAAATTAACCAGCATGTGGAAGAACACATGTGACAACACCCTCAGCAAACAGAATCTGATAAACATTTACAGGACATTCCACTCAACAACAGCAGAATATATCATCTTTCAAGAGCTCACAAAACATATATAAAATGGACCATGTCTTAGCCTCAGAATGAGCCCTTTGCTGATCAGGATATCAGACTATGTAACACACTCCAAACAAATTTAACATAATATAAGTTAAACAGAGCATGTTTTCAAGTCAGAAGGGAATCAGATAAAAAGTCAAGAACCAGAAAGGTGATGGGAAAATCATCAACACTTGGCTCTCTCTCTCTCTCTCTCTCTCTCTCTCTCTCTCTCTCTCTCTCTCTCTCTCCCTCTCTCTCCCTCCTTCTCTCCCTCTCTCCCTCCCTCCCTCTCTCTCTCCCTCTCTTATGGTTGAGGGTAAGGTCTTCATTGTAGACATGAAGGAGTGTATAGCCAGTGGTATCTGGAAGGGTCCAAAGCAGAGATAGAAAGTAGTGGACTAAAAAACATGGCCAGCAGAATGAAGCAGACCATGAGAGGAGAGAGAGAGGGAGAGAGGCAAAAGGGACCAGAAAACTAAGAGAGAGAGAACCAAGAGGGTAAAGAGAACCAAGGAAGAGCCAGAGTCTATTTCTTTTATTTTTAGTTTGTCATGATCTAACCCATGACTTTGCTTGTGCTAGGCAAACACCCCACATCAGAGTGGCACCCACCCATCTTTTTTTTTTCCAAAAAAAAATTACCAGATGATTTCATCTTGCAGCCCATTGAGAGTTTTTGCACTATCATCTGACTGCCTCATTAAAACTCTAGCTGCCCAGGTGCCTTTCATTAGCAACTTTCCTACAAAAAGATCCACCCTCTCCTCATCCAAGGCTCTGAGTAGATTCTGTTTCCTTGAGATTTTTTGTTTGAAATGGCTTTCTTTGCATTGGATAGAATCTCTGGACTGACTGACAGCCTGCAGATTAGGCTCAGCAACTTTCCCTTCAAGTGTCATAATCAGAATGAGCCCTTGATGCTACACGAGTCAGATACAGATTGTTGCAAACACAAAACTACCTGAAATTATTTGGGTTGTAGTCTTATAGTTGGGAGATTCAAGGTAGGGCTCTCTGACTATACCACAGTATGGCAGCCATGTGCAGAAGTGTGAGTGGACTTTTCTTTCTTGCCCACCTGTTCTCAAATAACTGACACAGAAACTCAATATTAATTATAAATGCTTGGCCAATAGCTCAGGCTTATTACTGACTAGCTCTTATAACTTAAATTAATCCATTTCTACGAATGTATGTGCTGCCCTAAGGCTCATGGCTTTTACCTTTCCTGCAAGTCCTGCTTTTCTTCTCCCTCTGACTATACTCTTCTTCTTCCATGTCCTTAGTCTTGTTCTCCTACCTAATCTTATTTTGTCCAACTATTGGCCAGTCAGTTTCATTATTAAACCAATCACAGTGACATATATTCACACAGTGTAAAGGAATATTCCACACAAGGGCCTTGTATATGAGGCACCTTGCCTTGAAATAGCCTCCTCTCAGAACCCACTGTGTGAGACCAGCATTAATCCCTTTCCATGGGTGTCCCAGTGATGTAATCCTCTTCACTGGAGCACATGTCTTAAAGTTCCTGTCACCTCTCCATATAAGCATACTAGAGACCAAGCCTCAGAACATGAACTTTGGTGGGAAAGAAATATCCAAACTACAGCAGACTCCTCAACCAACGAACCTATGGGAGATGTTGAGTTAGGGGGTCCTAGACTCTTTCCTGAAGTCAGCTTACTTCAGCAACAACTTACTCCAGTCATGAGTTTGTTGATGAGTAAGGAATTTAGAGATCAGAAAAGGAAAGAAAGATTTGTGTTTATTGAGATGACTTGGGAAGCTTTTCAGCTGGAATTGTTAATCAACTGAGCTCTTTAAGTCAGCAGAAGAAACTACAGAGCAGGGCACAAAGCATACAAAAGACAATTTTGCACAGCTCCTAAGGGGTGACTCAGATCGTTTTGTCTGGGAGGCCACGGCTGTTGTGACACATGGGCTAGTGCACCCATCAGAAACACTGTTGCACAGTGCTCTATGTGCATATCCCAGTGGGGCCTCCTCACCAAGCCTCCACTGTCCATTAGCTATTCATCAGCTCCTTAACTTCACATCATCTATGAACAGTGTGGACAAGGAAAACCTAGGGATTTGGAGGTAAATTATGCCAGACAAGCTACTGACTGTGACTGGTATTGCCATCTTTACATGCTATCTCGAAGCAACCTTTGATTAGCTTAGAGCCACCTGCTTAGAAGCTGCCAAGCATAGGCATCACACTGACACCCAATATACTGTTTCAACATTTTGGTAAGTAATTCTTAGAGAATGCTTCACTACATAAACAGCACTAAGAGCAAAAAAGAGTAACTATCAACCTTGTTCATGAAGGATAAGAGCATAAACTAAGACCAAGGACTCACCAAAAGATGCTTCAAGAACTGAATGGCACAGGACTGTGGCCCCCAGTACATAGTCTCAGGTCACAGTTTCCAACTAGACACAACCGGTGTTCTACCTGGTTAGACTTGCCTTCAAATTGCTCCACCCACACTCTCAAAAACCAGGAATAGTCTCACCAAATCCTACCTTCTCATGAGGGCTCATAATTGGTCAAGGTGTGTTCTCCTCTATTGCAGTAGCTGTAACTAATGAAATTAGCTGTCACAACCTAAAGACTACTCTGGGGACCTTCTAAGAGGTCAGTAGTTGATAATATCAATGTCAACATGGTTATCTCAGTTTTCTATTGCCAGTCAGATCTTGACCCACTGTCAATACAGAATAGCAAATTATCTTATTCAAACTCTCCTGGCAATAAAAATAAAATAGCATGAAATTAAAATCAAACTACTTAAGAAATTGTTAATTAAACCACCTCAATTAAAAATATACACTTTCTTTAAAAATAGATACTGAACTTGATTCACAGGTAGTGAAATGTCCAGAGTAGTCTCTGACCTTCTGTTTGGTTTTGGTTTGGGATATTTGTTTCCTATTTGAGTGTTTTTGTTTTTGTCTTTTAGACAGACTTGATGGAAACTCCTGTCTGCTTCTTGGTTGCTAGGGTTACAGGCAATACTACCACATCAATCAATATTTTGCTATTTCTTCTCTTTGGTTATGGGACCCTCACTGTCCTTCCTTACCATTCCATGGAAAGTAAGGTTGTCCAATTTATAAATCTTCTTCTTATACTGCCAAAAGTGTTTATGGATCCATCATTGTGAAGACAACATTGATTCTTATCTCAAAATGTTACACTGGCATGTCAAAGTTTAGAAGCTGTTCCAGTGTGCTTAGAATTAGTTTATGGAAAAGAAAACCAAGCCTCTGATCTCTGGCAAGTGTCAAAAGCAAATGCCACAGTGACCCCAGTCACTTACTTTATGTTGCTTAATTATAATAGCAAGGCCTGTGGGTGGGCTTCCCTGTTGTCATTGTTAGCTTATGAAAATTATTAGTGTATCAAAGCCTGACTCAGATACAGCCCCAGCATTTGGGAATGTGAAGTAGGGAAACTGACTTCTGGGTCAACATGGGCTATATAGTATGTACATTCTGTAAGAAACAGATGAAGGGAGGGATGGAGAGGGAGGGAGGGAGGGGAGAAAGAGGGAAAGTTGAAAGGATGGAGGGAGGAGGGAGAGAGGGAAGAAGATGAAACTATCGGTGTTTGTGTTACTCATGTCAAAATTTTAGTTAATGGTTGGGGTTTCCCACTTCAAAGATAACCATGCTTCTTTCAGACAGATGCCAGTTTATTCCTGAACTCTGACTTATCACCCCACCCCAGTTTTTTTCCTAACCTTATCTCTATCCTCAAGCCAAGTTGCAGCATTCAGGGGTAATGATGGAGAAAATATCTCTAATATGTAGGAAAACTATCCTTACATGCACTGTTTGTCTTCTAATGATGATTAATACCCGACTCTGAGTTTCAGTTGTATATATGAATTCTGAACTTTGGTTTTTACTTTAGCAGCCACATTGCCCACTACCATAGAAGCATTCCCGTGCAGTTATCATGGTGAAGAGGAGGGGAAGCCTTTACTTGTAGGTGACTACAAATCACCTGTAAATAAATAAATAATTTTAAATCTTAAAATGTATATAGGCAAATGGGAGCACGGCTATTTATCTCAAAGTGACTAATCTTGATTAAACAAGGATCTCACTCTTAGTACCATGTTTGACACTCCTAACACAATTTCCTCATCTTTTTAGTTAAAAATCACATCCTATGGCTCCTAATATAAACCCATCCAAGACCTTGGGACCCAGCCAAACTCTCTTAATAAAAATCAATCTATTCTATTCTCATATCTTAAGGCATTTTAGACCTTGCATTCTGATGAGTAATTAGTACCAGTGCCAACCTATTAATCACACATATGGCTGCCTTAATAAGTCACTTTTCTGTGGATATAGCTTAAAGATTATAATTGAAGCAAAATCACCCCTGCTTTATCAGCTTATTGGTATTCTTGATGAATTAATTCAGTTCTGTGTTTTCACATATTTGGGATCGGTTTCACAAAATAGATCATTCCATTTTTCATAAGTGTTCATATTCTGTATAGTATTGAATCAGTGTAGTCAAGCATGACTGTGTAAGATCTAGTGAAAATCTGATGTTGGTGCATAACAAAGTGAAGTATTTTAAACACATTAATCTTGATTTTCACATGTAAAAAAACAATCACTTGTCAATTTGCAAATATGCCACTAGATAGTTGTAACTTGAATTAATAAATGGTCTTTTAATAAAAACCTAGAGCCAGAAATTGGAGTGAATGCTGAAAGATCAGAGAGACAAAGGAACAAGCCACCTCGTACCTCTAGGACTCCTCAGCCTGAAAAACTTTCCTCAGCTGAGAGACTTTTCCTCACGTCTTATATACCTTTCTCTGCCCACCCATATAATTTCATGTCTCAACTTTCCTTGTGCTGGGATTAAAGGCATGTGACTCCCAAGTACTGGGATTAAAGGTGAGAGCCACCACTCTCTGGCTCTGTTTCTCTCCTACGCTGAGTCAATCTCATATAGTCCAAGGTGGCTTTGAACTCACAAAGGTCGGGGGGGGGGAGTGCTAGGATTAAAAATATGTGCCACCACTGCCTGGCTTCTGTGTTTAATCTAGTGGTTTGTTCTGTTCTCTGATCTTCAGGCAAACTTATTAGGGTCCACACTATATCACCACAGATAGTGTGTAACATAGACATTAACTGTGTATAGCTCCCTCCTCTATAGGAACTCCTGCCTGCCAACCTTTAGTATTCCTGGCTTCCCACTGAGAACCTTGACAGATAAGAAGAGAACCAAGTCCCAGCCTTGTTTCTTCCCATATCAGGAGGTTACATGTGAACATTCTCCTTTATTTTCTTCTCCATAAGCTATCAGTTTTCTGAAAACAAGTACACATCACAAGGCTTCTGAGTTGATTTCATATCTTGGTTATTGTGAATAGAGCTGCAATCAACATGGGACTGCAGATGTCTCTTATACAACAATAGAGAGCAATAGAGAGAGAGGCCAATAGATAGTACAGAAGTTCTTTATGTATTATTCTTTGGACATAACTCTGGCTGGGACTGAACTCACTCTACAGCCCAGGCTGACATTGGCCTCACAGTGACCTCACCTCTGCCTCAGGTGTTATGAGATGAAAGGCATAAGCCATCCATCCAGCTAGTATGTATTTTTTTCTTTAAGCAAACTCCATACTGTTTTCCAAAATGCCTATCCTAATTTATGATGTTTAATTCATTCTTTTTATAATTCAAAGTAGCAAATCTTAAGGAAAAAGATTAAAAATTAAACAGTATGTGAAATATACAAGAGCATCCTCCTTGGCACCAACCCTTTCCTCTCATCCACTACACAGAGGTCGCCCTCACTTACAGTCAAAGCTTTTAGAATATGGCTTTGAATTTATGTGTCTGTCTACATGTGCTTTGATTGCTGCAAAGAGTTGAGGAATGTACATCCATGACCTCCATACTCAGGGGGATGAGACAGGAGAACCCCATAAGTTCAAAGCCAGCCTGGGCTGCTCAGATAGAAAACATCTCCCCCAAAAAGTGGGATGAGAAAAATCTTAATATCTATTTTTAGGCTGTTAGTAAAGAGTGTTCCCAAACAATAAATTTCTCCATTGCTTTAAGACACAAATTGGGAAATCCTCATCCACAAACAAGGCACACTTTGGGAGTCACACTGAATGAATGAATTATGACGAAGAACCCATGTGCCGTTTTCACTTTAAAAATGCATGAAGAATCTCCACAAAGGTTCTTTTAACAAAAATATTTTTAAAAAATAATGGAAATAGTAAATAGCTCATCATGGAAAGCTCTCCTGAATGTTTTGTGTTTAAATTTACTTATTTAAAAACTAAAAGGGCAAAAGAGAAGGCACAGGGTAAAGGCACTTGCCACCCAGCCTGATGACCTGTATTTGATCTACACATGGTAGAAGGAGAGAATCAACTCTGTGTTCTCGGACCCTGATATGTACACTGTAACACCTGTGCCATGCAGATGTACACATGTATATGCACAGATAGATAGACGAATAAATGTAATTAAAGATTTAAATGTAACAAAATACTTCAAAAATAAGAAAACTTATTTTAATTTTAAAAACACTAGGGTATACTATATCTCTCTTCTTTCAGTGAGGTTTTACTTAGTAGATTGTTCTATTTGTTACTTCTGAATCAAATAACTATTTGCCTTATAACGTTTTCCTTTCTGTAAATAGGAAGCCAGTGGGTTCTTTTCCAAGACTGAATAGTATCCCAAAATAAATTAACAATTTAAAATTTAAAATCTGCTGTGAATGTACTAAGTCATGGGATTTAGAGGCATTAGAGTAAAATTTCATGACCTAATTTTATTAAGAGCTCTCTATTAACTATTAATTCCTCATATGATATACAAGTAGGCAACAAATACAAAATAATTAAAAAGGTTAACCATAGTAGTTATAAAACAGATGACAAGTAGAACAGGGAGAAAAATGCATTATTACAAAATAATAATGATTTTAATGGTGAGTGAGGAGACCAGTGCTCATCAGTAATGGTGTAGAAACAGGCTTAGGGTTGTTAGCGATGGTCAAAAACGTGAATCGGTGTATATTTTTCTTCCATAAACTTGGTGCCTGTGAATTACCCTTTACTAAGCAATTGAGCAAAGTGCAGTTTTCACTGTAGCATTTTTATGAAAGTAAAACATGGAAGAGAATTGAAATATCTAGCAGTATCCACTAGAGAAAGGTGATTGGTTAATTACTTGTTAAGGTGCATATGTATAATAAAGCACTAGGAACCATTCAAAACAAGGCATGGTTAGTTAGAATTATTTAAAGAAGAGGCTGGAGAGATAGCTGGGTGGTTAAGAGGGTTGACTGCTATTGCAAACAACTGGAGTTGTATTGCCAGAACCCAAATTGGGCAGCTCATAGCCACCTGTAATTCCCGATCTAGGGGATCCAGCAAGCCCTTCTGGCCCCTAAAGCACCCTGCACTTATATGCACATACCTCCACACAGGCACACACACACACACACACACATACACATAATTTAAAATAAAATAAAAAAAATTTAAAAGAATCATTAAAAGAAAGGATCAGGTTAAAAGGAACAGTGTAAATCGCGCTCTCACTTGGGAATAGTCCCTTGCTACACAAGCTGTCACTGGGATTTCACAGGGCAATGTCAACAAGAAAGTCTATGCTATCCAGGCTCCACCTGCATTTGACTTCAGATCAAATAGTAGCAGTGTGGAGAGTGAAAGGGATTGCCAGAAAATGGATGCGGCTCCATTCATCTCCTAACTTCAAATAGAAAATTCAAAATCTAATTAAACAGTGAATGTTACATCTTAACACTCGAGATGAAAGTTTACAAGATTAAGTGATTTTTCTGCTTTATTCCCTCTGTGTTCCAGAAAATTTTCTAAATCAAATTTTGGTGTTTTGTTTCACTTTAACAAAACAACTGATTTGAGTTGTGGTTCCCGCTTTGACATATTTTCAGGAAATAAAAATCTAAATCAAGATCAGCATGAATTATCTGACCATCATCAGACCCTTGCTAATTCAACAGAAAAGCATCAGAGAAAGAGAGGCACCCTTTTGCCCAGAATAAGCTTTGCAGGAACTGGGGATATAACTTGGTCAGCAAAGGGCTTGCCACCATGTAAAAGCCAGGCAGAGTGGTACATGCCTGCAAGCCTAGTACTCTGGAAAGATGGAAACAATAGAATCCTGAGAACTCACTACCATCCAGTCTGACCAAATTCCAGTGAGGCCCACACTAAGGGAGAGACCCTGTCTCAAAAAGTAAGGGGGGTGGGGGGGAAGACTGAGAAAAATACCAGAGAATGGCCTGTGGCCTACACACACACACACACACACACACACACACACACACACACACACACACACGATTGACAATCATTTGAATAATAAAGAAACATTCTAAGAAAGTGTTTTCTAACTGCCCTCAAACCATCTCACACAGCAATAAACAAAATTCATGGCATTCTTTATTTACTATATTAAAACAATAAATTCATGTGGGGGAAATCTGTAATAAAATAGGAAGTAAGATTATTTTTCTCATAACAACTATGTTTTTTAATCAGGTCACTGTGAATTCGATAAAAAACAATCTATTCTTGCTATGTCTGCCTTGTTCAGATCAATTCTTCAATGGTAAAGGCAATAAACAAAACAGATTTAAATGTCTGAATTAGAATCAATAGAATTTATTCCAGAATCTTCTTCCATTTCCTTGAAATGGTGTGCCTAAAGTCTTTAGAGAATCCCTGCATGTCCAGTGATGTGTCTGAGAACAGTTCTCGTAAGAGAAAGTGCGTGTGTGTGTGTGTGTGTGTGTGTGTGTGTGTGTGTGTAGGGGGGCGATATAAACCATGTGGCGTTTATTGAGTATCTGTAGTACGCAAAGTATGTTAAGAAGCAGCAGAAATACAAACAGCTGATGTGATTGTATAAGACATGAAATCTGTAACCCCCAAATCTGACACACCTAGTCTGTTGGATTGTTTGAAGAAGAGAAAAAACAACTATCATTTGGGGTCCTGGGGCAGATCAGTGTAATAATGACACCAAATAATCCTGTCCCTTGGGACTGTCTTCCACTATCATGGTTTTCATCATGAGTCATGAGGCCAAATCAATATAGTGTGAGGTGTGTGTGTGTGTGTGTGTGTGTGTGTGTGTGTGTGTGTGTGTGAAAAGACAACTGCAGCTGTCATTTTTTTCAGGTGTCCCTCAGTTTGTTCTTTTGAGACAGGGTCTCTTCCTGTCCTGGAACTTGGCAACTTCCAGTTCCAGTGCTATCTAGTTTAAAAGTTATTTGAGAAAATGCTTTAACATCAGGGGCAAGTAGGGATGTAGCTCAATGCTTGCCTAGCATGCATGAAGACCTAAGTTGTTCCCCAATACTGGATAACCAGATACTATAGCGCCCTCTTATCATCAATCACTTGAGTTGTGATGGCAGGAGATTCTCAAGTCTGGGGCCAGCCTGAGCTAAATGAGACCTTGTCAAAAAAAGAAAGGAAAGAAGGAAGGAAGGAAGGAAGGAAGGAAGGAAGGAAGGAAGGAAGGAAGGAAGGAGAGAGAGGAAAGAAAGAAAGAAAGAAAGAAAGAAAGAAAGAAAGAAAGAAAGAAAGAAAGAAAGAAAGAAAGAAGCCAGAGTCAGAGAGGAAACTGGGAAAAAAGGGACTATCAGGTCTGGAGATGAGGGATGCTAACAAGGAAGGAGGGAAACAGGATCCAAGCTAGTGATGTACATGCCTAAGTGTAACAGAGAGATTCCTCATTCTACCGATCAATGACAAGGAAGACAAACTTTAAAAATAAAAACAAATGAAAGTGAAACCTGCATCAGAGCAAGCTGTGGAAGGAATCTGCAGCCTGGAGCCACAACTGATGAGTAGGTGAACTGCTGAGAATGACTGCTTTCAGAGCCGCTCATGTTTTCCCTGGGTAACCCCTGATAATAGGGGGCGAGAACTTGAACTTGGGTTCTCTGTTTGGGAAATTAGAAAGCAGGCACTACAGGGGCTGTCAGTCCATTGAAGAAGCTGTCCCTGGTCAGAAGAAACAAAGCTTAGCCTCACAGTAGAAGCCTTTGCATAATGATTTCCTCAGGCTGGACAGCTGAGCCCTGGTTGATTTTTACAGCTCCTGGGGCGTTAAAACTAAACTCTTAAACTTCTCAGATTGAAAGTAATTGTAAATTGAATTTACTAAAACAGTGCCTTAAAGAGGCGCGGCTTGAGTGTTGTTGGCACAAATCAAATGATAAAGCAGAATTGAAAGAGCTACAGAGACAAGTGTCTTCCAGCACCTTTATCGATCTGCTCGAAGCAGCTACAGTGGACCCCTCTTGGCCCAGTGAGTGGAATTACACACTTCCAGATCATTGATTACTGTCGGAGAGCCAGACTGTAAGGCCTGGCTTCAGGTGGGTTGGTCATTCCTAAATCAATACTTGGACACATACTAAAGATAAGTAACCCTGTGGGAGGAGCGGAGAGAATGCCATCCACAGGGATTCCCAGCTGGGGCTGGCCCATCTTCATGAGAGGAAATGGGAGGAAGGCAACCAAAAAATGTCTGAATGAACTGTCAAGGATGCTGATGGCATTTGTGTGTGAGGGCCATGACTGCTGAGTTGTGCTGCCTAGTGGGCATCTTCAGTGGTATGTGCCTCACTCTTCTGGAGGCTGCAGTCCCCAGAAGGTGCAGACAGAGTGGATACCATCTGAGAGATTCAAGGAAAATTCCCCCCAACAGTGGCTCACTTAGTTCTTTGCCGTACCTGGCTTGGAGAAATAGCACTCTGGTGTCTTCCTTCATATCCATATTTATGTCTTCCTGTGTGTAGAGTTCCTTATTATAAACCATAGATCTCACAGCCCTCAGGCAGGAAGATTGGCACAATTTTAAAGCCAGCTGATGATACTAGGGAAATCAGGGTTATCTCCTGGGGTTCTTAGTGCCAATAATAGAAAAACATTTAAATGGACTCAAATGGAAGCTTAAGGACAGTTTTATTAGAGTTTAAAGAGAAAACTCCCCAGAAGAGGCGATCTGTATTACTGAGCAGCTAGCTCCCCAGAGGAGGACAATAGAGAAGGGGGGAAGCCATCCATTTTAGCTGGCAGGAGGTCAGCCACCTGGCAGCCAAGCAGCCACATGGCAGGGAGGAGAACTTTGGGGGAAAGGAACCCCAAAATGGTGGGAAAGCCCAATGTGTTAGGGAAAGCATGTTTAGAAAAGAAGTAGAAAGAAGGAAACAGAACATTGTACTTGTCTCACCCATTTAGACTCACAAAATTGCATGTCTGAGGCCCAGTGCTGCTGTGGGAATTCAAAGGAGTACAGTACCTCACTAAAGGGAAGGTCATCGGCTCCTTGTAGCTGAAGTTTTACTGTGTCCCATCCAGTCTGGAGACACTCAAACCCAAGTAAACACACAGAGGCTTATATTAATTGAAACTGCTCAGCCATTAGCTCTTGCCTACCACTGACTAGCTCTTACACTTAAACTAACCCATTTCTATTACTCTATATGTTGCCACATGTTCTGTGGCTTTACCTGTGTGCTATTACATGCTGCTCCCTGGACGGCAGGCTGCCATCTCCTCACTCAGCCCTCCTCTTCCCAGAATTTTTCTTGTCTGCTTATCCCACCTGTACTTCCTGCCTGGCTACTGGCCAAACACCATTTTATTACATCAATGCACAAAAGCATTATCCCATAGCAGCCTCTCTCTAGCATGGCTTAAGAGTAGCCTGCCTCCTAAAGGTGGCCTCTGGGCCAGGTTATTGACACTGCCCAATTGGAATGTTAGGTCTCCAATGAGGGCAAAGGGTCTATTCTTGGGATCAGATTTTCTTAATCGTACTTTATTGATAATTGATCTACATAGGGGTGGGGGTGGGAATTCATTGTAGTGATCAATTTTGTATGAAGAAGGGAAGTATGTGCATGTGGAGGCAAAAGGATGGCTTCATCTGTCGTTCCTCAAGTGTTAGCCTCTTCCATTTTTTTTTAAGATAAAGCCTCTCATTGGCCTGGAACTTGCTAAGTAAGCTAGACTGGCTAATCAGTAAGCCCCAAAGTTCTCTCCATCTCTACCTCCCCAAAACTGAAATCACAATTACAGGCCACCACACCTGGCTTTTAAAAAAAAAAATGAGTTCTGGGAGAATAACAAGGCAGGTACTTGGCTAACTGAACTGTTACCCTAACACTCTAATGACCTAATTATTAATTGTGTCAGTAAGGACTCTATTCTGACTCAAATAACATACTGAGACACTGTAGGATAAGACCTCAAGGTATGAGTGTAGATGGAAAAGAGTGGCGTACCTGGAGTGTGGGGAGTTGGTCAGGAAACTTTCAGTCTAGGACTTTGTATCACGTATCTTGGAGGGTTTCTTAAGGTATTTTTGACTGTGTTTCACCTCTGCAGGTTTTAATTTAATTGGTCTGGAGGTTGGGCCCAGAAGTGAGTGTTTTTAAGTAGCAGCTGAGGTGATTCTAAAAGTCAAGCCAGGATTGAGACTCATTACACAGTTCATTCACTAGAAAGTTTAACAATTGGGTCTGCTACCATTCAGAGGCAAACTCTAAAATACATCAGCTATTTTAAGGACCAGGGGGACATAGGATGGATCCACACTGGTCACCATTGCTAGGAGGACTAAACACAGTGTCTGGCCTGAACAGGTTGCCCCATAAATATTGATGAATCCACGAAAGAATGCATACATGAATAATTCAAGCCAACATGTATTCTTTGAATACAGAGTATGTGCTTAGCATTACATTGGGCATTAGAGAAGTGATTTTAGTAAATGAATAAGTGAGTAGATGTATGAATGAACTCATCCCCAGAATTCCCTTCCTACCTGCTAACACTAACTAGTAAAAGTTACAGTCAGATGTAACATTTTTGTCCCTTGACTTTGTCTTTGTTTTTAATCTTTGTTTTTGATTTTTGAAGCAAAATTTTACTGCATAGACTTAGCTTACCCAGAACTCTCTTTATTAAAATATATATATATATATATATATATATATATATATATATATATATATATATTATAGGGCTAGAGAGATGGCTCAGAAGTTAAGAGCACTAGCTGCTCTTTCAGAAGACTGGGTTCAGTTCCCCGCACCCACATATCAGTGCACCTCTGTCTGTATCTCCAGTTCCAGGGGATCTGACACCCTCACACAGACATACATGCAGGCAAAACACCAATGCACATAAAATAAAAATAATAAATAATTTTTAAAAATACTTCATTATTAGTGTGTGTTTGTGTGTAGGGGAGGCGCTTACTTACATGCTTGCCATTGTGCTTGTGTGAGGGCCAGAGAACAACTTTTGTGGAGTCAGGTCTTTCTCCCTGCCTTCACATTGGTTCCTGCATGGCACTCAGGTGACCATCATCACCACACATTGGCTTCTGTAGCCAATCCTGACCCCAGGTGACCCATCTTATCATAGGTGTTGATGCTCTACCTCTTCATCAGCTCTCAGGCTCTGCATCTCTGGACTCCTCAGCCTCTGCTGCGGCCTCTTTTACCCTTCGAAAGCCGTTCTGTAACCCACAAATACTCATACATAATTACTGTGAGATGTGTCATATGTGATTGAGAGTAAAGTAACTAAAACATCAGAATAAAAGAACTAGTGTTGAGCAATGCCCAGCCGCCAAGGGAAGTCAGGACACTTGGCAAATTGCAACCACCAAAACCAACATAGCTTATGAGTTTATTATTATGTAACAAATTCTTCTGTTGTGGAAATACACAAACAGGTGTCTGTTCTCTGGCATAGCATGCTCATGACTTATAGAAATCTAAGCACCTGAAGTGTGATTCTTTTCTCCAGGCTGTGGGGACCTACAGAAAGGTTGTGGCAGTTATGCTCAACATCAACAGAACAAGCCATGTCTAGGTCTAAGGTGATGGGGATGAGAATGTCAGCCATTCTGTCTTAGAAGTATGTGGGATGCCATCAGACCCTCACCTGAGATTCTAATCGCTTTGCTCCCCATGTGATCTTCTGGGTAGGAGTACTAAAATATATTGAAGGTAGAAGGTTAATTGGGGTTTAGGACTTTTTCCCATGTTGCATCTGCTCTTGAATCTACCATATCAGGGATGGTATAACTTCCTGCCAGCTAGGAAAGAGGACTTTTTAAAAAGACACGTGTATCCCTCCCTTTGGCCATTAGAATACTGAGACATTACATCCCCTAAAATTGGAATTTCCCTAAGATATTGCTCGGTAGGAAAATCCTGAAGCCTGAGGCTAGCCAGGAGAGGGGGCACTTGTCTCTCAGAAAGGCCACCTTGCTGGAATGCCTGGTGCTCAAACAATGGTGGATTGGCAATGGCCTGCACCACACCTTTACCAGGGCTACTTCGCTACTTGGACTTGGATCTTCCTGTCCTTCTCCCCAAGGCAGCCTCATTCAATAAATCCCCACTTCTACTTTTCACTGTGAATCCATCTCTTGTTAGAAGCAGGTGACTGCCCATTAGGGTTGTCAGGAGAATCTCAGACCCTGATAATCCAGGTAACAGTGGGACTGAAGTTTTAATTCTTTGGAGTCCACTGTTTCCAGAGTCTTACAGCAGAGGACATATGTGTCTCTCTAGAATGCATCTTCTCTCACCTGGGCTTCAGCACAGTTGCAGGAGTGAGAGCACAGAGCAAGCACAAGCCAAAGAGAGACAGTTAACATAAAAGCATCATCATAGTAATGCGATCAAGAAGTCCTTGACCACCAGAAGGAAGAAAGAGTGGAAGGGGGCAGCCAGAAACAGCCTGAAAGGCACTAACATTGGACAGTTCTGACTGGGGGTCAGAACCATGCTACTTTGTAAAGCTCACCATTTTTGTTAAACTCACACGACAACTTTTAAAACTAAAGTCTTTTGTTCTCAGAATTAAAGGAATCTGTTCTTCTAGACTCTTGCCCTCTCTGCCCTATTAATTGCTAGGAACACTAGCCAGGAGAGTTGGGAGATGTTTGTCCATCACCTAACATTCTTTCACCCATGAACAAACCCTAGCACAGAAAACTGCAGCCCAAACAGGACATTTGTCTGTTCCCATCTGCCCTCCCACTTCCCTGTCCAGTAAGAATGCCCACCTGCAAGTGAACCACAGGCTCTTTGGTTCTTGGACTAGAGATGCCCCCTCTTCAGGTCTGTTCCCAGATAAAGTCCATGCCACCATTGAGTGGCTCATCCCTTTATCTGTCTTTCCTTCCCACTGCCTTTAGACAGGTTAGCTAGATATGGATTTTTCAAAATATACTGATTCATTTAAAGCAAGGAAAAGAGTTGGGTAATGTTATGCAAAGTGGCCCTGGGGAAAGAGCCTCTGATTGTTGACTGTGGAGAACAGGAGAATTCCAGAATCATGAGCTTCCGTTTTCTACCACATTAATTTCATGGATCTTTGTATAAATTACCTTATTAGCTTATTAGATGGAATGCTTTTCAAAGTTCTCTTGTGCAGTCTTATAATGACATTTTGGGTAATGGTGAACCAGGCACACAGTGGTAGTCTCATAGGACTACAATGGAACTGGAATTTCCTATTGCCTGTGTCTCCATAGCCATGTAGCATCATGGCAGAATGCATCATTCTCATATTCAGGGTGATGCTGGTGTAAACAACTGTACTGTGCTGACGGTCTTATGAAGTACAGCAATGTAATTATGCACAATGCATAATGCTGGATAATGGTGACAAATGACTATGTTAGTGGTTTATGTGTTTCCTATACTATTCATTTGATAATTGTACTCTACTTATAAAAAGATCCTTACTGTAAAATAGTCTTTTTGCTACATTAGCAATGCCTCACACTCCTTGTGTTTACTGCTTTTATGATTATGTAGCGAAACAGCAGAGTTGGGGCAGAGGACATCAATATTAACATGTGAGGCACATGCCTTTAACACCAGCAATCAGAATAGACCTATGTGAGTTCAAGGCCAGCCTGGTCTACAGAACTAGTTCCAGGACATATAAGGCTACACAAAGAAACCCTGTGTGTAGCAAGGAGGCGGGGGGGGGGGGGGCTGTGCTAATATATGAAAAAAACAGATGATTGAGGAAAAGGACTAGACATGTCCTACCACCAAGGGCTATCTGGAAAAGAATGAATGTGTACCTTAAAAGCCCTGCATCTACAATGCAAAAGAAAGTGGGCCAGAGCTATGAAAATGACACAAAGCATCTTGACTGCCATGACCTATGGTTAGGTTCTCTCGCCCACTTTCATCCCTCAGAAAAGCTTTCTTAATATACTGTCTCTGTTTCTACAGCTATCCAAGTGTCCCTGATCCAATTCTGTGTTCTAGGACACAAAAACGTAGAAATCTCAAAAGGTACCCTGGGGACTCAAATCCATACCTACAACAATGCACCATTTTCTCTTGAGCTTGACCCTATCTTGTGTTATTTTGTTCATGGTGACCCAAAGAGCAATGGGCCAGTGTGTGTGTGTGTGTGTGTGTGTGTGTGTGTGTGTGTGTGTGTGTGTGTGTTATAGCCTGGATCATAGTATGATACACCATTTTGGTTTGCATTCCATGATGATCTAATGATGAAACTATTAAGTGATGCTAGGTGAAATATGATTGTGTTTCATTTAAAATGTGTTCACTGAAAAAAAAAATCCACCCAAACTAAGACATCAACCCATATTGGTCAAGCCATTTGATTTTTGATTTTTTTTTTTTACTTCTTTTATATTTGAGATTATAATACAATTATGAAATTTCTCTTCTTCCTTTCCTCCCTCTAAACCCTCACACATATCACCCCTCCTTGCTTTCTTTCAACTTCTTGGCCTCCTTTTTCATTCATTGTTATCTGATGTATATACATCATATACAAATGTAGGTTTATATCTACATATGTAAATACAGATGTATTTTTAAATATAAGATTATATTTATAAAGATATATATATATAATGTTACTTATTACAGTTTATATAATGTTAATTGTATATATGTTTCCAGGGCTGACCATTTGGTATTGGATAACTGTCTGGTGTGATCAATTAATCCAAAGTATAGTTTTCCAGTAAGGTCCTTTTATAAATAAATAAAGATTATGGAGCTTTACCAACTAGCATTGACATTGATTAACATGAAGCCACCCACAGGATTTGTGCATGACTTTGCCCTAAAAACAGCAAATACTTTTCAGTAAAGCTAACATGTAACCTTGAATCTCTGTTTCTGACCATTTTCTTTTTTGAGTGCCTTGAGGCTCTGTAAGTTCCAACTCAGATGAAATAACATTGCATCTAATTTAAAGAATCCAGTGGAATTTAGCCATAAATTATTCTGTTATATTCAAAGGCCAGGGGGTCTTTAAATTATCACACCAGCAGCACTTGCCTCTAATGGCATTATGTTTCTTGGTAAGATGTTCTAACATCGAATTTGGTAGATCATTGTTTCAAAGATAATTCCTTGGAATAAATCAAGCATCTGACATGGGACTTGAAAGGAACTGTCATATTTGAAATCAGTTACTAATGAATGTGTGACCAAATGAAATACCTCCTAGAATGTGTGACTGACAAATGTCACTGCAACTACGTGAATTTGAAAACTCTTAACTTAGGTTTTATTCTGTTTTTTTTTTTTTCAATAATATTGATGGGCTATCTGAAAATATTTTTATCATATTTTGGAAACTCCTTGGAACTAAATTAAATAGGATCTAACACATGTTCACATCTCCAGTACTTAGCCTATGTCCTGCATGACCAGTACATAGCAAGAACTCAAAAACTATTGACTGAAAATATAAATATCATTAATGACTTTTTCCTAGATATAAAAACCTATGCAAAATGTTTTGTGTGAGACAAGTGTGGTTATAGAATCCCAGCATTTGGGCAGTGTTGGCAGGAGGGTTAAGAGCTCAGAGTCATCTTTAGCTATATAGTAAATCAGCCTAAGTAATATGAGACCCAATCATAGAAAGAAAAATAAAGTTCGATGTGCATTTTCCCATTTGTTGCTCATAATAATGCTGTAAGTCACTGTGGTTGCTAATTTTGATGATCAGAAATGGAATCTAAGGAAGTTCCCCCAGCTGATAAAACCCTAGGTGAATGCATACAGACATTCTAAGTAACTAGTGAGGACACAACTTGTATAGTGTAACTGCAGTGTCAACACAACAGTGGGACACACACAGTCCTCAACCCCAAGGCTAGGGTGAGATGCTCTTAGCAGGTGAAGCATAACTGCATGAGAAGAAGTTTGGGGGAGGGGCAAGATGGCTCAGAGGAGAGAGGTGCCTGTTACTCTGCCTGATCACCTGAGTTTGATCCCAGAACCCATGTTGTTAGAGAAATCAACAGCTTTGGAGGCCACTGAGGAACCTACCCTGTTATAGTCACTTTGGACCCCAGTCCCCATTTCTGTGGGACAGAAAAGTAGATATCAGCTTTGCCACACACAAAATAAATATGGGAGGGGGGAGTTGCAGGGGAATCTGGGGGTGGCAGAAAAGAGGAAAGGGGTTGGTGCATAAAACAAACGGAAAATTTCTCAGTAATAATTTAAAAAGAAGTACAAATGGAAAAAATTTAAAGAATACATTTTTAAAATCTTTGGCCTGGAAATCCCAGCACTCGGGTGGCAGAGGCAGGTGGACCTCTGTGAGTTCAAGGCCAGCCAAGTGAGTTCCAGGAAAGGTGCAAAGCTACACAGAGAAACCCTGTCTTGAAAAACAAAACAAAAAACAAAAAACAAAAACAAAAACTCTTTGGGCTGGAATCATGGAATCATGGCTAGCTGGTTACCATGGTTATAAAGGTTTCAGGAAATTCTGGTTCTAAACTATCACAACTGCAGGAGACATTCATCTACTACTCAGACAGGTAACAATCAGGTGAAACTATTTTTTTTCCAATACACCTTCATATACAATAAGCAAGAACTTGGTAAAAACCTTGAGTCATATTTTCTTAGACAGCTGGCAGGGAACTTAAAAAGATATAAATAAGATTACCAGCATATAACTCACTCAATTATTTTTTCCAAGGATTCAAAACCCTAAAGGATAAGAATTTTTTTGATCTCCATAAAAACAACCTTCACAAATCACATACAGAGAGAGAGAGAGAGAGAGAGAGAGAGAGAGAGAGAGAGAGAGAATAGATATAGATGGATTGGTAGATAGATAGATAGATAGATAGATAGATGATAGATAGACAGATTGATTGATAGATTGATAGATACAGCCATATATGTATGTATGTATGTGTATATGTATTTCTGAACTGAAATCCTGCCCCAACCACTCCATGCTTCAGTCCTCCCAAAAACCGCACTATAAACTTCAAAAACTGATTACTTCAATTTACAAAAATTAATTACTTTAATGTTTAAAAAACATTAATGATATTATTCAAGACCACAGCTGTACTCAAAGAGTATAAAACATAATAATAACTAAGATTATATAAAATAATTTGATTGCTTTCTATTAGCCAGAGACAGATGCTGGGCAGATCTCTGAGTTTGAGGCAGCCTCTTCTATAGATCCAGTTTCAGGACAGCCAAGTTTAGGTAGCGAAGGAACCCATCAAAACCAGAAAGTTGGTGAAGATGTAATTGAATGAAGATGTAATTGAATGAACATATCCCAGAACAATCAGGAGGTGGAGACAGGAATATAAGGTGAATGGAGACAAGATCTTGACCCCCTTTTGGTCTGAGGATTCAGAGAGGTAAAAAGTGACTATGGCTGCTCCTTTGTTCTCTGATCTTTCAGTGTTTACCTTGATATCTGATTCCAGGTTTTTACTGATAAGACTAATTAAGATCATGCTTCGCACTCCTTTATAAGAGTTGCTGTGGTCATGGTGTCTCTTCACAGCAGTAGAAACCTTAACTAAGACAATCCTCACAAAGCATTTTTACTTTGCAATAATTAATAGCTTCTTTATATAACTAACCCCTCACTCAAGTAACCCTGCTTAAACTCACTGGTTCACCAAAATAAGTACATATCTAAATAAAAATACATTGTATAATTAAGAATAGTAGGAAAGGGGAGAACAGAGGAGAGAGGGAAAGGAAAGATAAGGGATGGTGGAGGAGGGAACGGAAAGAGGATGGAAGGAAGAAAAGAGAATGTATAAAGAAAGGGTAGGAGAAAAGGAAGAAAGATGGAAAGAGTTTCAAACGCAAATCAAGAGGAAAGAAAACAAAGCAGGCGTGGGAATATCACAAGGATATCCACACTGAGGGCTGCACGAGATGCTGTAAAGTAAAGCAATGTGAGGTGATAACATGAAACAGTAATGGTATATACCAGGAAGTCTTGGGGTTCAAATGTCAAGGTCAATGGAGGAAATGCCTGTAAGTAAAGCATTACAAAGCAAAGATCATTAATAAGAATTGCTTGACTGATTATTTGCTGAAATTATAAGTGAATTGCACTCTGCTGAGCCCATTAGCCACCCAGCAATGAAACATTCTCATCTATTGACAACAGAAGATGCTAAAAAAAAGAGGCAACCCCAGGATGCAGGCAGCTAGCTGGGTACCCAGGAATCTAAGTAAAGTCCTAAAGCGATGCTGGAATTGTGGCCAGATTCACCCAGGTACCTCAAGTGTCTTGGAAGAAAGGATTTGAGAAATCCATTTCATCCTTCAAATCATGAGTCAAAAGCCATTATCTCAGAGAAGTCTCTCCTGATAGTCTGTCAGAGCCTGGTCCCTCGCAGACATTCTCAGTACACTTTGTTCCTCTGCATCATGGGCTTTGAGATGATTTCTGTCTTTCCAACTGTTTATGAATTTAAACATATTCAACCATATTCTCCCACACAATCCACAGTGCGACTGGCCTTTTCTCCCTTCTATGCACCTGCTCCTTTTTTCCTCTGCCCCTTTTGATGTTGGTTAAATATGTAAAGAAAAGCTCTAGCACCATAACATCTCATGCCTAATGATTTCAATGTGTTCATGTTTAAAATAATCAACTTATTTTCTAGTCACTGTCTCCATTTGACTTTCCCACCAAAGTAAAGCCTGTAACAAAGATTTACCTATCAAGGATTATCTGGGGGAAGTGAGCCCAAAGGATGTAGTTCTGAGATGAGAGAATGCAGAAGGGTTAGGGAGATGGCTCAGTGGCCAAGTACTTGATGTACAAGGCTGAGGACCCGAGTTTGATCTTCAGCACCCATGGAAAAGCCTGGCCCAGTAGCTTGCTCTAGAACTCCAGCCTGGGGAAAAAGGATGGAGACAGGCGGATTATGGGGGCTTGCTGTCCAACTGCTGAGCCTCAAACTCAAGTTCAGTGAGAGATCTTATCTCAAAAAGTAAGATGGTGGGGCTGGAAAGACGGCTTGGTGGTTACCCACATGCAGTTCACAATCATCTGTTACTCCAGTACCAGAGGATCTGATGCCCTCCTCTGGATTCTGGGGACACCTGCATACATGTGGTGAACAAATGTATACTCAAGGTGCATAGCTATACACATAAAGTAAACAAACTTTTAGCCCCCCAAAATGAGGAGAGCAATAGAGAAAGATATCCAATGTAAACTTCTGGCTACTACAAGCACACGCATTCATATGACACACACATAATAAAAATGTGAATAAATAAATAAATATATACATACATACATAAGAAAGATGATAAAAAGTGATCCAAGGACATATGATCAAAGCATCAGCCCCATGAATACATAGGAGTACATTCTGCAGAGGACCTGCCAAGGGCCCAGAATGCAATTTCAATTCTTTTTATTAAGTGACCACAATGGGAAGAGTTGCCCACTGTTTTCCATAGTCCATAATGAAGATTGGATCTATCAGATGTTTGCACTTTTACGCAAAGATTAGCAATAATATCTCTCAGAATGAAACAGAATGACCAAAAGAAATCTCACAGTGGTCCCACAAATGACAAGATAGACCTGGAGCAGAAACAGAGAGATGTGTGGTGCAGTTGGCAGAAAGGGGGCATTCTTTCATTAAGTTCCTCCTATGCCTGATGTTCAATAAACATATGCTTAAAGAGCCAAGCATAGTAGCAGGGCAGTGGTGGTGCACACCAGCACTTGAGAGGCAGAGGCAGGTGAATCTCTGTGAGGTGAGCCTGGTCTACAAAGCAAGTTCCAGGACAGCCAGGGCTACACAGAGAAACTCTGTCTCTGGAGAAAGGGAAAAAAAAAAAAAAACATGGTTAGCACATGACCTAATTCCAGCATTCAAGCTTCAGAGGCAAGAGGATCATGAAACCGAGGCCTGGGCTACATAATGAAACTCGATCAAAATGCAAACAGCTGAGGATGTAGCTCAATGGTAGAGCTTAACATACACCCAGCCCTTCACAGCAAGAATAAAAATTAAGCATTAAAAATCTGATGAATATATGATTAAATATCTACATGAAAAGAAGTTAATGGAATACCTGTCTTGGGATCAGCTTTTGTCCCATCACTCACCCACCAGGCAGGAACATGGAGAGGAGTGTGCTAATGAATTCTAAACTGAAATCACTGTTTCAATATTCCCCTCCACACTACACTCCATTGGATGTTTCCTTGTTCTACACATACACACTCTGTCTCATAATCTCCTATATAGACACAAATGATATGCATGTAAGCTCAGTTCAGCTACTGGGCTATGTGTCTAACCCTTTGGAGGATGTCAAATGATGGTTCTACTCTCCAGCTCCTCTCACTCATCTCCAGGTCTGCATTGTCTACAGCTTCAACACCTGCCCTCCTACAAGGCTTCCTGCTGCCCTACCAGGTTGTCTGAAGGCACTTCTGCACATTCTCCTTCATTTTAGAGTGATCTGTGCTCTAGCCAATAGCTCTCTAAAGGCCATGCCTAGCTTTTTGAAAATTTCTTCTTACACATATTAAATTCTGCTGACTTCCCCTTTGGGCTATCCCCTGGGAAGAAGTTCAAAAAGATTGTGTAATGTTGCCAGGTTATTTCGGAGTAGAAAATGCTTCCAGCAGTGTGTCTCTGTCCTGCATATAGTTTCTCTCTGCTATTGACCCTTTAGAACATCTATTATGAACTGTCAACAAACAATTGTGTAAAGACTGATGTGTGATAAAAAAGAATAAGGGCACAAAAGAGCTTGTCGAGTAAAGGGCAGGATGTATAGCATCATAGAGGGTGTGCTTGGCAAGAGATAAATAACAATGTAAAGAATGTCTTTTATATTACTTTTTAATGTATTTGATTTTTGAAGCAGGATCTCACTTTGTAGCCCTGGCTGGCCTGAAACCTGCTATGTGAGTCAAGTTGGCTTTGAACTCATGGTAATTCTTCTATCTCTGCCTTCTAAATGCTATGATATAAGCATGTACCACAGGTATGTCCACTGTGCCAGCAAGGAATGGTTATTATTGGCATTCTATGTAACATATAGCATATGCTAACAAGAATAAGGTTTATTCCTTTGCACTCTGGAAGAGTGTTTTTGTTTACATAGTCATTACAGGACTGTCTATCCAAGGCATTCAATCTTCTGACATTGTGACATGGTACTGCCATCTGCAGATGTGTTAGGCCACATTCACAGCTGTTCTGAGATGTGTGCCACTTATCAGACAAGTGTGAATGTTGGCTAAGTGATAATGCTGCTGTATTTTATTCTATTACTTCCAAAATCCAACGAAGTTCAGGTTTCCTACCAATGAGTAATGTGCTTGTTGAACGGCTCAAAGAACCACACAGTGTGTGGCATACTATTACCCCATAAAATGTTTAGACCCTCATCTTCAGAACCTGTGAGGAAGCTGAACTACAAGAGGCAAGAGTGGTTGAAGTAGGAACTTTGAAGTGGGTAGAAGATTGCATTGTGGGAAACTGTGTAAGTCAGAATTCAATTGTGCTTCTTTAACAAATAAATCAGCATAGGGAAAACAGAATGAAACAAAAAAACCTACAGCTTCAAAGAGAACTGAAAGATGCTAATTGCCTGTAATTTATGGACTTCACTTGAGTCCTGAAGCAAGCAAACTGTAAATCAATCAATTAATTAACTAATTAATTAATGATAGTTATACAGAGATATATATACTCACTGGGAAATTGGAAAGTTGACTGCTGAACAGATTGGATACTAATGAATTGTTGGAAATTTAGTTTGGGTGTGATAATGGAAGCAGGTTTTTAAAAAAAAAACTCTTTTGTCTCTTAGAGATACATGTGGACATACTTATGGAAAAAAATCAATGTATGGATCCATATCAGT
Organism: Onychomys torridus; assembly: GCF_903995425.1. Taxonomy (NCBI): domain Eukaryota; kingdom Metazoa; phylum Chordata; class Mammalia; order Rodentia; family Cricetidae; genus Onychomys; species Onychomys torridus. The sequence continues at coordinate 85,909,779 of NC_050445.1, read as the reverse complement.
GCTATGGTGTGCCTCCCAGAGACACCATCTATCTTCCAGGACTTAAGTACCCATTCCTCCAGCCTCTGAGATCCCTGACAGCTCACAGTTCAGGGTCACTCTAGAAACTGTCCTCTAACCAATTCTTCCCTTCCTTACAGACATTAAACTCAAGAGCAGTTGTCAATAAACTCCCTGCCTGATAATTTCCGTCAGTGAGTCTGCTTACCTGGGACCACTCAGTAGCAATTCAGTAATGACAAGAATAATGATGCCAAATTCATGGTGTGTGTTTGGGGGCATCCCACAAGGATACTCATGGGTGTTTGCTTTTCCTATTCTTTTTGTTGTGCTGGCTAGCCAACCAATTTACCCCTGGGCTACATACCCAGCCCCCTTGTAGATTTTCTCGAGTTTCAAGGTATTTTTTTACAGCAACAGACACAAGACAACCTTCAAGCCAAGCTTCTCACCCACCAGGTTGGCAGGAGAACTGATGAATGCAGGCAATGTGTTGAGAATAGAGTAAAGACAGGATAGATGCAGTGATAAAGACTGGATGCGTTTAAATGAAGACTTACATAGGCCTTTGCAGAGGTGCAATGTATCTAGATGGACCCAGTACTCAAAGGTGCTCCAAACAACAACAGCAATGAGCTCCCCAGAAACTAGTAAGATACAAATTTTCAGACCCTGAAATGGAGTCTTTTGTCTGAATCAAACCATCAATGTCCTTATCAAATCCCCAGGTAGTTTTGATACATGTTCAATTTTGAGACCTTTGAGCTAAGTCAAAAGGGTCTGTATAGGTTAGAAATTTTAGAAGCACATTTTATAAATATGATTGGCTCTTTACAATGCCTATGTTAACAGAAATTTAGGCAACCTTCCTTTCCCATATAATCATTTGTTTTTATTGAAGTTATAGGAAATCAATAGTAAAGGCCTATTCTACAATAGGATGCTTATATTGTTTACATGTGCATAACATGGAGTCGGGCTCTGAAGTGAGGTTTAAGGAAATGCTTGGTGCCTTGCTGCTTTCCCAGTGACAATGAACATGAGCCTGGAGTATCAGCATCTCCCAGAGACTGATAAAGGACCAGATTATAAGTACTCTAGACTTTGTGGGCTACCCTTGATCTGTCACAACTGTTCAGCTCTAGCCTTGTGGCATAAGTGACACATGTATAGACACTATGTAAATGGGTATAACTGTGCCCACATAAACTGTCACTCATAAAAACAGGCAGTGAGCTCATGAACTATAATATTCTGGCCTCATCATTTACCATTCCATATGATACCATGTGGTCCTCTATGATCTGTTAATATAGTTCATCTTGTTTGAACTTTTAGTACTTCATGCAGAAAATATTTTGAGCCATGAGTTTCCATGTCTAGTCTCATCCTAATGAGTAAATACATCCTATTTATTGCTGCAGTAGTAGCTACTGTACCAATACAGCAACAATAAAACCCATAATACTGAAGCTAACACTACTGCTTTAGAAATTAGAAACTAATACTTAGGTTGAGAAATTACTAAAGTTCATATAAAAATAAGTCTAGAGTACTTATTGAGCCAAGACTCAAACTCTAGCTGATTTGGCACGGATTCTTAGCTATTTCCAGGTATTGAAAGATACTCTGTTCTTACTCTCTAACTGGAAATTGAACATAGCATACAATATTTATAATTAATTGGTTATTTCTCTTCTGGACTCTGTTCTGTTACCAATCTCAGTTTCAGAGCAATTAATTTTTTTAAGTGCCATGGTAATAACACTTATGTTACAGATGAGATATGACACAAAACCCTAAGCATAATAGCTAACTAACTGTAGACTGGGAAACATTTATCAACAGCTCATTTGCCAATATTATCTTTCACAATGTAGTGTTACAGTCATCTCTCCAGAGTGTAGTTCTCAAGGTAACTATTAGCTGGCTGTCCCCCATCATGGATATTTTTTTTCCAGGCAAAATCTAGACTTTTGTTCTATATATTAGCAAGCATGATTATCTTTGAATTCAGAATTATAATTCTATAACAGCATAACACATGTTTTCCAACACTTTTTTGACACAGGGTCTCATTCTATTGTTCCTATGCCAGCCTTGAACTTGTTAGTCCAGGTCAGCTTCAAACTTGCTAGGATCCTCCTGCCTCAGCATTCCACATGCTGGAGTTATAGTTGTACACCATCACACTCAGCTCTCAAGTTTTACATTCTTGCACAAACAATCCTTTGTATTTCCCATGGTTACAAAACACACATGTCTGCTGTTAATACATATGTTGAGCCAAATGCCCAACCCTGTAGAATTATTAATGATCTTAAAAACTAGTGAAAGATTCATGACAAATGATAAAGAAGTGAGTATCTGTGGCCATGCAATCCTAAATAAAGTCAAAGATGATAAACATTTTCAAGGAGTTCATCTGTCATATTTAGCAGATGGGAAAGAGAAAATGAAAGTTGATACAATGAGGCTTGTTAAATCTGAGAGTATCACAGATCTGCACAGATGGGAACACCAGTGAACAAGCACACGTGTGTGTTCTCAGGTCATAGAAAGAATCACTGAAAATAGATCATAAAACAGCAGAGCTCTGGTTTGAAAAGCAGAGTTTAGCTCAGCCTCAATGGAGAAAGAAGATTCATCATCATCCCATTACCTAATGAAATGTGGCTCTGCTATCACAGTCATTCAGAACACAAGAGGAATACAGCCAATAGAAGGTAACATGACTCTGGATGAACACATTTTACCAGCTCAGCCAATGCCTGCTTTGAATGAATCCTTTACCATTCACTGAGATTAAAAAACTGAGGGCTTTATTCATGGATCTACATCTGTTCAATTTAAAGAAGTGTAGAGTCTTTCCTTTATTCTTCCTTCCTTCCTGCCCCTTTTCCTTTTGTGGTATTGTTGCTAATGAAAATAATTCATTTTATAAGACTGTTGAGAGTAATAAGTGGTTTGCTTTCTTCTTTATTTTCTTCAGTTAACAAAATAAAGGTAAATTCTACAAGACATGGATTGCCATTCATATTTTACCAAGGAGGAGATTGAATTTTACAGAAATTAAGGAGTAAGCTCAAGGTCAATATCTATTTAAGTGGCATCCCCAAAGACCGCCCTTTCACACACATAATGCTGAACCTGATGCCTGACCACACATCGAGAGGGAACTCAGGGCCTGACTGCTGAAGATGCAATGCTGTGGACTATGAGAATGGATGGCTCAGTGGGAAAAGAGCTTTGCTGCATAAGCATGAAGACCTGAGTTCAGATCCCACCACTCATGTAAACGTTAGGCCTGATTGTGCAGGTCTGAAACCACATTGGTGGGGAGCCAGAGACAGGCAGACCCTGGATGACTTGCTGGCAAGCCAGACTATCCAATTCCGGTGAGCTCAATGAAAGACTGTGTCAAACACTAAGGTGAAAGGAGATAGAAGACACCCAGAATCAACCTCGGGCCTCCAATATGTGCACACACAGGAAAGCGCACACATATGCACGTGTGCATACACACAAACCCACCCACCCACCCACACACACCCTACAAAAACTGGAATTTAAGAAAATAATAATATAACTTAAAACAAAATGGAAAAACTGCCTTGACTTCAAAGGGACATAAATGGCAGTCAACAGCCATATGCTCATCCTGACTGACAACCCCTATGACTTAAGTGTCAACATTTCCCCAAAACAGCAAGAAAAAAGTTGCAAGTGATTTTAAATGTTTATGTGTCTTAATGTGATTCGATCCATCTGAAAGCTCCCATCATTTTGGATCGTCTCCATTTTGGAAGAGTTAGAAAAACAGTTGGCAGTACTTTGTGCATTTTGTTTTAATTGAGGGGAGGGCATTTGAGATCTGCAACTAAAAGAGAGGTTTGGTTTGGCTGTGATGAACTCGCATCATTCACAATCTGAACTCATTTTGAGGAAAACAACAACTGTCCCACTAGTTACTCTTGCCAGGATGAATAATACAGGGGCGGGTACAGGAAAGAGCTTATTGATAGTACTACAGGACCACAGATCAGTCATCAAAAGAGCAGAGAAAATTCTATGAGCCATTTTTTTTAAAAGAACAGACTTTCATCAAGGTACTTTTGAAAGGATTGATAATACTCAGCCTTTGATAATTGATAACATCCCTGTGCCTGTGGATGAGTTACATATTCAATTTCGCACATTGAAGAATGACATCGGGTATATAATCTGAGGCCCTCAGTGGCAGGATGTAAGTAAAACAATCTCTGTAGGGATCCTCTCTTTGCTTTTGCTTTTGCTTTTGCTTTCTTATTTTTGTCACAAAAGGAAAAGCTCAGAAATCCCACTGCTTAGCTCTAAGATCCTGGAAAAATCATAAATGGCTCTGTTTACCCGAGGACTCATTCTGTACCTGTAAACCTAATATTTACTCATGGAGTAATGTTCAAGAAAGCTTATGTCCTTGTGAGGCTTACTACAACATCCTCTCTCTAAATAATCCGCAAGCTGTGAAAGTGGAGGAGACGGTAATAAAGCATGATGTTCTTCTATGATGCTGGACCACAGAAAGTGGAATACAGTTGAGTGTTATTTCCCGTGAGATGAACTCCAGCTATAGCTCAATGTTTTGGGTTTCTCATTCAATCAATAAACAAATCTGGAGGGGATGGAAGCATGAAATACCCAACTGCATTTTCCTCCTTGGGAGGAAGTTGCTTCTCTCCATTTGCAGCCCTTCTGCCACGCAGATCAGGCCAAGAGGCTGAAGCCAACTAACTGCTCCAGAAGAGAAAGAAGTGATGCAAAACCAGATCTTCCCAAAAGAGAAACTGGGAATCCCTGCTGCCAAAGGAGACCTCGGGGAAGAGCAGAAGAGGGGAGCAAGGATGTGCCCCTCAGCCATCTCCAGGTCACATCATCTTCAGATATGAAGGTACAAGGTAAATGAAGCTGAATGCACAGACAGTGTTCAGGACTTCCACTGCAAATATCAGAATAAAGGAGGAATTCCTCCAAAGGACTGTCCTGAGATGAAGGGCCAAAGGAAAGGAAGGCCAAAATGGAGACTAGCAGAGCCCAGCAGGAATATAAGGTAAGACATTTGTGCAAATAAAAATGCTCGAGTTAGGGCTGGGAGAGGGCTCGGTCATAAAGTACTTGTCATACAAGGCTAAGGACCAGGGTTTGATATCCAGTACCCACACTTTTAGAAAGCCAGGTATGCAGCACACACCTATAATCCCAGCACATGGGAGACAGAGATAGGCAGGTCATCTGGGGCTTGCAGACCACCCCATCTAGTGAATTGAGAGGCTCCAGCTTCAGTGAGAGACTGTCTCAGACTATAAGATGAAAAACTTAGAGGAAGACACTGAACACCACTCTCTGCATACACACGTGCACATGCACACGCATAGTGTTTCAGTAGCCTCATTTTGCAAAATCAAAAGAAGCTGGCTGCAGTGGTTAGTTCCTGTAATCCATGAATTTGAGAAACAGAGGCAAGAGGATTTCCATGTGAAGGCCAGCCTGGGCTACTTAAAAAGACTCTACCTTACAATCCTTCCCCCAAGTAGAAATAAACAGTTAAAATTAATTTTGAATATTGAACCCAATATAATGGAAACATTAGTATGTAAGTAATGTGGTATTAACCAGATATTTTAACTTTCATATTTTTATTTATTGGATCTCCTTTACCATACCTCAATTCAGTCAAGTCACTGGATCTAGTGATTTTTCTTTCTCTTTGATTTTTTTGGGGGGATGGAAGGGATGTGGTCTCATGTAATCCAGACTGGCCTTGAATTCACTCTATAGACAAAGATGACTTTGGATTTCTGATGCTCCAGCCATCTCCTCCTGAGTGCTAGAATTGCAGGTATTTGCCACCGTTCCCTGTTTCTGTCCCCTTCCAGATGCTCAATAGCCATTTGTATTCAGTACCACACATGCAGAAAGTACTGGAATGTTCTAAACTGGAGAAACTAGATGAGCTTCAACAGCCAAGCTGCTTATCTTTCTCGTATGAGCAAAAGTTAAGGCAAAACCTGGAGAGACACGGTTTGGGGTTGTTGTTGATTTTTTTTAATAAAAATAGATTTGTTCCTGGTAGCACATGTCAGTAATCCCAGTGCTCCAGAGGCTGAAGGGGGATTGCGAATTTAGTCAGCTTTGCCACAGAGCAAGAATCAGTGCAATTTTTAAAACTAAGCCAAAAAATAAAACAGAGCCATGGGTTATTACTTTATTTAGTGGACTCTCCTAAGATGTCACAGAAAACCCCAGGTGGCCATGCACACATGGACTAAGGTCTTCCTTGTCCCAGGCTTTGGAATGGACCCTTCGAATCCAAAGGTAAGTAAGATACTGGGATACTCACAATTTTTTTTCCTGCTGAGGAAGAAAAAAAATATAGAAACAACATGAAGAGATACAAATTTCTACAGTGTGAGATTCCAGGTAAGGTATTATTATATGGCAAATGGAAGCAAAATGTGCTGTCTTTTCTATGAAAGAAGGGTTGACTAAGACAAAACTCTGTTTTTAAACATTGTAAAGAAGCCACTTGACAGAAATTCCAGTTCCCTCAGGGTCAGCACTTCTTGAAATCAAAATATGTGCTCAAGGTTGTGGCTTCCTAAAACTTTCAAGTTGCTTATCAGCTATGCTGCTCTCAGAGCCTGGCACAGAAGCCCTGCATAAGAGGCCAATGGAAACCCCACTGTGTGCTTACCTGCTTGATTCCACCTGGCTGTTCATCCTCCTGCAGAAGTAAAACTTCCAACCTTGCCAAATACTTTGAATTATGTGATAATTATCTTGTGAACTCCCACACCCATTTCTAAGAGGCATAAATTTCTCTAGACTCTCCTTAACTGCAGGCTCCATGAAAGCTGGAATTATATTTGCCAGCACCTAACATGGGGCTCAGTATACACTGGCTCACTGTGTGGGTGAGTCACTGAGCAAATGCAACGATGCACGAGCATGCCCACGGACTGGAGAGGGCCACCTGGGAAAGCCCGAGGAACTCCTCGGTGCTTCCAGCACTAACTGGTTTTCACCTGGGAGAGTGGAACAGTTTGTGCGGAGTTATGACCATCACAAAAGTCACTCTTCTGGCACACTCAGCCAATGACTAGGACTGTAGTTGGGGACAAGAGCTGGGGGAATGGTAAGCTAGGGCCAGATGGCAGAAAGTGCAACAAGGGTTTTATGAATTCTTTGCAAGATCTGACCATCCTATACACCTGTTGGTAGCACTATAGTGAGACAAACGTCCCCACAACGCTAAAGCAGACTCCTCTATGGTGGTATTGTGTTCCCTGAAATATCGTGCATGCTAATAAACTTATCTGGCATAAGATAACAGGATGGCCACAATATTAAATATAGAGGTTAGGCAGTGGTAGCACACGCCTTCAATCCCAGCACTCGGGAGGCAGAGCCAGGCGGATCTCTGTGAGTTCAAGGTCACATTGGAAATAGCCAGGCATGGTGACTCACACCTTTAATCCCAGAAAGTGAGCCTTTAATCCCAGGGAGTGATGGCAGAAACTAGAAAGATATATAAGGCATGATGACCAGAAATTAGAAGCATTTTGGCTGGTTAAGCTTTCAGGCTTTGGAGCAGCAGTTCAGCTGAGATTCATTCAGGATGAAGACTCAGAGGCTTCCAGTCTGAGGAAACAGGATCAGCTGAGGAACTGTCGAGTTGAGGTGGCTGTGGCTTGTTCTGCTTCTCTGATCTTCCAGCATTCACCCCAATAACTGGCCTCAGGTTTGATTTTATTAATAAGACCCTCTAAGATTCATGCTACACTCCATCATTTTGGCTTGGAATTTTAGAGTTTTCAGAAAGCAATCAACTATCAGTCATGCAAATGAGGGTGAATGACCGCATACACTCTTTCAGAGCTTCCTGTTGTTGCTATTGAGGTTTCTCCATCTTGCTCAACATTTTTTCCTCCCAACTAAAGCTACTTTGTGAGCAATATAATTAGTGAATAAAATAAGAGAGTGTCCCGGCTTATATTTCCCCAAAAAATAATAGAGTGAGATTTCTTTTTAATGAGGAGTGGCAAACATCCTTTTGTTCAAACATCCTTCAGGAGTTCCCTATCTGGGGAAATAGCATCAAGCACACCTTCCAACTGGTGATATCTATGTATAAAACCTAAGAACACATTGCTGAATATCTTGCTATTAAGAAGTGGAATGCTGTGGCCTAATGTGGTACTTTATAAATTCTATGTTCGTATAGCAATAGCAAGCCTGGAGAGTGGCCATAAACAAAATATAAATTAATTAATAAGAAGAGGGAGGATAGTTTATGAAGCTCATAAAAGCTTATTTCAGCATTTGAGTAATTGGAAATTTGATTATGGCCAAAACAATTTAAGTTCCTTTGAAAACAGAGGAGGTTTTGATAATAAAATGAGTATTGGTGTCAGATAAGCAAGGGTTTCCACACCAGCTGCTTTTCTTCCTAGAGAGTGACTTAAGTGCCTGGTTCTCCTAGATTCATCTGGAAAACAAGATGCAGATTGCAGCCCTAACTCTGAGAGTTGTGTGATCATTAATTGGTATAGGGAGAGCTCAACAAATGACGGCCTTTGCTTTACCATTTGTTCCTAAAATAGTTATCAACTATCTGTTACATGATTTATTCTAGAAACTGTGTAACTGAACAGATATCTCCCATCAGAGCCTCTGTACTAGTGCAGTCTTTGAACACATGAGGAAGATGTTAACTCTTTGTTGTTGGGGGCTGTGATAGCTAATCTTGGTTGTCAGCTTAACACGTTTGGGAAGAGGGGACACGCTTTGATGAATTTCCTTAATCAGATTAGCCAGTGAGCTTGTCTGTGAAGTATTTTCTTGATTGCTGATTAATGTTGGATGGCCCAGCCCACAGTGACAGTACCATCCCTAGGCAAATAGACCTAGGTGACATCAGAAAGGTAACTGAATATGAGCCTGGGAGAAGGCCAGAAAGCAGAGTTCCTCCTTGCTCTGTGCTTCAATTCCTGCCTCCAAGTTCCTGCCCTTAGCTCCGGTTCTTGCTTCCCTGATGGTGGACTGTAATCAGAAATACACTGTTACCTTCTAAGCTGCTTTTAGTCATGCTGTTTATCACAGCAACAAAAAAGCAAGCATGAACAGCGGCTCTCTATGAATTGCATGGGATTTAACCATATGTCTGGCCTCTGCACAAGATATCAATAGCATATCCCAGTTGCAACCAATGTCTCCAGATTTCGCTTAAATGTTTTTGAGAGGCCGGTTGTCTCTGGTTAGGAACCTCTGGCAGAGCCTGATGGCAGAGGTACACCAGTCTTCAATAAGTTGTAAATAGATACCTCTAATTCATGTCCTCTGGGCCTGGCTATACAGCCTTGAATTGCTGACATCATCTGCATCTTAGCTCCTCTGTGTTCCAACCACTTTTATTCTTTTCTTTAAAAAATTATTACAATTTATTCTCTTTTTCTTTCTCTCTCCCTCCCTCCCTCCCTTTCTCCCTCCCTCCCTCCTTCTCTCCCTCTTGTTGAAAGACCCCCCTGGAGATCTTCCCTCAGGAGAGACCCAGAACCCAAGGAACACGCCCGAAACCACGAATCAGATGCAAACAGCAAGAGGGTTTATTCAAATGCACAGGTACCTGGGGCGACAAGTCTCTCGGAGGACTTGTGCGCCTTCCCAGGGTAAAGGGGACTTTTTATAGGATCCCAGGGGCAGAAGCGCGGTTACAGAAGCGAGAAGCATAGTTACAGGGTTCCCATTGGTTGATTCAAATAAGGCCAGGGTGAACTTGGGGACATATGCTTAATTCTCGGAAATTTGGTGTGTGCGGCTGACTTGGCCTTGTCTAGGGCACAGTGGTGTTTTCCTAGCCCAACTGTCTATTCCCCAAGGCCAGGTGGCCCACCATAGATATCCTGTTTTGACTCAACGGTTTCTCTCCCAAGGCCGGGTGGCCGACCATAGTTATGAACTCCCGAGTGCTGGGATTAAAGATGTGTGCCACCACTGCCCAGCAAGGATAAACATTTATTTTGTCTCCTGGTTTCCATGTTCCAAGTCCACAGTTCTGCCTATGGTAGAACGACACAGTAGTGGGAGTGTATAACAGAGGAGAATCATGGGAAACAGGAAGCAAAGAGAGAGAACAGGAGTAGAGCCAATTATAAATCTAGAATGTATGACCCTAGTAAACCTATATCTGCCAGTCAGGTTCACCTCTGTGGTGATATATTGTATAACCTAATAAACCTATCTAGGGATCAGAGGACAGAGCCAGTCATTAGATTAGACATAGAGGCCAGACAGTGATGGCACACACTTTTAATCCTAGCACTTGAGTGAGATCCCATGCCTTTGCTTGGAAAGCACACATGCTATTAATCCCAGGAAGTAGCATGGCTTGGTGGAGAGTGGTATATAAGGTGTGAGGAGACAAGAACAAAGCAGAAGTTCAACTGAGAACTTCAGGGGTGAGGACTCAGAGGTTTTCAATCTGAGGATTCCTGGAAACAGGATCAGCTGAGAAGTTGGTGAGGTGAAGTTGACTGTGGCTTGTTCTGTTTCTCTCATCTTTGAGCATTCACCCCAATATCTGTCTCTGGATTTTTTTTTTATTAATAAGACCTTTTAAGATTTGTGTACAGTTTCCTCCACTTTCTAAAATAGCACCAATACATGAGCTCTGGCAGACATTTCCACTCAAATGATACCTGTAATTGTGCTGGCATTGACAGAGTGGCCATTTCACATACTCTTGAAAACCATTTGCATAGCCTGGTGGTGGAGGCACCTCAGTCTTCATAAATAAATTGGTATAAAGTGGCCCCTCTGAGTCCACATCCTCTGGTTTGGTGGACACAGTGCCTCCCTGCTGTGATGTCCTCCACATCTCACCACCTCCAATCCTAGCAGCTTCCATTCCAACTCAGGCACCTGCTGACACTCAGCAGAGTACAACTTACATTTCAGGCCTGAAAGTCTTGGGGAGCCCAGGTGAGCCAGGGTGAGTGGTCACCCTTAAAAAGGAAGCCCAGTTGATTTTTAGACACCTCTTCTGTGGAACTACAGAAAGTAGATTCTCAGATATGAATCTTGGAACTCAGTGAGAGCAAATAGAAGACACAGATACAAGGCCACACAACTAAAGCCACCTGAATTTTGGCAAAGATACCCAAAATATATACACATTGATTAAAAAACAAACAAAAAAAAAAAAAAAAAAAAAACCAGCATTTGCAACAAATGGTGCTTGGGCAACTAGATATCCATATGTAGAAGAATAAAATTAGCTTCTTTTTTTTTTCTAACTCTGCACAAAAATAGACGCAAAATGGATCAAAGGCCTCAGCAAAGAGCCTGAAGATGCTAGAGGAAACACAGGGGTACACTTTGAGTCCTAGACACAGGGAAGGCTGTGCTAAAGTAGGACTCAATTGAGCAGGACATAAGCCCACAAACCAAACTGTCAGTCAAATGAAGAGATATCCTGCATAAGGGAAGAAACTCTTGGCAGCTGCACATTCAACAGAGAAGCAGTATCTATCATACACAAAGAACTGAAGAAACAATATCAAGAAAAAAAATCATTGTTTGAAAAGTTGGCTGTGTGAGGAGGAGGAGGAGTGGGTCGGGGCTAGAACTGGGAGCTGAAGAGGGAGGGAGAACTTTGGTTGGGATGTAGAAACCAAAAGGGAAACAAACAAACAAAAACAAAGAAAATGGGCTGTGTACTCAAGCTGAGAATTCTCAGAAGAAGAAATTTAAATGACTGATATAACAGTGTTCAACGTCATTACAAAACACAGAAATGCAAATTAAAACTGCTTTGAAATTTTATATTCCTTCGGTAAGAAGAGCTATCATCAAGAACACAAGTAAGGCCAGGAGAGCCCGCTGCAGTGAGGGGCAGCCTGACCAACTCAGCTGTCATCTGGTCCCTGATCCAGTGCTTCCAGTATGTCAGTCCCCAACACCTACTCCATTCATGAGCTGTGAACTGAGAGGAAAAGCCGGTGCTGCAGAACCAGATCCAGGAGCACATATCACCAACAAAGATGAAAACCTGAAGTATGGCTGTGATCAAAGAAGACTCGGTGATGGTCTGGTATTTATGACGGTTCAGAGACCAGAAAGGCCTTGAGCCAGACCTGTAACCATGACAATGAGTATTTGTATGTAGAGTATGTGGACAAAAAATATATATATATACTGAATGGTGTGCTGTAGTTTCCAATCCCACTACATCAAACAATGTACCCTGAAAGTGTAAGGCAGATGAAAAAGCTGAGCAGTAAGTAAGCTGTGGAAAGAGACTGAACCTGAACTACCATTGGATGTACCCTACCTGTACCATCACCTGAGGCAGTGTTGATATCTGTAGTCCATGCTGCCTCTGGGGGCCATGTCTGGGTCTGTGGTCCTGCTATAACCAGAAGTTATGTTGATGTCCACAGACCATATCACCACAAAAGCTGTCTGTGCTACTTCCTAAAGCCATGCTGATGGGCTTGGGCCATGATACAGGGAGGAAGGGCATTCAGATATGTGTAGCCTGTGCACCACCCAAGGCTATGTTGAACATGTTGCTTTCCATGGTCCATGCTGCCACAGTGGGTCATGTCTGGGTCCATGGTCCTGCTGCTGCCTGGGGCCAAGTTGATATCTGTGACCCTTGTTATTAACAGAAGCCATATAGATATCTTTTGTCTTTGCTGCAGCTGAGGTCTGTGGCATGTGCTGATGCTAGAGGCCAGATGGATGTCTCAGGTCAGTACTATTGCCAGATACCATGTGGAAGTCCATTCACTGTGCTCCTGCTGACTTAAAGGACAAGGAAGCTTCTTCTGCAGGGGTATGGATGACTGCAGACTCACAGTTAAGAAAGAGAGACATAAAAGGCTTCTGTGACAACCTCTACCTCCACCCCCACCCTCTAAAAATGTAACAACTTGGACAGGAAGCCGTCAAAGAGAACTCTTCAAAACTGTGATAAGAATGCTGACGTGTAGCTCTCTGCAATAGACAGCTACTTGTGTGGGGGGGGTGCACTTTTCTTTAAGGGGCTGGCCACTGGGAGTTGGACCAGGCTCCAGTGACTATATGAACAACACAAATTGGACTTACTTCCTTTTCAACCATTTTTTTTGGGGGGGAGACAGGCTGCAAGGGTGAGGGTAGACATGGGAGAAGTGGGAAGTAAGGGTGATTGGGGTGTATTATGTGAAATTCCCAAATAATCAAAAAGAGAAAGAAGAACGGGGGGAGGGAGGGAGGGAGGGAGGGAGGGAGGGAGGGAGGGAGGGGAGGAGGGAGGGAGGGAGGGAGAGGGAGAAAGAAATACAGACAGACATACAAACAAGTGACAATAATGTAAGGAAAGGGGAACCCCAGTATCTGCTATTGGCAGGAGTGTAAACTAGTGCAGCCACTGCTTAAATCAGTATCAAAGTTTCTCAAAAGTTAAAATAAAACTACCATATGAGCCAGCTCTACTACCCTGGCCACATACCCAAAAGAATCATAGCCTACTATAAAGATGCATGCTCACTCATGTTCATCACTGCTCTATTTACTATAGCTAAATGGAATCATACATGGAATCAGCCTAGATGTCCATCAATTGATGTGTGGATAATAAAATTATGGTACATATCACACAGTTGGATTTTATTCTCACACGGTTGGATTTTATTCAGCAGCAAAGAAAAAACTGAAATTTGCAAGAATGATGGAATTGGAAAATATTATACTGAGATAACCCAGACCCAGAAAGACAAATGCCACACATCTTCTGTCCCTTGTGGATCATCCTACCTTTGAACTTTTAGATTCATGTTTGACTTGGTGCATCTGTGGAGATCAGGAAGTTAGAAAGTGTCCATAACACAAGAAAGAGGAAAAGGCCTTAACTTAATGGAGGAAAGGCCTTAATGGGGTAGAGTATAGTAGAACTCATATGATAAGAAAGAGGAAAAGGCCTTAATGGGGTAGAGTATAGTAGAACTCATATGATAAGAAAGAGGGTGTGGGCAATACTGAGACTTGAAGGTTTAAGTAGAAATAGGAGAAAGGATGGGGTAGGGGTGGATTAGCGAAAACAAGGATATATGACAAATCTTTGGAAACCCACTACTTTGTAAGTTAAGCAAAGAATATACTTTTTTCTAAAATGAATTTTTGTTAGAGTAGATTTTTCTGGAACCAGAACCTGGATTAATATGGTTGAATTCCCAATGACAGAGTGTGGGACCCTGGAATAATGGGTGAGTACTCAAACAGTTCTTCATGTGGTGACATTTACCCTGGGAAATCATTAAACTATCATTACAGTATTGTTATAGTCCAACTAAGTCTCCTCTCAGACAGATTGATTCTATTCAAACTGTCAATACCTCATAGTCAATGAATGCCACTTTATAAAAACTGTAGAAGGCTGGGGATGTAGCTCAATTGGTCCAGTGTCTGCCTACCAGGCACAAAGCCCTGGATTTGATCATCAGCGCTGCATAAACCAGAGAGGTGATATTATACCCATGTAATCTCAGCACTTAGGAGGTAGAGGCTGGAGAACTGGGAGTTCAAAGTCATCCTTCAACTACAGAGTTGAGGCCAGTTGAGGCTACCTGAGACCCAGCCTCAAAGAACAAAATACAAAACAAAAAACTGTGAAGGAAACCAAAATGCCAACAAATTACAGAAGCTCAAAAGTCAAATGAACAAGGTTCTTAAGAGGAATTGCTTAGGCCACTCCTTTTATAAAAAGCCTAATTATGATGCTCTATATGAAAAAATTTTTTAAAGGCAGAATATCCATACAGCCACTGTGTGTCTGACTTGTTACTAGGATGAATGATTGGCAGTGCTATCCTGTGAAAATGACTCCACTGTAGCCAAGCAGGATCATCAGTTAAGTCATGTTTAACTTGGCATATCTTTGAGATACTTGGAAAGGTGTTGTCAAAAAAAAATAAATAAAGCTGTTAAATATATGGTTCTTACATGGCTAGACACAGACAGTTGTGATTTGTCTGCATAAAAATTGTGCCTGAACCTATGGTCATCAATGAGATTATCTAGAAGAGGGTGGGAAGGAGAGAGGGATGCCTTTTGTTAGTGGCTGGTTGAGAAGGAGATGCCTGAAGTGACAAGAACCTTTTGTAAATGCATAGGAAGATAAAGTTTGAGGTGCTACTTGAAGGATAATTAGGCTGCTGATGGCAGAAATCAGTAGGAAGGGCGTGGAGAGGAGGGAAGATAATGAGCTAAATCATTCTGGACAAAGTGAGCATGGCAGATGAAGATAAAGCAAAATGCCAGGGACTGAGAGGGAGATAAAGCTGAGAAGCCTGTCGCACAATGAACAGCCTAGAATGTCACTGTGAAGATCTGCTGTTTTCAAGGATGAGAGCCTAGATGATAGGGCTCTGGGCCACCTGTCAGTTATCACCTCTAGGAACCTTAGTTTCTTATCTTTTCATGGGTGGCCAACAAAATATTTTTTAATATGATGTATGCTACCTTTAGCTATTTAGAGATGAAATTAGGCTATCTTTTCTGTTTTCCATACACACTAACGTGTGTTTTCTCAGAACCTGCCTTGATTTTCCATGATTGACAGAGGTTAGAAACTCAAGTTACCTTGAAAGATCATACAGAGAATGTGAATAGGCCAGGTGGATGGGGTACAAGAGAAGCAGGGAATGTCAGTATGTGTGACATGCTTCTCTTTTAATAATTCAAATTTAACTTCAAAGATAAAATGTAGACCTGTGGAAGCCTCACAAAAGTCATCTGTACAGTAGTCAACCCAAGGACCCCTGATAATGATCTCTGGACTAGATTTTGAAGGATTGGGTGAAGAATGTAGTTGAAAATTGAAAGGTGTGTCATTACAGGCATGCCAAAAATGCTCAGGGAGGAGTACATTTCCCCCCCTCGCCCTCAAGGTCAGGAAAGGCTCCACCCACTGGAGAGGGGGAAAAGGGAAGGGCCACAGGAAGAGCAGAGCGGTGGCTAGGATTGCTCGTTATGGCTGCCTACTTGGTAACTAGACCTCAGCACATTGGCTGTTTGGGACAGAACGGAAGCACCAGAGATGACAGACAACTCCTGGTCCACACTAGGAAAATGAGAGCCAGTTAGGAATTAGACTGTTCTCTTTTCTTATTCTTGATGAACACGTTAACAAAGCTGTATTTTGAAGAAAAAAAAGACAAGGAATTGATCCTTTATTACGCAGATGATCGACAGTGCCAGTCTCGAGAGAAGAGGTTGATCTGAGCACCTCTCCCGAACGCAGGTCAATTGGCAAGAGAGAGACAACTGGACAGATCTTTCTTGTGGAATAAATGAGAGACAGGGTGTATTACTGGACCATGATCAAGTTCTTTGGGGATGCAGCAGGCCCTCATAGTATGGAGCACAATGTTAAGCACAGGTTAAATAATCAATGCGTAGCATCAGGTGATCATATGGAACTTTTTGGATGTTCCCTTATGTTTCCTCAGAAAGATTAGAAAATGGTCATATTAGAAATGTACTTTTCACTAGTGGCCGTGGTGGCGCACGCCTTTAGACTCAGCATTCTGGAGGCAGAGCCAGGCGGATCTCTGTGAGTTCAAGGCCAGCCTGGGCTACAGAGTGAGTTCCAGGACAGGCTCCAAAACTACACAGAGAAATCCTGACTCAAAAAGAAAGGAAAGGAAAGGAAAGAGAAAGGGAGGGAGGGAGGGAGGGAGGGAGGGAGGAAGGAAGGGAGGGAGGAAGGAAGAAAGAAAGAAAGAAAAATGTGCTTTTCTAAAGAGAGGAGCTTAGTCCTCAATTTAATGGGCCATGCTTTGTTGACACCCATGGGAGGCCTGCCCTCTTCTGAACAGAAACAGAGGAGGAGTAGATGGAGGGGAAGCAGAGGAAACGCAGGGAAAGGGGGAAACAGGAGGAGAGGAAGGACTGAAGAAACTGTAATCTGGATGTAAAATAAATGAAAATTTTTAATTAAAGAAAAAGAAATGTACTTTTCATTGGGTGACCTATATTGGAGACCCTCTCCATCTTTTAAAAAAATTATTTTATTTATGTATTTAATAACTCATTGAGTATAATTAATGCTGCCTGTATTGCACAAGTGTAGAATTATTAATTGCAACATAGGCAACCCGTTGGTAGACACACCCTCCCCAAAATGACTACCTATCCTCAAGTAACCATCAACTGCCCGTAATTCTTTAGCTATGTGTGGGGTATTGTGAGCCCCTCCCCATCCTTATTGGGGGCAAGTAACCACAGCTGTTTGTGCATTTGTGTGGGCAAAGGCCATGCCATGTCTAGAAGACAGATGTTTTGTTTTGTTTTGTTTTGTTTTGTTTTTCAAGACAGGATTTCTCTGTGTAGCTTTGCGCCTTTCCTGGAACTCACTCTGTAGCCCATGTGGGCCTCAGACTCACAGAGATCCGCCTGCCTCTGCCTCCCGAGTGCTGAGATGAAAGGTAGCCACCACCGCCCGGCTAGAAGACAGATTTTTATAGCACTCTTCTTCATCCACCAGCTCTTACATTCTTTCCTCCCCTCCTTTCACAATGTTCCCTGCCTTAAGGGGATAGAAGGGATGGAGAGGATAGAGGGGATGAAAGGTGTTAATAAAGATGTCTGTTAAACACACACAATTATTCTCAGTGCTTTGGTTAGTTATGAGTGTCTTCATTAACCACTGCCCACTGCAAAAAGATGCTTTTCCAACCGAGGTTGTGGGCAACACAAATGCATGAGTATAAATATAAATATAAACATTTAGAAGGTAATTTTACATATTCACAATTATGCATGAAGAAACATATATACACACAGATTTACTATAAGAAACTGTCTGGGGGCTGAGGCTATTCTGTTGGTGGAGTATTTGCCTTGCATGCATGAGGCCCTGATGCTAAGCCCCATACAAACCAGGCATCGGGGTTCATGTGTAATTCTAACCTTCTCAGGGTAGAGATGGGATTATTAGAAATCCAAGGTCACCCTCAGCCACACAGGGAATTTGAGACACATCTGAGATGGATGAGACTCTATTTCAATAAGAAAAGAAAAGAATGAAAAGCAAAGCAAAGGAAAACAAAAAAGAAGAAAAGGAAGTTAACTGTCTCATGTGGAGGCTGAGAAGTGCACAATATGTGGTCAGCAAGTTGAAGACATAGGAAAGCCAATGTTACTGTTCCAGCCCAGGCCCAAGTCCAAAAGAAAACAGATTTCCTGCATTAAAACCAGTCATAAAGAAAGAGAAAATAGGGCTGGAGAGATGGCTCAAAGGTTAAGAGTACTGACTGGTCTTTCAGAGGTCCTGAGTTCAATTCCCAGCAACCACATGGTGGCTCACAACCATCTATAATGAGATCTGGTGTCCTCTTCTGGCCTGCAGGCAAAAATGCAGGCAGAACACTGTATACATAATAAATAAATAAATAAATAAATAAATAAATAAATAAATAAATAAATAATCTTTTAAAAAAAAGAAAGAGAAAATATAAATCGCTTCTTCCCTCCCCCTTACTCTTTTTGTGTAAAGGTGTGTCTGAGGAGCCCAAGCCATCTAGAAACTGCATTGTATGCTCCCCACAACACCCAGCCTCTTGAGTCTACTATTATAATCATACACCAGCATCTGGATATCAGCTCAATGGTACACAGCTAGCCGCTGGGCTCTGGGTTTCACAGTGGTGAAACATTGGTGCTACCTAACATCTGTTCTCTGGATCTCAGGGTCCTCTTTCAAGCTTACACATTTGCTGACTGAATACAGGTCCTCACAGATAGTTAACTGAGGTCTCTCTTGACTAATGCAGTGAACAGACTGGAGAACCATCACTTTTTCTCCCCTGTAACCATTGCCACCAAGTATTGAAGTCTGTCTTTTCATATTATTTCCTAAGAAGTTACAAGGTTTTGCATCTTAAAGGCTCCCTGAAATTCCTAATGCTGTGCTATAATGTTAATTCTGATTTTGTTCTAATACTAATGTATATGATACACATTTGGGTAGATTTCATAAGCTGTTAGTTATTTGGCTTAATAATCAAATGGACAAAAATCTCCAGAAGTGACATTATGCCCATTTCATAGATTCCATCCTTCCTCCCTCAAAGGGAAGAAAAAAATTTAAGACAGTTTTATAGACAGCTGGAGAGATAGCCCAGTGGCTAAGAGCACTTACTACTCTTGCTGAGGGCCTGAGTTTAGTTCCTAGCACCCACATGGCAGCTCACAACAGTCTGTAACTCAGTTCAGGGGGATCAACACTCTTCTGACCACCCTGGACATCAGGTACACACATGTACACACAGGAAAAGCAGCCACACAAATGAAATAAAATGAATAAACATAAAAGTATGTTTTGGGGGTTGGGGATTTAGCTCAGTGGTAGAGCACTAGCCTAGCAAGTGCAAGGCCCTGGGTTCAATCCTCAGCTCCAAAAAAGAAAAAGGATGTTTTTAAAGGCCAGTGTTCTAGTTTCCTTTCTTGCAGTGAGAAAACCAAAACAGCTTAAGGAACAAAAGGACTTGCTTGGTTTACACTTGAGATCACTGTCCATCACTGGCTCCCCAACTCATGCTTCAAAAACTTCCTTACACAGCCCAGGACTACCCGGTATGGACTGTAAAGCTCACAACCATCTAGGCCCTCTTTTATTAATTAACTACTAAAATAATCCCTCAGAGACATGTCCACAGACCAACATGATAAATATAGTTACTCAATTGAAACTTGATTCCAGATGATTCTATGTTGTGTCAAGTTGACAATGTTAACTAGATCAGACCGGATCTCACTGTGCAGCTCAGGCTAGCTTCAAACTTGCAACAATCTTCCTGCCTAGGCCTCCCAAGTGCTAAGATTAACTGGTGTGTATCATCAAGGCTAGTGATTTTTGTCTGGTGTGTGTTTCCAGGTTCTTGGGTATCTTGTCCAAAGAACAAAAAACAGCTCAACAAACGATTTTACTCAGAATCAAAATGAAGTAACAAATGGATACACCATGAGTCAGCTGCAGACTCTGAGCACCTGGTTACTATTTGGGACTTTCTTGCTGGGTACAAGAGGAGGGACAGTTGGTTGCTAGAGGGCAAGGCATGAGTGGTTTCCTGTTTGACTAGCAAGCATTTGTAGGCATTTCTTCACTGCATGTGCTCTTCCCCTACATTGCATTTGAACATTTGTTCAATCATGTGTAGTTATCAGATGCCAATTAGGGATTCACTCGGAGAACATAGATTACCTTGCTGTATATACACCCCAAACCAGTTCAGACTGGATCCACCCATTGCCCCCCAACACTCTGATATGTTTTAAGATGTGTTTGGTCACAAAAGGGGAGTTACTAAGGATTGCTAGGGAGCTCTAGGTCAGAACAATTAACTGTGTGGAGAGGGATGTGAATAGTCAAAGGGTTCTGATTGGATAGTTTAAACAAGGCGCGAATGGTTCTGATTGGACAATTCAAGTGAGGCGCGAATATATAAGCATAAATCAAATGGGGCGTGGATTCAGGCTCAGGGCGGTTTGTGGGTTTCCTTGGTAACCAGATATGTGTGTCGACTCAACCCCTATCTAGAATTCCAGCTGCTCTGGTTGCCTTCTAGCTGAATTCCTTTGTTCCCCTACGTGCCTCACAAGCTAGGGGGTTTGCACAACAGGGCAATGCTTATCGGCTATCTGGGCTGCGGTGGGGCCATTCTATTTCCTGGAACTGTCTTTTGTTCCCTTATAAGCCTTGCAAACATAGCATTCCTATAGGGGTGCCGGGGGGTCTTTCAGCAGGAGCCGGGTTACTAAGTGTTACTAAGTCCTTTCTGCTGGGAAAGGGCTGTATGAATAGCTCAAGACACATGCAGTTCCAGTACTAAATATCCCTCGTACCACCACGCAAGGCAAGGAGAGGACGTTTTACAGGAAGAGTGCAATAGGGTTTGAGTCTTGCAGTTTGTGAGTTAACATGTACCGGCACCAAGAAATCCTATAATAAAGAAACTAGATTGGGTTTGTTCTGCTTAATGTTAGCCAATAATTTGGTATTCCTGAAATGCCTTGTTTGCACACAGTGTGCATCTTTAAGTTACTGTGTTTGTATCTGAAAGTGGAAAAGCTTGCAAAGTTTAGACAGTCTAAAATTTGAATCTGCAACTTCTCCCATCCTGGCTACTTCAGCTTCTGTAGGGCTTTGGTTAAAAAAAAAAAAAAAAGTGTGGAATATACTTACCTGCTTTTCAATGTTGTATCAAACCACTGTCAAAGCCTCACTTTAGAATATGATTGCTACAGGCTAAACATCCAACAAGGGATCTAACACATACTGGCTCTTTTCTGTCCCTTCTTGTGAAATTTTATGAATAATTACAAACATGGTACACTAATTTCTATAGCACACACAGGCATCACCTGACTTTTCCTGGGGCGATGTGAATAAATGGCTGCTCACCCTAGATGGGGCACTTACAACAGGCCAAATAAATGTTCTCAGCCAAGTCTGACAGAGTGTTCCAGTAAGTTTATTGGGGTGCTTACAGGAGCATGGGTAATTCAGAGGCAGCCACATCACTGAATAGTTCACCCTAACATCAAGGACTTCTCAGAAAAACTGCATCCCTGGACCTCCATGCCCAATTTACAGGGGGCACCACCAAGATTCCCCACTCCCTTGGTGTAGGGCTCTGTGAATCTTGTTTTTTTTTTTCCTCTGACTCCCTGAGTCCTATGAGCAACTCTCTTCCCTCCACCAGAAATGTCTCTATTTGAGGAAAACGCTATATGATATGCTTTCTGGATGTCATCCTTTCATAACATCTTAAACTGAAAAAGTTTCAATTATAATTTAAGGGAAAGAATGCTTATTTCTGCTTCCTACAATAATTAATTCATGTTTCATGCATCTTTCATCCACGATATCAGAGCACAATAAATCCAGAAGTGAGCGTCAGCATATACATTACAAAGCCCTTGTAAACCACCGAGACAAAAGCATGGACATTGGAAGTCACTGAGCTGGTTACTGCTGATTGAGACATCACCACTAACTTGTGTTCCTGTTACTTCAAGGGAAGGGCAGATGGAAAATCTTCAAATACTTAATGTAAAGTACAAAGTGCTCACCGCCTTTGGGTCAAGTGCCTTAGAGATTATCTGGCAGGGCAAATGGAAATAGGAATGCCTGAAAAAGCATAAAAAGTCAAATCTTGTGGATACCATTTAAACACGGCAAAGGTTTTTTGACCCTTGGGAAAGCACTGGCCATTTCCAAGCCCCAGTTTACTTATCAACACAATGGGCACAGTGTTAACAACTATGTAAGTCAAAGCTGTAGTGTGACCTCATGCTAAGTGTGCTTTTCCACCCCCACCTACTAAGTCGATGCTGAATTTTGAAAAGCTCTGAAAACTTTAGACTGCGGTTCACACTGGGCATCATTTTTTTTTTTTTTAAAGGCGAAGAGAAACAGCACGATTGTATTATTTAATGTCATCAAGTATTAACAGAGAGGAGAAAAGTGCAGAGAATACATTACTCATAAACAAAATTCTCTCTAAACGGATGCATTGCGATGTATCCCACAAGGCATCTGCAGGTCTTCAGGGACACAAAACAATTTATTGAAACTTCTGTGCAAATTGAAACTCGTTTCTGGAGCAATGTGTTAAGAAGGTTCAGATCGTTTATTCATGCTGCACGCTGATGGAGTCCCACAGATCACTTTTATTATACAAATGGTCCTTCAGTGATTAAGACTCCACTCTGGCATATGGATGGAAAAGAAATAAAAGTGGGAGAATAAGAAATGTAACCTACTCTGCTAGACAGATTGCATATATTCAATAACAAAGAAAATGGTGTGTGTGTGTGTGTGTGTGTGTGTGTGTGTTATCATATTAAAAAATAAAACATTGGGAACCACTTGAATTTTCTTCCTCAATAATGAGAGGTACAGATGAGAATGTTCGCTCCTAGTAATTTCATCAGCATATCATCAATGAGGCTGTAGCAAATGGTAGATATTACTCCTTCTCAAGCACAAATAGGACATTATTTTGCTATTATTTCTGCAAACACAGCTAGTACAACTAATGCCAATTCTAAACTGTGTGTCAGATCTTCATGAGTGTGATAACCCATAAAGAAAAAGCCCTGCCAATTTTGCTAGTTTTTGGTGGTAGCTACAATACACCCATCTCTCTCCTAGACATTGTTAAAGAGCTAAGAAAAGAATACAGACAGACTGGAGATAGCTGAGTTGATAGAGTACTTGTCTGAAATACACAGAGGCCTGAGTTTTCTCCTCGGCACCTCATGAACTGAGTATGATATAGTTCAGGTCAGTAATTTCAGCATTCCTCTGGGAAGTAGAAGCAAGAGGACCAGAAATCTATGGTCATCTTTGACTACAGAGTGAGTTCAAGTTCTATCTGGGCTGTAAGAAAAGACCTTAAAATAGGCAGTAGCCTAGTGAACATATATTACTTTTGCACACCCACAGACCTAAGCAGGTTTATGTAAGAACTTTGAGAATGTATAAAGTGTAAGTTTGATGTTCATTCAGATCTACTGCCAACCTGAACTTAAATAAATGTCTTGCCTTTTAATGACTTCAATTTCTTCTTGAGTCAAATGAGAAGAAACATATCTACTCCTATGTGTATTATGAGACTTAAGTTAATGTATATGAATTATCAAATCCAATATGCTGTACACAAACAGCAATGCTTGCTGGTTACTACTTATCAAATTAGTATCTTCATTGGGATCTCCCTAGAAGCAGCCTATGAGACAAGGCTTTTGATGCAATGTGATCATTGAGACAGGATTTCAGAAAACACTCCAGACGGAGAAGTGAAACAGAGAAAGGAAGGATGGCCATGGATGGTCACTCATCAATCTCTCCACTGGGCATGTAATAGCACTAGGGTTAAGTCCCACTGGGCGAGTGCTGAGACATTACATGAAATAGCTTCAGAATTATTCCTCCCAGGGGCTGGGGATGTAGATCTAGGTTTGAACCCCACCATTGCATGACTGGACCTGGTGGTGCAATCCTATAATCCTAGCACTCAGGAAGTGCATTTGGGACAATTAGAATTCAAAGTCATCCTCAGCTGCATAGTGAATGTGAAGACAGCCTAGGATGAGAGAGCTGATTGGAGTGGGGGTTATTCCATCCAAGGGCCAAATGAGTTGGCGTATAATCCACCCACTTTCTGCTACTGCTTCTGAGAACACTGACTTCCCAATGATTTCATCCTGTTCTGTATATTGACCAAACCTGCTCCAACATGCAGGCAGTCTTAGGTAGACAGGATCCAAGAGACTCCAGGAAGGTGTCTGACAGGATCTTAGGAGAAATAGGCAAAGTCAAACAGTATCCACACAAGTAAGGCTGGGCAGAGCTCCCCCTGGCCCCTGGCCTCTGCCTCCTCAGGCCTCACTACTCCATGAGTCTTTTGTAATATAGATAAAACCTTTCAGACTATTTTCTTAGGGATCTTTCCACGTGACTATATACTGACAAGATTAGGATAAACACCATCATGGTCTCGATTGGCTTTAGACCTTGGAGCTTGGAATTCAGATTTGATACAAGATTGGCTGAGGTAGGTGAGACACATTGTTTTTATGTATAAATTGAATTGAGTTTAGAAATGTAAGGTTCCAAAGTGAGTACAATGGAGCTTCCTAAGCAGTCAGATAGAAGGTCTGCACCTTAAAAGCTCCTGGAATTCCTAATGCTTTGATCTAATGTTCATTCTGATTTTGTTCTGATACAAATGAATATGGTGCAAATTTGAGTTAATTTTTTAAGCTGTTGGTTATTTGCTGTGGAATAATGCTTTTGTACACTGGTTTAATAAAATGCTGATTAGCCGGTAGCCAGGAAGGAAGTATAGGTGGGATAAGCAGAGAAGAAGAATTATGGGAAGAAGAAGACTGAGTCAGGGGACACCCTCCCACTGTCCAGGGAACAGCATGTAATGGCACAGAGGTAAAGCCACAGAACACGTGGCAATATATAGATTAACAGAAATGGGCTGAGTTTAAGTGTAAGAGCTAGTGAGTAGTAAGCCTTAGCTAGTGACTGAGCCGTCTTAATTAATATAAGCCTCTATGTGTTTACTTGGGTCTGAGAGGCGGCAGACCAGGCGAGACACAGGAAAACTTCCAGCTACAGTTATTTGTGTCACTAATGAAATGGACAAGTGATTTACTACAGTAGGGTAAAAGTGACTGAAAGCAGGAAATTTACTAGAAAACATCTATTGAATTATTTTGTCTCAATTATTTTAAAGAAGAAAGTAAGAAGTCAGTAGACAATTACCCAGTTGTGGCATGAAGGAAGTACCAAGACTGAAATTAAAAAAGGCTTTTAACTTAAAGGGGGGGCGGATTTTTCTGAGTATGTAAACTATACTCAGTAGAGTAGATATCAATCAATTAATAAGGGCCTGCTTTGTGGTAAGACTCACAATAAGGAAGGTCTTGAGATTAGAAAATCGTGTAGGCTGTGTTAAGGAGAAGACCTGCAACCTAAGCCCCTAACCTAGCTGAGAGTTATCTAATTTAATTCATCTCTTTGAACCTAAATCCCTCTTTTTTACAATAGGCATAATAAGACCTACTTAATGGCATTGTGTAAAGAATTCAACTTATTTGTGGGAACCCATAGACGCTTCCTAGTGAGAAATTTCTCAGGGTCAGAGAATCTGAGCTTGCTTTACCCAGCAGGGCTGCATAATGAGATGATTTAACCATGGGCGTGGTTACCAGATGTTTGGAAGGTCTACACTTGGCTATATGGTATGCTTTGATCTTGCAAGAGGAGAGATCTTTTGCCTCTCCCCTTGGCATAGTTATAAAAAGCCTTTTTGAATAAATGAAGTAGCTGTTGAGTATTGACCCAGGCCTTCCCAAAGCTATCCTGTGTTTCTGTCTTTCTTCTCAATGTCTGGGTCTCTCTTTCTATCTGTCATTTTTTAATTCCTCTCTCCTCCACCTAAGAACCTTCAAAAGGTGGGAGCAGGTCAGAGCTGGACTCCCACAGAAGTGACCACTTCCTCATTAAAGGTCCACTTCCCACAGGTTGAACAGCCTCCCAGATCAGCTGCCAGCTGGGAAGCAAGTGTTCAAACATGACCTTCTAAGGTGCATTCTACATTTAAATGATGATATTCTACCTCTCACCCCACAAGTTCATGGCCATCTCATTAGGCAAAATACATTTAGTCCAATTGCAAAACTCCCTATAATCTTAACAGTTTCAATACTGTGTAAAACAAGCAAACAAGTCCAGACTCGAGGTAATTTCTCAACTGTGAGCACTGCACTTTGTGGGTGGGAACAGGCTCTAGTATACCTCTCCATTCCCAAAGGGGACAATCTGAACCCAGTAAGTCAAGATGAAATCAAAACAAGACTGAAACCCAGCAGGGAAAACATAACCCCTTAGCTTGGTGATGACAACCCCAAGCCATCTGGAGCTTGTGATGACATCTTCACAGTGGGCTTGGGTAGACCCACTTTTCTTCCTTTGTTGTCTGCAGCCCACATGGCCTCTCTCCTTCATGGCCTCCAATTTTCCTTGGAAAAAGTCCTATGTATTTGACATCTCCAATATCCTGAGGTCTCCACTGAGACTTAGGCTTCACCTTCACACCTTTATGCACAGCCCACCCAGGAGTTCCATAAAAAGAATCCAACTCTGACACGTGTTGCCTACCCTCTGCTGCCTTCTAGAACCCTGCCATGAGCCTCCCTGAGTCCTTCACTCTCGTATCCTGCATGCCTGCAAACCAGCACCATGTGGACAACACCAAGTCTTGCTGTCAGCTGGAGAGGAAGCCTGGGCCTCCTGGATCATAGCTGCAGTGACCTCTGTGTGCTCACCCCGGTTTCCTTAGGCATCAAATTCTAGCATCCTGAAGGCAATATCTTTTAAGGCATTCTTCTTTAAAATGAATCTGCATTGTTATATGTGGAAGCATTTAGTGGGTGAGCTCTTACTTTCAAGACACTATTCCTATTCTCTATAAGCCTATGGAAACAGATTGCATAAAACAAACAAGAAACAAACAAACAAACAAAAACCCAGCTGCTGAGTAATAGAAAGTTTGCAGACCAACATAGATTAATCTCAAAGTAATTATTTCAGGCAGAAAAAGAATACACATATTTATACAAAATTCTAGAAAATAAAAAATATTCTACAAATATTCTACAAGGACTGAAATGTGTATGTGTGGGCTTACTTGAAAATGGATTTCAAAGACACATGGGAAATTATTGGGGTGGTGGATATATATATTACCTTGAGGTAGGGACATGGCTCCATGGATATGTAAGTATATGTGAATTTGACAAATTGTATGTAACTTGGTGTCATTTATAGTTTGGCTTTTAGCACAAATAGTGTCCATAGCAAATTCTCAGTAAACACAAGCTTCCCTCTTTTTGTGCTTTTGTCTTAATGTGCTTGAGATCAAATGAAGCCACATAGAATTGGCATCATTTGGTCTGTTCATTATCTATCTTCTCCACATAACAGGATCTTCCCTCTGTAAAGAAACCCTTTCCCTAGATTGAAAACATGGCTCTTGTTGAAACTGCTAATGACAGAAATCCAGCACCTAGCCCACTCAGGGGTGAGCACTGCAGTGTGCTCCTTCAGCATGCCTCCTCTACCAGCACTGTGTAACTAGCTCCCTACTTCCTTTCGCTGCAAACAGCTGGGCCTGCGACCCTCTCCAGAGAATTGCCCTTGCTATAGTTCCTAGAGCTGGCTGGCCTATGGCAAGTCAAATCAAAGGTGCCTAGGAGATTATGTCTCCTCCTGGAAAGTCAAAGCCAAAGACTGTGCTAACATGCAAAGCCAGGTTCCCTGACCGAGTGACAGATGTACCAATGAGCATGCTCCTAGATCCCCAGGGGTCATAGAAATGTTCACACTTAATCTGTGCTTGCAGCTTGGGTCTCATTAGGTTTGGTTCTGGAAGGTGTTCTGCAGGGACATACACATTAAGAGATTGGACTCCAGCCTGTGGCATGATAGGAAAGTGTGACAGCTTTAGAATACCCACCTAGTGAGGAAGATTTGGGGCACACCCTTGTAGGGGATCATGGAAACCTAGTCTCTCCTGCTTTCTCTTTCACATCCCAGCCATGAGGTGAACAAGCTCCCTCTGTCACACACCCCTATTGTAATATTCTGCCTTGTCCTAGATCCTAACACATCATGCCAATCACCCATAGACTATAAAACCTTTGGTGCTGTGGGCTAAAATAAACATTACTTCTTAAATTGGTTAGCTCGGGTATTTTGTAATAGAGACGGAACGCTGACTAATACATTGTGCCTATCCTGTTATCTTACCATTTTCCCCTAGGATAACTTCCTTAGTAAAACTGCTTGAACTTCAATCTGACTTACAACATCACTGATCACTGGTGATCGTATAAAAATGACTGAAATGGAAAGTGTAGCTCATGATGATTGTGAACTGTAAAACAGATGGCTGCTACCACTCTGGTGGTGCAGATTTATTTTGTCCAGGAGTTGTGATCCTGGCTGGCCTCATGAGGGTGCCATGGATATTTTTCAAGCTTGAGTGAGAACTGTCTTTCTTCTGTGACCAAGAGGAGGTGAAGATGTAGCAACAAAACTCCAAGTTCCCGGTCTCTCATCTTGTGAGAAGACTAATCTGAAAGAATACTAAATGGGAAGGCTCAGGGGCAGCCCACATGATTGTGGATCTTTGACTTTAGGACTCTCCATTTTGAGGATATGTTAGCCAACAAACACCCCACTGGACCATTAGGGATTTGGCTTCAGTTTCTGTCACTTACAATACAGCCAATACTGAATAACACATGTAGTGTCCAGGACAACTAAGGCGTTCTGTCCCTGCCTCAAGAGTCAGCCATGTAGGCAGTTTACAATGGATCAAACTGCTCTTATCATGGAGACTACACGAAAGAACCAACACTCAAATTTCCAAATTTTGCCTTTCAGACTCAGAGACCAGCTTTCATGTCAGCTCCTTTTATTTTGGATTGGAAATAAAATGTGTATGTTGAGTTATAATCAAATACATAAAAAATGAATTCCCACATACTTGTGTTACTTGGTAATCATTTACATTGATTTCCCTCTGATTAGCAAACTCTGCCCTTGAACAGGCTGCCTGTACATAATCACACAGGGGGAAATGCTGAGCTAATCTTAGGTTGCCTCCCTTAAAAGCTATGCTTTTCCCTCAGACAAGGTACAATCACATAAAAACTAATTTTATCAAGGGAAAAAAATCGATCTTAATGGCAGTATAGAAGTGACTTCCTGTGGAAGTTGAGCTTACAAAAGTCCTGAACCCTCACTAAATCAAATGGATAGAAGGACCATTAACTACTTGGAAACATTTCAAATTGATATTTGCCATTTCATGTGAAATGCTAGGATAGTACTTCCTTGGCTTGGCTAAAATCAAACTAATGACATGAAAATTACTATTTTAATTCACTTAGTGATTGCTTGATAATTAAAATTCTTTGCTTCCCTTCCATATGAGTTTTATTAGCCCACAAAAAGATGAGATAGATAAAAACACAACATGAAAAAATTGGTTATATGCAATAATACCTAGTGTTTTAAGATGGAAATGTGACAGAGAGAACAGTTATGTCCGGTAATGTTAAACTTCAAAATAGTAGGAGTTGGGGGAGAAAGATGGCTCAGTTGGTAAAGACATTTGCCGCTAACCCTGGTGACCTCCTGAGTTTGACCCCTGGGCCCCAAGTGGTAGAAGGAGAGAACTAATTCCCATACATTGTCCTCTGACCTCCACAAGTAGCATGGCACATCTGTGCCCACATACATGCACTGAAAGTGCACAATCACATGAAATAAATAAAGAAATGTAAAGTGGTAGTGAAAATATTAAGTGTTACAGGACTTCTACTCTAATAACAAATATTTATCAGCACTCCTCCATTAAAGGGTAATTTTTCTCTTCTTCTCTGCCCCATGCATATAAAATAGTGGGCAATGTCTGGAAACAGATAATGGTCGGGAGAGGAAGGGACATTTGCTGGTGCACATGGGTAGGCAGAGGCCAGCCACACTGGTAAGCATCCAGGAACATATAGGGTGACAAATAATGACCCAGAGACAAAAGACAACAGTGCTAAGGCAAAATAAAAATGGTGATGTAGGATGCCGCTATCAAATGCTCCCCCTTTTCCATCACTTTGTGGCTATACTACACAGGAGGTATGAGGACAAGCTCTGGACTGGACTTCCATTCTCACAGGTAGCTATGAGGTATTATATTGACTTTCTATATAGTTTTCTTCTGATCTTGTAACAGAACAATAGCACTCACCTTAGGGTCTCTTTTGAGAAATGCAGGAGCTATATACTTCTGGGGAAAGTGCCTCACAATATTTGCACACAACACAGACAACCAACACAATCCAATGATGGTCATGTTTATTGCTACACGTAGAATCTTTGGTATGTTGCTCAGCCTTGATACAATGGAGAGGAGCTAGGCTCTCCTTCAACTTGGCATGCCAGACTTTGTTGACTACCATGGGAGGCCTTACCCACTCTGAGGAGTGGATGGGGTAGAGTGGGAGGGAGGTGAGGAGGTGGGAGAAGGGGAGGGAGGGGGAACTGGGGTTGGTATGTAAAATGAAAAAATTTTTAATAAATATATTTAAAAGAAAAAAAAAGAATCTTTGGTATTGGTATGAAAATGATGCAACATACTTTGGGGGCTATTTTGATTTCTTTTGGACTGTGTGAATTAAGCCATTTTAACAATGGGGTTATTTTGATATAGGTTAAAGGATATTAGACTTTTCTGAGCTGTGTTTATAGATCAGTTTAGGGAACTCACCTATCATGAATTTTAATGCCTTAGATTTGATCCTGAATAAACTTCATATGGTGTATGGTGGCACTTACTTGTAATCCTAGCACTTGAGAAGTATTAACAGGAGGATCAGAAGTTCAAGGCCATCCTTGGTTACACTGTGAGTTCAAGGCTAGCCTAAACTAAAAAAGGAGATAGAATATGCTAAAAATCACTATACAACTGTTACCACAGACATTCTTCCTTCATTCTTAAGCTCTACTTTTTGCTGCCTTCTCAAATTCCTGTTTACCCCCAATTCTTGATTTACCACCATCCTACTCTAATGTAGGTGATGTGTGTATGTGGGTGTGTGTGCATGTGTGAGTTTGTGTGTATGCTAGAATGTGCAAGCACATGTGTGGAGGAGATGAGAACACAGCCTCTCCAGGTATCTTCCACTTTTTTGTTGGAAACAGGGTCTCTCCTTGGCCTTAAATTGCACCAAGTAGGATAGGCTAACTGACCATTGAACTTCCAAGGATCTGTGTGTCTCTGCTTCCCATGTCCCCATCACTAGGATTATGCAAGCCACCGTATTCAGCATTTTACATGAGATTTGGGGATCAAACTTGGGTCCCCGTGCTTGCCAGGCAACTATTTTACCAACTGAGCTGTCTCCAAGATCCTCCATCCTAGCCTTGAACTTCAGTTAACACTTATCTTCTCCTATCCATCTCTGCATCTTTGACTCCTGTGAGCTACAAGGAAAGTTGTAAGTGGTTGACATGACCAGACACAATGAACTGGAATGGCTGGAGGGCAGATTTTGTCAATGACCTTCCCTTTGTCCGGTTTACCTTTTTTTCCCCTTTGACACTATTTTTTTTCTTTCTTTTCTATCTATTTTTTCTTTCTCATTTTCTGTAGATGGAACAAGTCTCACTGCCCCAGTCCCCAAGACTCCTTCTTGGGCAGTGCTCTTTTTTCATTTCCATTGCTGTGACAAGTACCCTGGAAATAAGCCACTTAAGGGAGGACAGGGGTTTATCTGGTTTACAATTCTGGGTTACAATCCATCCTTGCAAGGAAATCACAGAGGCTCAAGTTTTCAAACAATTGATCTCACCACTTCCATGATCATGAACAGAAACAAATGCACCTATGCTGCCTGCTTACTCTCTTAGCATTCGACTATTTTTCTCTACCCCTGCGTAGGGAATAGTGTCACTCACAGTGGGCTGGGTCAATTAACAGCCAAGACAACACTCTACCACATAACTACAACCCAATCTGGGCTAGGAAATTCCTCAATTGATATTCAAGTGATTCCAGACTGTGTCGGGTTGACAGCTGAAGCTAACCAGCCCTGCCTGCTTACCCTGCTTATTTTACTCACATCATTTTTCTTGCTTTTGTCTTGGAAAGGCAGACTGTGTAGATGCTGAAAGAGGACTGAAGCAGATGGTGTGGCTGTGAGGGGGACTTAGTACAGCATTGCTGTGGTGGCTCTGAAAGACAGAACCAAAGTCATGCAGAAGCTTGCAGAGGTGGGATTTATATGGCCTGTCCTAAGAATAAGGGGTCCCACAGTCCAGGGGAGGCAGATCATCCATGCGACAAAGCTGGGAAAAGAAGGAGGGCTTCAAAGGTACCTTTAAAGAGCAGGTGCAAAGGAGAAAGAATTCACTGAGACTTACAGTAGTGGGAAGCATGGAGCTCTTTAAAGTGGGGCTTGCAGGTGACAAGATAAAAAGGGTCTTCTGAGTTCTTAAAAACCATTTGTAAGGAATGGACGATGGCTTAGAAGTTGTGAGTGCTTGCTGCTCTCACAGAGGACCAGAGTTCAGTTCTCTGAACCCATGTCAGGTCCTTTCTTAGCACCTGTAACTCCAGTTCCAGAGGATCTAGCACCATCTTCTGGCCTCCATAGGTATCTACACACACACACACACACACACACACACACACACACACACACACAACTCTTTTAAAAACGCAGATTGGCTTGAGACTCACTATGTAGAATTTTTAAAGAGAAATTTAAAAGTCTTTAACTTATAGTTCTTAATACACATGGGGGCTGGAGAGATAGCTCAGTGGTTAAGAACACTAGCTGCTTGTCCACAAGACTAGGATTCAATTCCCAACACCCACACAACAGCTAACAACTGTCTGTAACCCCAGTTCCAGGAGATCTGACACCCTCGCATAGACATGCATGCAGGGAAAACACCAATGCACATAATATAAAAATAAGTCATTAAAAACAATACACACGCTTTTATTTTGCTTTGCTTTAGCTTGTTTGTTTGTTTTTGAGGCATGGTCTCATGTAGTCCAGGCTGACCTCAAACTTGCTGTGTAGCTGAAATAGCCTGTAACTCCTGAATCTCCTGGTTCTGCACTCCAAGAGCTAGGATGACTGGTGTGCCTCACCACACCTGGTGTGACAGTCAATTTCAGTTGTCAACTTGAGGAAACCAAGAGTCACCTGGGAAGAGGGAACCACAACTGAAGAACTATCCAGATCTGACTAGCCTGTGGCCATGTTTGTGAGGCATTTTCTTAATTGGTAATTGATGTAGGAAGGTCCAGCTCATTGTGAGTGGTACCATTCCTAGGCAATTGGGCCTGAGCAATATAAGAAAGATAACTGAACAACCAAGAGAGTGAGCCAGAAACAGTGTTCCTCCATGGTTTCTGGTATGGTTCGTGTTGAAGTTCCTGCCCTGGCTTCACTAAATGAACTATGATCTGGAAATGTAAGGTAAACCAATCCCTTTCTCCTGCAAGTTGCTTTTGATCATGGTGTTTATCACAGTCACAGAAAGCAGGCTAGGACGCTTGGCTTCACGCATACTTTTTAAAACCAAATTTAAGTCTTCTGTGAAATCTTTGGCTTGTCTTTAAAGTTTGATAAGCCATCTGTATTTCCCTACCTTGTTAGGTTTTAGCTTAAGTTTGAGTTATTATACTTGATAAAAGTGCAAAAGAAAACAGTATCTATTCTCACTGAAGCATTATTTTTTACATTTGAAAGAAATAACTAAGACACCAGCTAAATGTGATTGTGCATGGCTAAAGCCCCGCACTTGGGAAGAGAAAGCAAGAAAACAGCTGGTCTGAGGCCAGCTTGTTCTACACACTGAAACCCTGTTTCAAGCAAGCAAAAAAAAAAAAAAAAATCTCAAACTATTCAAAATCTCACTAAACATGAAAAAATATTCTTGACTTCATAAATATCCATTGGGCTTGTACAGCATGCCATACACTGCTCTCTATGCAGTGGGACTCTAGTAACAAAGCAGACACCAATATTTATGTTCAGTGAGTTTACTCTGGAGAATTTATATTCTGGTACAGATGTTACACATTTTTCATTGTATGGTCCTTGTCACAGTGACTCATCCCTACCTGATAAACAGCCATAGACAACACAGGAACAAATAGCCAAGACAGAGCTCCAATAAAACTTTATTTACAAAGACTACACACACACACACACACACACACACACACACACATACATGTAGTTAGACAGGGGCTGGAATGTATCTTGGTTGTGGGGTGCATGCTTAGCACACATGAAGTCTAGGTTCAGTTCCCCAAGTACAAGGTAGGAAAATAGATAAATGGTAAATTGATAAGTTTCTTGAGCTGTTAGCAGTGACTAATCATTTTCAGAGAGCTAAAAATCTTACCAATGATAGATTATATGCTTTGGTGCCACTCAAAGTTCTAATGTATTTTTCATTAGTTATTCACTAGCTATATCATGCTACAATTAATGTCTTTGAATGAATATCTTTTGGCGTGTGTGTGTGTGTGTGTTTGTGCACACATGTCTAAGCAGATACATTTGCCTATGCTGTGCATGTGGAAGCCAGAGATGAACATTAGGTATTCATTATTGTTCTCCCTCTCGTTTGTTGAGACGCAACTTCTCATTAACCCTCAACCTTGCCATTTCAGCTAGACTAGCTAACCAGCAAGCCTCAGATCTGCCTATAGCTGTCCTGTCTGGCACTGGGGTTCAGATGTGAGCTGTGGCACCTGGCTCTTATGTGGGTGCTGAGGATCTAAACTTCTGCATGCACAGCAAACACTTTATATCATATTTGAGTTATTCCCCCAGCTCCTCAATGAATTTCATTTACTTTGAATTTAAATATATTTTTTAAAACTTCTTAGAAATGAAATTATTGGACTGGAAGATTTAAAATTTCCAAGGCCACACACACACACACACACACACTCCCCTGTAGCTGAAAGTTTTACTGTGTCCCACTTGGCCTGTGATTGGGACACATCTCTCACCTACAGTCCCACAGCCTTTATAAAATAATCACACAGAGGCTTAATATTATTCATAACTGCTTGGCCATTAGCTCAGGCTTATTACTGACTAGCTCTTACACTTATATTAACCCATAATTCTTATCTATGTTTAGCCACGTGGTTGGTACCTTTTCTTAGATCTGCTTTGTCATCTTGCTTACTCTGTGTCTGGCTGGTGACTCCTGACTCGGCCTTCCTCTTCCCAGAATTCTCCTCGTCTGCTCGCCCACCTATACTTCCTTCCTGGCTACTGGCCAATCAGTGTTTTATTTTTCAACCAAATCAGAGCAACACATTCACAGCATACAGAGTAATATCCACAGCAGGAAGCAATTTCATGAAGTTTTACAGTTTTACATAACAAAGGAAGTCATAAATCAAGATGAGTTTAAAATACATCAATGGGTACATAAGAGAGGTAGGTACAGCAAGATGGGGAAACTTTTCTGTAGTCCTCTAATGCTATCTGATAACATTCTTAGCTTTTGAGTTGTTGGAAGCTAGTAGTTTGCTATGTTAATAAATTTCAAAAAGGTTTTGTATATTAGTTGTAGGACATTAGTTCTAACATAGATGTAGATAAGGAATTACAGTGATATTGTGGCCCCAATATATTGTGCACTCTAATAAACTTATCTGGGGTCAGAGAACAGAACAGCCACTAGATATAGCGGCCAGAAAGTGGTGGCACACACACCTTTAATCCTAGCATTCCAAAGGCAGAAATCCATCTGGAACTCTGATTTCAAAGCTACACTGGAAACCACCAGGCATGGTGACTCATGCCTTTAATCCCAGGAAGTGATGGCAGGAAGCAGAAATGTATATAAGGTGTGAGGACCAGGAACTAGAGCCTGGTTAAGCTTTTAGGCTTTTGAGCAGCAGGTCAGCTGAGATCCATTCGGATGAGGACACAGAGGCTTCCAGGTTGAGGCAACAAAACTAGCTGAGGAATTGGCAAGGTAAGGTTAGCTGTGGCTGGTTCTGTTTCTCTGATCTTTCAGCATTCACCCCAATACCTGGCTCCAGGTTTGTTTTTATTAATAAAAACTTTTAAGATTCGTGTTACAAGGAATGGCTAAATGAGAGGCTAATGCTAGCCCCAAACCTGCAAAATTCCAACCTCTCCACACCATTTCAGTTTTAACCAGTGAGTCAGTCTTTGCAGATGCAGCTTCTTTTTAGGTTTCTTTCTTTTCTTTCTTTTTTTTTTTTTTCAATTCCCTCTCATGACCAAAGATCACATTTTGTGCACATAGGGGTCACATTTTATTAATTAATTATTATAAGGTGGCTATGATGCTCATTGTTAGGATCTGATGTTGAAGAGTAGGCAGGGCAATAGTCTTTCAGAGAGAGGCTGGTAAAGGCCTTTAAGAAAGAAATGACTGCCAGGTGGTGGGTGGTAGTAGCCACACATGTCTTCACTCCCAGTACAGGGGTGGCAGAGGTACTGAGGGATAATCTTTTTGTACCCTGTGAGGATGTGTCTCTGCTAAGACACTTTCTGATAGGTTTAATGAAGAGCTGAATGGCCAATAGCAAGGAAGAAGGGGATAGGTGGGGCTTCAGGGGAAAGAAAGGAACTGGAAGAATCTGAGATCTGAGAGGTGGGGAATTATCCAGTGGAGGAGGGGGGAGTTGGATGTACAGTAGGTAACAAGCCACATGGCAAAACATAGATTAATATAAATGGGTGAATTTAAGTTTTACATAGTAACTAGTCTAAGCTAAAGCCAAGCTTTCATACTTAATAAGAAGTCTCCACGTTGTTATTTGAGAGCTAGTGGTCCAGAGAATGACCAGCTATACAGAAGCAGGCAGATCTCTGTGATTCCAAGTCCAGCCTGGTCTACAGAGTTAGTTCCAGGATGACCAAGGCTACACCGAGAAACCATGTCTTTAAAAACAAAAAAGGAAAGAGAGAGAGGGGAAGCAAGGGAGAGGGAGAGAGAGAGAGAGAGAGAGAGAGAGAGAGAGAGAGAGAGAGAGATCTGGATTTAACTTTCCTTCCTTACCTGGTTTGTATCTGACATAACATTTACATGCGGCATATATATAGATCACTATACTTAATATTAAGTAATCAAGAACACAGTTTGGCCTAATGAAGTGAAAGTACTAGATAAAAGAAGCAGGTATTTAAAATAATCAAAATTTACAGATTTTAACTAGATTTACTATATGTTTCCCGTGTTTTCATAGTTATTCATATTCTATGAACTACCTTACTTATATTTAGATGGTTAGAAATGGGACTTTGGAAGAGGTCACCATAGTATTGCCCTGTTTTATTAGTGAACTAAAAACATTGTTCACTTAATATTTTAATATCAGCTAATCATGCTATAGACATTTTAGATATTAACTAAATCAAGAAACATTTAAAGTATTGTCTTAGAGTTTCTATTGCTGTGAAGAGACACCATGACTATGGTAATCTTTTAATACTGGCTTACAGTTTCAGAGATTTAGTCTATTCTAAATATGGATATGGGATATGGTGGTGTGCAGGCAAACATGGTGCTGGAGAAAGAGCTGAGAGTTCTACATCTTGATCCATAGGCAATAGGAAGTGAACTATCCCAAATTGTGCATAGTTTGAGCACATATGAGACCTCAAAGCTGCCCCCACAGTGACACACTTCCTTCAACAAGTCCACACCTTCTAACCATGCCACTTCATATAGACCAAGCATTCAAACACATGAGTCCATGGGGACCATTCCTATTCAAACCACTACAGGTATAAAACATCATAAATGTTATTGTTATTAGAGATTGATATATTTTGTGTATTTTGATAAGAGTCAATCCAATTTGTTTTTGTTTTGTTTAATTTAGATTAGATTATATTAGCAGGCCTAATAGTTTTAAAAGGTAATTCAGCTAAAGGGCAATTTACTTTTTGTACTTCAGACTTATATTGATTGTCAAGTTGTACAAATTGTAATTTAAACATTTATACTGCCACATGATTGTAAATTTTAGTGGGAGTGGTGAAAAGCTGTTTATGCTGGATTTGGGTCAAAATGCATTGATTATTTGCAAAATAAATAAATAAAAATAATAATGGAAAGAAAGGGCTGCATGATAAGATACTGCAAGACTCAGATCTTGGTTGAAAATTCCTCAGATCCCTTCAGATGAACCCCCATGCTCCTTTGTTTTCAGTTTCTCAGAACAAATGAAGTGAAATATAGCAGAATGTTAACCCATATAAAAATAAAGTGTAGCCAAATATTGTAATACTTTTAAAAAGCCAACCCAAATCTTTGGGTAAGATAAGTGGAGTTGAAGTTTAATTGTAAAACTAGATTTTTTTTTATTCAAATGACACTGAATTGGCCAGTATTTTGTAGTCAGCTGTACTACAACATCTTCCTTTTCTCTAGTTTCTGCTAGTGTTTCCTCTTCTAGCCTTATGGGAGGAATCCCTACTACTCTGAAAATTTATCCTAATTTGATCTGATATGATCACAACCGTTTTTAGGGAAATTTTAGGGAAGGGAAAATTACAGAGGTTTTGTGGCTTGGCAACAACTTCCCCAAGCAGGTTCTTGGTGATGACAGCTACACTCTCCTTAGCCTCTGGCCACCCAGTCTCTGATGACCTCTGATCTCACTGTTCAGCCTACAACAGCATCCAGTGTTTCCCTACTGTTTCAGCCCACTGTTGCAGACATCGGCTGAAGAAGCCAGGACAATGCCTTGCTTTCTCTAGAGGAGCAAGTACATCTCCAGAAGCTGGTCCACCTCTTGGATTTGGCTATCAGTAGACTGCTGTTACAATCCCATTTGATTTGCTGGCAGCTCAACAAAGCTCAGTGTCAGAGGAGGAGGAGTCATCTACACATCCATCCACTTCTGATGTAATTCTTGTCTATTTAAAAAAACATATGTAGCTTTTTCTGATGCCTTTGTATGGCTGCTTCTAATCTTTTTATACCTATCAAATAAAAAGCAACCAAATAAGCACTCTCTGCCATATCTGAGTCTCATTATGTCTCCATTGAGAATGTCCTGGGTCAGCTATTTTATGGCTCCATGGAGGGTCCCGGACTGTGGGGATGTTCAGAGCATCCATGCTGTGCTGGAAAGGACACAGAAAGCATCCAATTCAGCAATGAAGGCAAACAGGCAGAAGCATAGTTTGGGGCTCCAATTTTGAAAGCTTTGCTTGCTTTGTTTTTTGGTCATTTGGTTTTGGCATTTTTGTTTGTTGCTTGTTTGTTTGAAGCAGCATGTAACAGATTCAAACAACTCTCCTCACAACTCTAATGTGAGCTGACTTGATTGGGTTAGATGAGAGGCAATATAGTTCACACAGAGCCTGTATTCCTTGTGCCCACACTGCTACCTGTTTGGGAGGACAATTCCAGCATGGGGTACCTGCAGTGCTCTGCTCCTTGGCTTTATTTAGGTACAAGGGTATAACGGCCCCATACAAGAGGCAGGATTCCAGTACCTCCAACAACAACTCTTCCACGACTGAGCGCCTCTGTGGAGCAATTGTGGAGTGTATTCTAATAATCCAATGAACCCCACTACCCTACAATGGCTTACCCATGCCGCCTTATGTGCTTCCCACCTTTCTTAGGTAGGTTTCCATTCCTTTACCAGCTACTGGGGATTGGCTTCCTGAGCTCTCAGCATTCCAAGCCTTGTCTTACTACAGAAACCTGATGAAGAAAACGATGGAATATTGTAGAATTGTTTGTCCAAGTTAGACAGCCCCAGGCTTCCACTGGCTGACAAGGTAGTCACTAGCCAGAAGTGGCTGTTCAAAATGTAGTGCAAGCCAGGCCTACAATCTCAGTTCCTTGGGAACCTGAGGCAGGAAGATACCAACCAAGCTCAAGGCCTGCTTGGGCAATTTAGTAAGACTCCCATTTCAAAATAAGAGTCAAAGGGTGACTGGGGATATAGGTAGGCGGTAGAGCATATGCCTACCATGCCTGAGGACTTAGGTGCAATATCTAGTTCCAGGAACAGGGCCTTTGGGAGACATGAAACTTAGTGAAAACTACATTCATTTGCCCAAATGCTTGGCTACATTGCGAGTGCCCAGTGCCTACATGTGGCTATTAACTTCAATGGGAGAGTGCTAAGATTGGCCCTTGAGCAAACATCTAATTTCAAACTTAGTTTGACTATCTGTATACTAGGCCATTTGGAAGACATGTATGTTGAGTAATGTAAAGACGGAGACAGGGATCTAATGGTGAAGAAAATACACCCTTTGTTGCTGATGATAAAATCCGAAAGGCAGAAGCATACAGAAAGCAAAGGTAGCCAGTGTCACCTACAAGGAGCAAAGGTCAGCCTTGCCCTCAATCAAGGCTCCCTCTCCCTGAAGGGGCTGATTGGAACACAAAGGACAAGAGATCCTCAGCCCAGCAAAGAGCAGGGAAAGGACAGAGGAGACTTTGCTTTGAGTCTTGCTGTACACACCTTCCTCTTACGAAATATAACTGGAGTTTAGAGGGCCTGGGGTAAGTTAGGGAGGATAGCAGAGGTATGGTAATTATGCAATGAGAAAGGAGAACCAGGTGGCTGCTGCCATTTTCTTCTATCCACATGGATGTCCCATTTCTATGACCCACCACCTACAACAAAAAAGGACGGGGAAAGTTGCTTTATCAAATTCAAATTCTGGCCGGGCAGTGGTGCCACACGCCTTTAATCCCAGCACTCAGGAGGCAGAGCCAGGAGGATCTCTGTGAGTTCGAGGCCAGCTACCAAAGTGAGTTCCAGAAAAGGCACCAAAACTACACAGAGAAACCCTGTCTCGAAAAACCAAAAAAAAAAAAAAAAAAAAAAAAAAGGTTGGGGATTTAGCTCAATGGTAGAGCACTTGCCTGGCAAGCGCAAGGCCCCAGGTTCGATCCTCAGCTCCAAAAAAAAAGAAAGGAAAAAAAAAATTCCTCGGGCCTCAAACAGAAGCTTTGGAGAATGGTCCAAAATGATGATGCATAGCTATGTCTAAGAGTCCCTGCTGAGGTGTCTTATCAGGAGACACAAATGATTCTGTTGTGGCTTCTGTGGCCCTATGACCTGCTAGTGCTATGGTGGAGATTCATGGAGAGAGGACCTCAGGATGCCACAGAAGGCAGGAAAATCTGAGATCTCCATAACAATAGGCATCCAGCAGCCTACTGAAGGACTTGGTACCACGTAGGGAAGGATCAGAGATGTTTCTGCTAACAGCCAGCCCTCAAAACCTCAGCCTCTCTGTCAGGCACCAGCTAAACACACACACACACACACACACACACACACACACACACACACACACACACACCTGAACAAGTCTAGCCGAGCCCAGCATAGACTGCTGACCATCTACATTATAAGCTAAAATGTTCGGGGGTGGCTGATGATCCCAAGACATATCCATTATTGGCGGGATGCCCAGATTTAATGACCTGTTGACTGCAAGTTAACTAGTGACAGTGGCTGCCCTATAAACCCTGATTTCATTTTCCTCTAAAGTTGCATTTGCTGTTATATGCTGAGTAGAAATTCATATCCATCACTGCTGTTTAAACTCACATGGTACCCATGGTACCCCACACACCACAGGAGAAATGGGTTTCTACAGCCTGACCATTAGAACTGGGGCCAAATTGAAAGCATGAAAATTAGCCTTTCATCTGAAAGTCAAAGGCTTCAGTAAAACCTGAAGAGATGGGCTCCTACTTTCTTCTCTGGAAGAGAGGTTGACCTCTGCCAGCAGCAGGTGGGACACAGTGGTCTGCCTTAGGACAAGTCCTACATGGAGCTCCCTGGTGTCTCTCAGAGTACTCACTCTCCATCTCCTTGTGTCTGAGAATTACAGGTTATAATGGTATGCTCCTATGACTAGAATAAAAAGAGGTGTTTGGATTTTACCGTCTTGAGTTCAGGGGAGGCAGAAGACCTGAGTTCAAGGCAGTCATAGCTCTTAAATATGGAATGAGTCTGCTCCAAACTGAACTATGTAGGAAGATCAAAATAGAGAGTGGGTTT
This sequence comes from Onychomys torridus, assembly GCF_903995425.1. Taxonomy (NCBI): domain Eukaryota; kingdom Metazoa; phylum Chordata; class Mammalia; order Rodentia; family Cricetidae; genus Onychomys; species Onychomys torridus. The sequence goes on along the minus strand of NC_050445.1, from coordinate 85,867,531 downwards.
GCGAGATATAGTCTCCAAATACATATAAACATATATTATTAATAATTTTATATTGAGTATATAATATGATCATTATTGAGTTATAGTTTTTTCTTACAATAACCAATTCCTCTGTTTCTCTTAGTTTTTCAGTATGTCATGACTAAATAATTTGCTAAAAATCATGGCTAGTTCACAAAACCCTGGATTCAACTCAGCACCAAAACCTTCTGACCTTGTGGGGTAAAGAGCGGCCACCTCAGTGGTACAGTCCATCCACTGCATCTGCCGCTGAAGGGTGTGGCATCTGAAGTGGAATGCTTCTTTAATTCTTCCTCATACCAGCTATTGTGCCAACTGTCTATACTCTGGCTGGATTTCTTTTTTTTTTTTAATTTTAAGATTTATGTACTTATTATATATTCAGTGTTCTGCCTACATGTGTCCCTGCAGGCCAGAAGAGGGCACCAGATCTCATTACGATGGTTGTGAGCCACCATGTGGTTGCTGAGAATTGAACTCAGGACCTCTGGAAAAACAGCCAGTGCTCCTAACCTCTGAGCCATCTCTCTAGCCTGCTTCTTTAATTCTTAGTTTAGCAACTTAAACAGTACGCTTTAGTCAACATGAAGGTGCTGAGTTCAGAGGGCTCCAACTACAGTGGGAATGAATGTGTGCCTTGTTTCTGAAGGGAGCTCCTTCCCCACATTCCATTGGGTGCCACTTACCTCTTTCTGTCCCTGTCCCCACACAGCCCTTTGTGGAAACATTCCATGCCAAATTCCACCATCTTCTTCACTGATCTCTATGCCCCCTGCCAGGACACCACTGCCCTTGCCTGCCTCATCCCGCACGTCCAGACTTTGCTATCCTTGTCTTCAGCTGTACCTCCTGTTAGGAAATGATGCTCCTTGTTGCTTTTTCCCTACTTTGCACCTTGTGTCCTCTGAGTTTTCTCCAGGACATAGTAAGAATTTCTCTTGAGCTCAGGGCAATTTGAAAGAGGGAGAGGAGGGACACTTTTAGTTTTAGATCTCTTCTATGCACCTTCTTACTTAAATACACTGCTGGGTAATGCCATCAAAATTGATTTCCTTTTTCTCCCTCTTTCAAAGCCAGGGGTCAAATCTGGAATCCCATTCATTCTAAGTGAATGATCTACCACTGAGCGACACCCTCTACCACCCCCAAATTAATCACTTTAAGATACTGTTTAAGAGACAAGATTACCACAAAGGAGGCTTTTTTGTGTGTCATTGGCAAATGACACAAGCGAAGCTTTGGTTAAAGTGGATGTCACAAATCGCAACAGCGGCATTGCCTGCCTGTGAATTCAAGAACTCTGCTACCCATTAAAAAAGAAATAACCAGATGAAGCTCACGAACACCCTTCCTTTCTTCATTGAACCAGTAATCTTCATCCCTGACAGGCAGCAGCATGGACTCAAATATGTAATTTCTGAAAAATTAGGGCTGTTTCTTTAAAAAAAATTGTATTCAGCTCTGCTGGTTATAATGAGTTTGTATTTGTCAAATGGCTTTTATGCTTAAATAAAAAGGTAATGATAAACAACCACGGCCACTGCTGGGTGCAGTTTCCCTTTGCAATGCTTCATGACATGTGTCTTTAGCAAAGTGGGGCCCCTGGAGTAATCAGTGTGACTATGAAAATGAGCACATTATTTCACTGCTAGCATAGGTGGCTGAAATGAAAGGGAAGGCTGTGGGCCTACTGGTGTTTTTATTTTCCTTCTTGAAATGGTTAAGTGAATAAGAAAGTGTAGGCAGGCTGTTCTAACTGCAAAATTGTTGGTAGGGTTTTGGAACTTAATAATTCGGAAGCGTGCAAAGTTTATGAGAAGTGCTCCAGTGTGAACTCCCAGCTCTGGGAAGCTGTTTCCATAACACTAACGGGGAAACTAAGGCTCTTGGATATTAAAAACTAAAGAGACACACAAAGAAGACTTCTTAGTCGAATAAGGAAGCCTGGTAAACATCAGCCTCTGGGACCTCAAGCACTTGACAGAGATTCATCAGCCAACTGTCCCTAATCCCTTCCACAAAGAATGGACTCACTCATGGTCACAGAGGCTTTGAGTCACAGTGAAGATGTTAATGGCTTGCCTGATGCATATGTCTACACTTCAGTCTGATGTCACCCAAAAGAGGTCCCTCTTTGTTCTCCTTTACATAGCCCTTATCCTGGTGGAGAACCATGAAGGCTCATACAGAACACATTTTCAACTAGCTGTAGAATGGTACTGTAGTTAAACTTCCATTCCTTGGTCAAACTTTTCCATCACGCAGTTCATTTTGAGGTATGGGAGAGGTCAGAGCTACTGGGTTGCAAGGTTATGAGAAGAGGCTTGCCTGTATGAATGGCTATGTCTCTCTCTCTCTCTCTCTCTTCCTTTCAGATTGCTAATTAAAGTTAAAAGAGTAAATAGACATTTCCCCCCTTTGGATTTGGTGCTCAAGGAAATGTCATACCACACAGGAGACCAAATCTATGCCCTCAAGGATAAGCCTGTGTATGTCAAATGAATGGGTGGTGGTGGTGTTGAGAACAGTTTGGATATGACAAAATGGAAGTCAAGGATATTGCTAAACTGAGACAGTGGGAGGGAGGATCAGAGTCTACTTAACTAGGAGTGCTGAAAAGGCAATACTCCACCCCCTTAAGACTGACCCTCAGTCCCTAGCATCAAGCCCAGTGACTGAGCCATAGAACACCGTTTGTCCTGCCTCTCATCCAGAGACATGCTGTCACTCACAACTTGATCTTTGGGCTTTGGAACCACTGCCACAGGCCCAGACTCCAAACCCTGTTCCCTTGTCCTAAGGCACTGACAGGAACCCCAAGGGCCCATGGAAGGACTGATCTCAAAATCATGGTAGAGGGACACTGGGGCACTGTGGGTGACAGCGGTTTTCATGGTGTCCTGACATGCCCCCCCCCCCCCCCCCGAGTCAGACTGAGTCTGAGGTGAGTATTGATCTCTAAGGAATCATCCAGAGTGTAGGACAGCCATCCTGGCAGGCCTAGGGGAAGGTAAAAGGAGAGATGAAGGAAGGATGGAAAAGAGGTGAGATGGCCATGTAGGAAAGCCTGGGGAAGAAGCAGTGATGTTCAGGGGACTGGACAGGCTGTGGATCCCATGCTGTCACATGGGCCTCAGTATCTTTGTAATGATCCTCAGAGCCGCTCTCATGTGTGTACTGCCATCTCAACTGTTTGTGTGGCTGGGGTCATCTGGTGCCTGTCACCTTTTTCGGCTGGTCCAACTGCTGTCTGTAGCTTGGCCTGCAGTTGGAGTATGGATCAAGGTGTCCAGCAGCACGTTTCCAAGATGTGTTGGAGGGGTATAACTTCACTTATCACTGGGATGTAGGGGACTGGCCATAGTACCTTGTGTGTCTTGCTGCTGAGGTGCCTGCCATCTGCCTGGGTAAATTGGTACACAGACAGTATAGTGTGGTGGGCTTTGTTGCCCTGGAATGAGCCTGGCCAACATCAAGGCAAGGAAAGGATGCACCCTTGGTTCCCTTTATCCTTTTGGCAATGTGGCATGATAGCAAAGATGGTTGGATCTGATGCCCTAGGCTAAGGTTGGGGCTCCCACTGAGCCAGCTCCTTTCCCTCACCCACAATTTCCAAACCTGGGCTGGGTCTCAGCACTCTGGGGAAATTAAAGAAGCTGGAGGAAGGGAGGAAAAAGGGAGGGATGGAGGAGAGAGGAAGAGAGGGAAAGGAGGAAAGGAGGGAGGAAGGAAGGAAGAAAGGAAGCTGGGGAAAGGAAAGAGGAAGGAAATTTCCTGGGCTCCTTTGAGTTCAAATTCTTATGAGAAACACACATTTCACCTCCTGACTGACAGCTGGCTGAAGGCAGCTGCGGAGACTTACAGGTTCTGTGTCCCAGAACAAGAACTTGCACCCGGGCACATGGACAGTGGTAGAAGCAGAGCTAGTTTATTGAGAGACTACATCACCCCTGAGAACGGAAGTAGGTCAGGGCTGGAAAAGGTCGAAGGCTTGGCAGTGCTGTGTGGGAGGTTGGAACATTTTCTTACAGCATGCACTTCCTCTACACATGCTCATGTTGGCCTTGTTGGGGAGGGCTTTCCCATCTTCCTGCCAACTGGCTTCCTTCATGCCCATCTTGATGTCTTCTTCTTTACCCTACTCTTTTGTCACATTACTTGGTTTCCCAGGTCACAAGTTTTGTATTCAGGAACTACAAGTGGCCATGGGCTAAACTCAACTTGATGGAAAGGTCAGTGATTGTCCAAGTAAAAGAGTAGGTGTGTACAGAGTTCTGTGGTAGAATCCAGGTTCCTAATCTCAAAGAGCTTCCTACTTAGAAAAAAAAACCCTGAAAGGTAAAAACATAAGAGAAGCCTCTAGAAGACGCTCAGTGAGCACGGTTCATTACACACCACACATTTGTTGATACCAGAAGAATGGTGAGTTTCTTCTTCCTCTGCCACCCCTTGCTTGCGGCATAGAAGGTGATCTGGGAGAAAGTAGGTAAAGACATGGAGAGAGTGCTGATAAATGACTGAGTTCCACAGATTCAGGTCAGTCTTCCAACTGAAAGAGAACTCACGTAAGACCATCATCCTGCCTAGAAAGCCCCCATCTATGCACCAGTGGATGGTGAATTAGTCCCAAGTTCCAAGGGCAGAAAAACACCAATTAGAAGCCTCCCCAGCCCCTGCCAAGAATTTCCTTCTGAGAGAGCACTGCTTTAGTTGTATTTGTTGTTTTCTTAGAGAAGTACTTTCTGTCACTGACTGTCCTGAGGGTCTCTTCTTTATCTTTACAAAGCACTCAGTGGAAAAGTGGCCTAGAATGCACTAGGTCCTGGCTCAGTCCTGCTATCCATCCCCACTGACCCAAAAACAAACACGCAGAAATATAGTCTTATTTATTTTTTTATTGTGGTGTTATGGATTGAACACAGGGCACTGAAGTATGATAGGCAAGTACCCTGTGGTGTTTTGAAGAAGATGTGCCCCCCCACAGACTCATGCATTTGGACACTTGGTCCCCTGTTGGTGGTGCGGTTTGGAGAATTATGGAATCTTTAGGAGGTGTTTCATTGCTGGAGGAATTAACTTCACTGGGGGAGGGCTTTGAGGTTTTATGCCTCCCTCTACTTCATGGGCAGTCCCGCCCCACCCAGCCTGCTTCCTGCGTGGATGAAATGTAATCAGACAGCCTCCTGCTCATGCATCATAATTCATGCCCTCCCCACAATGATGGACTCTAAGCCCCTGAAGGCATAAACCAAAATAAATCCTTTGTCTTAGGGAAAGGGTTTATTTGGCTTATACTTCAGCATTGCTGTTTATCACTGAAGGAAGTTAGGAACTCAAAACAGGGCAGGATCCCAGATGCAGGAGCTGACGCAGAAGCCATGGAGGAGTGCTGCTTACTGGCTTGCTCCTCCTGGCTTGTTTAGCCTGCTTTGTTAAAGAACCCAGGACCACCAGCCCAGGGAAAGCACCACTCACCATGGGCTGGACCCTTCCCTATTGATCACTAATTGAGAAAATGCCTCACAGCTGGATCTCGTAGAGCCATTTCCTCAACTGAGGCTCCTTCCTCTCTAATGACTCCAGCTTGTTTCAAGTTGGCATAAAGCCAGCCAGTACACCCTTCCTTCCTTAAGTTGCCTTTGATTGTGGTATTTTTATCACAGCAACAGAAAAGGAACTGATACACACTCGGACACTCAGCTATATCCCCTGTACCTTTTCTCCCCAGTTTCCTAGCTTATTAATGTCTGATTCGATTGGCTGTTGGTAATTCTGGCAGCATGTTCAAAATTCTCACAAAGTTTAAGCATTCATTTTGCAAATTAATGAAGATACTTTTATTGATTTGTTTTTGGAGACTGATGGTCTCTTCTATCCTAGGCTAGCCCTGAACTTTCTACTGGCAATGAATGACCCTGAACTTCTGATTCTTCTGCCTTCAGCTCCCAGGCTCTTGGATCACAAGTGTGTGCCACCATGGTTGGTTTTATGAAGTACTGAGTATCAAGCCCAGAGCTTCAATGCACACTAGACAAGCACTCTACCCACAAAGACACATCCTTATACTCCACTAAAAAGCATCTTTGATTCATCTTCACTGAGATAATGGACCAGTAAGGGTAATGATAGCTATCAGAAGCAAGGGAAACCCTATTCTATAGGGTTACATGCCCCCAACAACAATGTTATAAATCCTGGTGGGACTAATAGTCAGCTCTGAAAGTATTGATGTTTCACAGTGAACTTTACATAATCAATGAACAAAAACAGCAAAAATCCAGAAAGTTCTGACTTATCTAGGGTTCCTCCAGCTTGGGGCTTTTTGATTTTGATGACCACCCCCCACCCCCTGCTTTCAGGCTTTTTTCAAAGCTGTGCCCTTGTATCCAATCCCTTGGCCTTATCTCATTAATTACTCTTCCCATCTCTTTATCATTTCTTCAGCATGCATCAGCTTTCCAGAGTGGGGGTAGTCTGCTGCCCATGTGATTGACAAACCCATCTGGATAAACTCTTAAGGAAATTTTGGACAGTTTCAGGAGTCATTTCTCCACCCTAGGCCAGAAGTACAACTCAGATTCTATTCTCTGTCAATGTGAAATTATATCAAGTGAAAGTTCAAAGAAAGGTGACAGAAGGCGCTATTGTGAGGGCACTATTGCCATAGTGTCACCCCCCCCCATCTGTCTGTCTGACTGTCTCATGATCATATATTCAAGAGTGAGTAAGGTTTGAATGCCCCAACTAAAAAATATCTCCCAGTAGTGCTGGGGGGTGGACCGTGAATTTGAATCTCATATGTACTTCTCATTGCCTGGCTTCTGCCAAATTTCTTATCCATTGTGTGCCTCCATTTCCTCTCCTGCAAAATGAGTATAGAAACTGAACCTACTTAAAAGATTGCCACGAAGCTTAAATGGGTTCATAATTGTTCAATGCTTGGCACACAGAGGTTGTTATTGTGGTTTTTATTTTATGTAAGTCATAGCAGCCTGTACATTCTAAACAAACACTTTTCTCAGAGCTGATTAGAAAATCTGGTAATAGCTTTTTATTTAAGTTAGTTAAGGAGCAAGAAAACACATGTCTCTAAGCCAGCCCTAAAAACCTTCATCACTTCCACAAGAGAGACAGGGTACTATCTCCCCATGGTCACCACATTTAGGAAGTAGAGTCAGGCTCAGGAGTTCTACATGAATTTCTGGCCAATAGAAGGTATTTGAAACCCCATGTCAAAAACCAAAGCCAAACAAACCACTACCACCTAAAACAACAAATTACCAAACTTCATCGGCTTTACCTGCCCCGCATGGCCTGTGGGCAGCATTGGTCCTAATTCCTTCCCTTGGAACATGATTTTCTCCAAGAGGTGGCCTTTTATAATGGTTATCAGTTCCTACGGCCAGACCTAGCAGCCCTCGGTACAGTCAATCTCGAATCTGTCATTCCCGGGGCTAGTTTAAGTCAGTTTCTCTGGGTCTGAGATCAGTTTTGGCCTGGAAGCCAGGGAAGGGGTTGGTGGTAAGCTCTGGTAAGCCCCATGGCCTCCGAGTGGGGTGGTGGTGGGAGTGAGTGGGTGGGTTCCCCTACCCTCCTGCCCCTCCCATTCCCTGCCTTTCCCAACTCCCTCACCCTGCTCCCTTGGGCCACTCCTTTCCTCCTCCCCGCCCCGCCCCTCTCCGCCCCGCCCCCTCTCCCTCCCCTCCCCGCCCCGCCCCTCTACGCCCCGCCCCCTCTCCTCCTCGGGCCGCCCCGCCCCGCCCCCTCCTGTGGCTTGGGCCAAGGCCCGCTCCCACCCGCCCCGCCCCCTCTCCCCCCCGCCCCGCCCCCTCTCCCACCCGCCCCGCCCCCTCTCCCACCCGCCCCGCCTCCTCTCCCTCCCCTCCCCGCCCCGCCCCCTCTCCCGCCCCCGCCCCGCCCCCTCCCTCCCCGTCGCGGCCTCCCCGCAGGTTCCTGGTTAAGATGGCGTCCCCGGTGGCCATCGCGGCGCAGGCCGGGAAGCTTCTGCGAGAGCAAGCCCTGCGGCCGCGTCTCCTGGCGGTCAGGTCCCAGGTGAGCGCGGCTGGGACGACGCGAGCCACCCGCTGCGGCACCCCTGCTCGGCGGCCTCTTCGCCCCGGGCGACCCCTCGCGACCCCGTGCTCCCCGCGGCGCGGCTGGCTGGTTGAGCGGCGTCCGTGGTGCAGCAGGACTCGGCCGGCCCACCTCCCACGGGAGGTCGCGGGGTCCGCGGGGGTCAGAGTGCGCACCCCACGGCCCGGGTCGTTCTAACGTTCCCCTCACCCGGGCCGGACGGGGCACTGGAACGCGGCGCTGGCATCGGTGCGGGGTGCGAGAGTCGCTCGCACTGCCGGAATCCAGAGGTTTCCCAGTGGTTTCCTGGCTCTGCCTTGGGGGCGTCTCGAAGCCGGAGCTCGCCCGGCCGGCCACGTGCTCCAGAAAGCCAGCGGCTCCCGGGGCTGCTCACCTGCCCGAGTGTGAACTCTGCAGGTTGTTGCTTGTGCAGCCTCTCTGAGCTTCTCTGTAGGGAAATGCAAGGGACCAGGAGGAAAGTGGGAGTCGATGCCTCTTCTCCTATGAGCGGCCTGTGTCAAAACTCCTCAGACCCTGTCCACTTTGTCCATGCCTCATGGGGACTGACTTCTTAGTGCTGGACTCTGAACAGCGAGCGCCACGTGGCTCTCTTGTTTACCTTCCTCAGATGGCAAGCTTCGCCATAGCCAGGGGCTTTTGCGGGGAAACTGTAGGTCTTGACGCTTGGAGAAGTCATGCAGCTACTGGTCTACTTTCTCTAGATTACTCACTCCCCCAGAAGGAAAAGCTTTACAGTACCAAGGCAGGCATAGGGCACTAAGAAAACTGAAAGAAAAAGTTATGATTGTTTTAGTTACTCTAAGCTTTGGTAATTATGACTTCCGTGAAGTTTGGTTTTTTTCCCTTTCTTTTCATTACTTGACATTCCATTTCTCTGTTACTGTTAATGGGAATTTAAGAGGTGTTAATACTTGATACTGTAATATCCTTAATAGGCACTTGACAGGATGGTGGGTAAAGGACTGGGATGGCGGTTTGTCTAATTAAAATCACGGGGATACCTGCTATAATAGAGTAAGGAGATATCTCCGGGTGTTCTAAGTCCTATTCATTATTTAAGTGTTAGAAAAAACAAGAACGGTGGTGCTGTTCACGTCGGTTTGAATTGATGAGAAACATGGAGCCCAGGGCAGTGAAAAACGAAGACAAGGAAATGATTGTTCAGAGAAATCTAAAACAGAACATTTAGCTCCAGTATGTTGTCATCTTCCCTGTCCCAGTACTGGAAACCTTGGAGGTGAGACTGGCTGGGAAGCAGACGGGGGTCAGAAGTACACTGACTGGGTGATTCACTTTGGCTTCCGTACTTACTTGTTATTCTGGGAACACCAGGCTTAGAAGATCCAGACAGTAGGGCTGGGAGATGGCTCAGGTGGTAAGGACACATGCTCCACAAGCATGAGAGTCTTGAGTTCACATCCCCAGCCCCCATGTAAAAAGACAGGCATGGCAGTGTGAACTTGTGACCCCGGATCTGGGGGGAAGAGACACGTGGATCCCAAGAGCTTGTTGTCCAGCCAGCCCAGCTGAAATGGGGAGGTTCCACTTCAGCAAGAAACGAGGTGGTATGGCGAGAGTGTTAGAGCAAGACAGCTCTGGCTTCTGAGCCCAACACACACACACACACACACACACACACACACACACACACACACACACACACACGATTAGATTTTGTTGTTTGGGTTTCACTATCTAGCCCTGGGTGGCCTGGAACATATTAAGGAGACCAAGCAACCTTGAACTCAAAAATTGCCTGCCCTGCCACAGTAGCAACAACAACAACAAAGTTTTGTTTTGTTTTTTAATGTCTGTGCGTTTGGCCTGCATGAATTTATGTGCACCATGAACCTGTGGAACCCACGAAGGTCAGAAGAGGGTGTCTGATGTCTTCTGGAACTGGAATTACTGATGGTTTTGAACTATTCCATCAATTAGGACTGAACCTGGGTTCTCTGCAAGAGCAAAAGTGCTTTTAACTGCTGAGCCAGCTCACTCTTCCAGCCCATTGTTTTTCTTTGGTGGTACCAATTATATACAGTGACCAAGATCTGGAAATGAGCACTGACGAGTGGTCCTGTGTAGAAGAGTCCAGTCCTGAGTTCAAGGAGCGACCTGTTCAAGGTTACGGAGAGTTTGAGGCAGAGCTGAGGTCTGAGTAAAGGTTTCCTTCATGTTCCTGTTATACCAGGGGAGAGCTGGGGAGTGCCATGTAAAATTAACCTGCACCGGTAGGAACTGCAAGTCCCTGGTGCTAAGGACACATTTCTTAAAGGAACATTTTGGAATTGGTAATGGAGGTAGGTGCACATAGCCCGTGACTTAAGGATCTATTTTCTTAGTGCCTGCTCCGTACCATTCTAATTTGATACACACCTACCCACTTCCTGTGTCATAGCAGATACTACAATTAAGGATGGTTCATTTTTTTTTTCCCCACCAAACTTAGGAATCTTTACCAAGTGTTCTCAGAAATCTGTTGGCACCCTTGGCCCAGACCTACTTTGTACCAGGCCTTGTGAAAAAAAATAGGTGGATGGGCCAAGATAAAAGATGCACTTTCTGCTTTTAGAAGCAAAACTAACCGGTTTCCCAAAAATACCCATAGAATAATGCCCCTTCCTGGGGTTAATGTTAGACACATGTTTTTGGTGCTTAATGTCATTGAAGTTGCTTTTTTTTTTTTTTTTTTTAACTTCTGCTTTCAACCTCACTGTTTTGACCTTGGATATATGTTATATCCTTTGTGGGGCTGTCTTTGGCCATCTCTACGCTATCAGAGAGGTCTGCTCCAGGCCCTGGACTTGGGGTTATGAGTAAAGTAGGCAGAGCCCTTGACCACATAGGGGCAGGAAGGAGAGAGATGTTACATAGTAAGACTGATGTTTTCCAGGACTGACGAAGCCATAATGAAATCAAACAGGGCCACGTGATGAGGAATAAACAGCTTTGCAGGCTGGCACACAAAAGCCCAGAAAACCTGTTCGATAAGTGGTTTGTTTTTTTTGTTTTTTTCCTTAGGTTTAATTTTTTCTTCTCTTTTGAGCCTGGGTCTCACTATGTAGCTCTGGCTGGCTTATGTTGACTAGGCTGTCCCAGAACTTGCAGCGATCTGCTTGCATCTGACTTCCAAGTACTGAGATTAAAGGTGTGTGCTGCCATTGCTGGTCTATGTTTAATTTTTTTAATTGAAAACACAATCATAATGCATACTCTTCTCATTGCTATAGCAACACACCTGCAAAGGCAGCTTAAGGAAGGCAGGCAGGCATCATTCTGGCTCACAGTTTGAATAGTCTGTCCTGGTGGGGCAGAGAAGGCCACAGTTGCTTGTGGTAACTGGTCACATGTATCCACAGGAAGCAGAGGGGGATGAATGCTGTGCTCCTATGTGCTCTGGGAACACATCAACCCTTGGAAGGGTGCCTCCTGCATTTAGAGTGGGTCTTCCCACCCCACGCAATCTAGCAGTGCCCTCACAGGTATGCCCAGAGCTTGGTCTCCTAGGTGATTCTAGGTCTTGTCAAGGTGACAATATTGACTGCCACTGAACAGTTTGGTTAGTGTAAATGAAATTATACAGTATGCATGCACATATTTGGTACCTCCCTATTGTAAGATCCTAAGTTTTTGACATTTGACCACTATAATGAAAAGGACTAGCCAGATGAGATGGGGTTGTTATCAGGCAGACATCAAGTGCTAAGGTCCTGAGGTAGTGTACTAGTTTTCTTTCTTTTTTTTAAGGCCACCAACCAGCTCTCAAATCATGACATGGAAACATTATTGGTTTTGAATGTTCGGCCTACCTTAGGCTTATTTCTGGCTAGCTCTTTTAACTTAAATTAACCTGTTTCTATTCACCCTTTGCCTTAGGGTTAGTATCATTCTTTATGTATATCTTACTTTCCTGCTGTCTGTCTGAGTGGCTGGCTGCTGCCTTCTGGCCCTGGGCATGTCCCTCTTTCTCTTCATTCTCTTCTTCCTTCTCTCCTCCATTTATTCTCTCTGCCTGACAGCCCCACCTTACCTCTCCGGCTTAACTATTGGCCATTCACCTTTTTATTAGACCAATCAGTACCTTAGGGCAAGGTGAAACAGCAACACATCTTTACATAATTAAACAAGTGCAGCAAAAACAAATGTAACATTCTTACATTGTTAAGAAAGGCAGCAGAAACAAATGTAACACACCTTTACACAATTAAATATGCCACAGCATAAACAAATGTAACACAACTTTGCCCAATTAAAATAATATTCCACAACAGGTGGGAATAAGGTGTGACAAGTTATCAAAGACCAAATCACATGAGTCTCACGTGGAGTTTTTAAGGGCTTAGTGGTGACGTGACTTGCACAAAATTACCCAGGTATTAACAGGAAACTGCTGGGTCTAAAACCCAGGCCTGGCTGCCAAGGCTCAGGCCTTTAAATTCTGTGCTGAACATACTGTTGAGAAGTCAGAATTCAGGTTAGCCTCAAAGTTTGAGGATACAGTTAGCACTTCAATAAAAGTCAAACTGCTGTTACTGCATGCCTCCCCTTTTTGCTTAGTTTGATGAGATAGGGTGGTCTTGTATAGCTCAGGTTGTCTTTGACCTTGAAGCAGGAGTGTTGTGGAATCTTTCTGTACACTGTGAAGAAGTGTCTTTGTCAAGACCCCTTCTGATCGGTTTAATAAAGAGCTCAATGGACAGTAGCTAGGCAGGAAGAGGTTAGGCGGGACTTCTGGGCAGAGAGAGAGGAAGAGAGGAATCTAGAGAGAGACACCTAGAAGACCGGCGAGGTAACCAAACCACACGATAGATGACAGATTAATAGAAGCAGGTTAATTTGAGTTATAAGAGCCAGTTGGGAAAAAGCCTAAGCTAAGGTCAAGCTTTCATAATTAATAAGTCTCCGTGTTGTTATTTAGGGGGCTGGTGATCCAAAGATAGTTGGACAAGAGTGCTGTGGGATGTTCTGTATGTCAAATGTGTTAAATAAATAAAACACTGATTGGCCAGTAGCCAGGCAGGAAGTATAGGCGGGACAAGTAGAGAAGAGAATTCTGGGAAGTGAGGAGAGAGACACTGCCAGCTGCCACCATGACAAGTGAGATGTAAGCCACAAGGCGAAGTATAGTTTAATAAAAATGGGTTAATTTAAGATAGAAGAAGTAGATAACAAGAAGCCTGTCACGGCCATACAGTTTGTAAGCAATAGAAGTCTCTGTTGAGTTACTTGGTTGGGTCTGAGCAGCTGTGGGACTGGTGAGTAAGAGAGATTTGTCCTGACTGTGAGCCAGGCAGGACCAGAAAAACTCCAGCTGCACAAGAGAGCTTGCTACATAGGATTGCTTCTGAGTGTTGGGATTATAGGCATAAACTGCCATATCCAGCTACTTCTTTTCAAAATCCCAAATCCTGGTAGAAAGCTCCTAGGTAGCCTTCCAAGTGCACAGATGCCATGAAACTTGGTAGCATGATATAGTACAGAATGTCCATGATGAATATCCAGGGGCCGATTTGTCTTGTTTGGTGCTGCTGAATTTAAGATAGTAATGTCTTTTTTTCCTTCCTTTCTTTCATTTTTTTTTTTTTTTCCTTTAGAAGACAGGGTTTCATGTAGCTCAGGCTGGCCTTGAACTCTTGTTCACCCTCACTTTACCTCCTGAGATTACAGGTATGATGCACCACTTCTTGCTTTATGTGATGTTGAGGGTCACACCCAGCCCATTGTGCATGCTACAGTAAACACTGCCAAGAGCTATAACCTCAGTCCAGTAGTAATGACACTTAGTATAGTATAGTTGCCTTTTGGGCCAGTCTTGTCTCATGATGACTACATGAAGTTCAGGGAAGCTTGTGTTTTAAGGGATGCACAGATGTACGAGACACTGCCTTTCAGGTTCTAACTTTGAGGTTACTGCTGTGTCGTTCTTTATGAAGCCCAGAGGACTGTGTACTGTCAAAGGAAACTGCTCACACCCATGCCTCTGTTATTGGTCACTTCAGGAAAAAGGGTTGCAGCTCAGTGCTCTGCTCCTTCTTGCAATGGAAACAGATGGGTGCATTGTTTTTGTTTGTTTGAAACAGGGTCTCACTATGCAGCCCTGGCTGTCCAGAAACTCATTATGTTGACCAGGCTGGCCTTGAACTCACAGAGATCCGCCTCTGCCTCCAAGTGCTGGGATCAAAGATATGAGTCACCTTGCCCAGCTGTACGTGGGTTTTAGAAGTGAAGGACTAAAGGATCTATACACGTGTTTATACCAGCTAAGCGAAGCCATGAGACTGCTGCAAGCTTTGGCTTCCCCGTGTCTGCCTGGTGCCCTTGGCCTTTTCTTTTCCTAGTTTTAAGAACAGCAAACAAGCCTCTCCCCCCCCCCCAAAAAAAAAAAACCACCCCCCCCCCCCAAGGACAGCTACAATGCTTGCTACTAAAGAAGATGCTGGATTTCACATAATTCAGATGCTAAACTTTTGACCTGCATGGGGAAGCCCTGTGAGTGATGGCTCCTGCCCCGGATTGGCTTTGTTTACTAGGAAGGAAGCACTGCTTTTATGGGAACATGATTGAGTACACAGGCCCATGGCAGCCAGAACTTTGTCACCCTTGTCTGGCTAAGTTCTGCAGGCACCAAGCCTAGAAAGTCCTTCAAATATGTCCACTGGGAGGATGAAAAGAAAGGACACTGGAGTTTTGTCCTTCTCTCCTCCTTACTCCTCAGTAGGAATCCTCCCTTGATGTGGCACTTTCTGTCACTTGTTGGCAAAGTTTTGCCTGATGTATATACATTTACATAAATGAGAGCATTGCACTAATTTGGAAATTAATACAGGAAGTTCACTTACTGATGGTGGGGTGATAGGGCTGGTATTTCAGTAGGGAATGGATTGCATACCTGTCACTGCAAATGTTCTAGTGCACAGAAGGGAGCACAGGGAAGGATAATGCTGATCCTTTAGGCAGATACCTAGTGTGTGTGCCCAATGCTAAGTTCCATAAAGGCAAAACCCTCAGTATTTTATCATAAACCCAGTGTTTAGGATAATTAGTGTAGTTGAGTAGGTTAGTATACCTAATAGATATGATGGAGTGGAGTGGAGAAAGAGAGAGAGAACAAGAGAACGAGAGAACTATCTTTACCCTCAAAAGGTTTGTGGTCTAATTGCAAAATTGTTGTGTAGCCCAGTGGTTACACTGCCATGGTGATGCTTTAGTTGAGCTGTGGTCCGAGACACTTGTTGAGCCTGTCCTACATTGGGCCACATGCTGATGTCTTCTGGAAGCAGGGTTCCCTCTGACCCCTGTCTGTGCTCTGCCTTCATTAACTCTCTGATTCAGTGTTAATTCTTTGGAAAGACCCTTCCCTGATCATTTGACTGCTTCCTTCTCCATCCAGTGATTGCTCTCTCTATCTTTACTGCAGTTAATAACACATGACTCCACCTCATCTTATTTGTCTCTCTTCCTATTCCCTTTCACAAAAAGCAGAATGTGAGCTTCATGGGAGCAGACTTCCTTACACATTGCTGTTTCCCCAGCTGCCTAGCTAGGTGTTCTGTAAGCACTTGTGGACTAATGAATTAGTGGAGGACACAGACAAGGGAGAGGCAGGTAAAAAGCTGAGGGCTGATATAGATTAGAGAAGAAGGGATGAGCTGATAATTGGGACTAACTGTTGAGCATTTCCTATGTGGCAGGCTGTGCAAAGAGTTTATTGACAATTTTTAATTTAAGCCTTACAATATCATGGCAAGGGTTAGTGGTGCCATCTCCTGTAAATGTAAAGGATCCCAGGCACAGAGAGGTCACATAATAACTAGCTGCAAATCTTAGTGCCAGGAAGTCACTTGCCTCATGCCAGTAAATACCTTACGCTGTTAAATCATTAAGCCATATCACGAGAAGGTCCAGTTAGGGCTGAACCCTCCAGTTGAACACAGAGCTTACCTGCTCTGCACCTCTGCCTTTGCTTATTTGGATTTGGGTTGACTCACACTCCTGCTGGAACTGCACACTCCTCTGGACTCTGATTCCTCCCACCCCGCCCCTTTCTTGCTCTGGGATCTAGGAAACAGTAGCAGAAGGCATGAGTTCTGCATTTAATTCAGCTGAGTTCAGATACTAGATCCCCAATGCTCCTGCTGAGCAACCTGGAACAAATGATTATTTTTAAAAATTAATTTTATTAGTGCATATTAATTACACAGAAATTTTACATGATAATATGTTCTCAGAGTTGCTACGAGTATATGGCATACATTCTGTGGTCGTATCTAGAACAGATGGTTGAACTTGACTCTTGTATAAAAAGAAGTTAGTTCTCATAGGTGGCTATAATGATTCAGTGTGATTTATTAAACATTTGGCATTATGATTAGATCATGGGCATACAATGATTATTTCTGTTGCAACAAATTTGAAGCTAAATTGACTTGCCTTTTTAAAAAGGATTTACTAATCTGTAATAATGATTTTTTTCCTAGGTTTCATAACATTTATCACGTACTGTCACCTCAGAATCAGGCACTGATTTCATGTTTCCTTAGGCTTGATTTCATGTAAGACAAGAATGATTTTGCCAGCTTCATATGTGGAGAACTTGAGGCTGAGGAGGTGCATGGATGTTTGCCTCCAAGGCCTTAGGAATCTTCAGTATCCCAGAGATGGGATTCGGAAGCTCAGCTACACCATCCTAGCCATTGATCTTCTCTGAAATGTTTGCATAACTTGGGTGGGGTTAGTAGCAAAGGCATCTGGACTTGGATGAGTTGAATGTTGGAGGTGGGAGACACCTAAGAAGAGACCGGAGACCCAGTGGGTACCACTGGCTACCTAGCACGATGTGCTGGCTTAGGAGTTCAGAAAAAATGAATTGGCTTTTCAGGGTGGGCGTTTTCTGAGTTGAGGCTTTGGTCCATGTCCTGAGTTTATGGCAAGCTTAGTTATAGATGATTATGAAGGAATAGCACTTAGGCACAAGCTGTGAAGGTGTCGGGCTCCAGCCCTGACCTGTTGAATAGTCTTTGAAGCGGGGAGTGAGGAATTGAGAAAAGCTAGATAGGAAAAAATATAGATGTAGATGGAGAAAAAGAGACACAGGATAGCTTTAGGAGGGTCCTGGGTCAATATCCAGTTACCTCAAGTTTATTCCTAATGTGCTTTTATATACTAGCAAGGGGAGAGGCAAAAGACCTCCCCCTTTCAGGATCAAAGTACAAACAAGTGTAGACCCTTTCTTAATTCTCTAAACACCTGGTAACCTCGCATTATGGCAAAGCATCTTATGATTTATTGTAAAATGAAGAGACTTGATGTGGTATGTAATTGGATTGGCGACCCTGCAGAGAGCACAGAAGTAGATCTGTGTAGGTAGGGATCCATGAGTGGGTAGAGGGCCAGGTGTCTGTCTCTCCAGCCCAACCCACTGCCAGCTTTTGTGCTGTGGATATCCCCTGTGTGCAGCGTGAAGGCACCAAAGACAGCAGGGCTGCCTTGTAGAGTTTGGGGTGGTGGGGCAATGAGATGAGGCCAGAGAAATAGGCTCAAATTCAGTGGATCCATTCGAGTGTGGTGATGGTGGGCAATGGTGAGCCACTGAAGGTTTGTAGACAGACAGGTGGCACAGGCCATTTTCTGCTTTAGAGTATGTTCCAGGCAGTGTGGAGAGGGTGAGAGGCTGCAGGAAAGCAGGTCATCTGAGAGACTTTTGTACCAGTATGTTGCTGTGAGTCATTATACCAGGATCATAGGCATAATCCAGGACTGGAACCAGATTACCAGGTTAAAACCTTGTCCCCAGAGCATCATTGTGTGATCTTTTATCTTTCTTTTAGCATCTCTTTTTCTTTTTCACTCTGCAATGTCTCTGAAAGCTGAATGTTTCATTATTTGTGTGTCATAAATTGAATGACAAGTCCCTTCTATCTACAAAATACATGAAACGGGAGATGAAGGGGTGGGCCAGCGGTTCCTATTCAGCCTGGGACACTGGAGAGCACTGTGAGTAATTACTGTGTGACATAGGCAGAACCTAGGATGTCTCTGGAAAACTGGATTACAGATGCTGGTAATTAATGTGGGCTAGCTGGGGCCATGGGGATAGGAGAGACAGACTGACTGTACTAAAGGAAGAGCTAGGTGGTGGTGAGATGGTGCCGTGGGTAAAGGTGCTTGGTGCCAAGCCTCCTGACCTGAGTTAGAGCTCTAAGACCCACTGGTGGAAGGAGTGAGAGAACCAACTTTGGCAAGTTGTCCTTGGCCGGCATAAACAGAGAAGTGAGTATTAAAAAAAGTAAGTACGGGGACCTAACTCAGTTGGCAAAGTACTTGGCTAATGCACAAGTTCCTGATTTCATTCCCAGCCCCTTGTAAACTAGGCGTGATGGCACACTCTTAATTTCAGCAGTTGAGAGCTGGAGGCAGGGGATCAAAAGTTCAAGGTCATTCTTGGCTACAATGTGAGTTCAGAGCAAGCCTGAGATATGTGAGACCCTTCTCGGAGGGAGGGAGGGAGGAAGGAAGAGAGGGAGGAAGAGAAGGAAGGAGGGAGGGAGAGAAGGAAGGAGGAAGAGAAGGAAGGAGGGAGAGAAGGAGAGAGGGAGAGAAGGAAGGAGGGAAGGAGGGAGAGAAGGAAAGAGGGAGAGAGGGAAGGAAAGAGGGAGGGGGAAAGGAAAGAGGGAGGGAGGGAGAAGAGCTAGAGACTAGATAGGACCCATGGTTTCCCTGACAGGTTTCCATTGCTAGCCCCTCTTCCAGACCTGAGTCATCTGATAAAAAACTGGCAAAGGACTGCTTGCTGTTCCTGGGCAGAGAAGGTGTGTACTTTATACTCTGTGTATAAAGTAGCCTCGATATGCCTGCCCAGGGAACTGTGTACCCTGTCCCTGGGTGTTTGCTGTGTGTGTTAGGACCTCAGTAAAGAAAGAGGCCCAGAAAAGAAGAGAAATGGCAAAAAAGAGAAGTGTGCTAGCGAACAAAGCATAGTCCAGGATGCACACAGCTCCCCCCAAACCTTCCTGGGCTCACATGGTGAAGGGAGAACCAGTGCCCACAAGTTGTCCACGTATAGGATGGCCACGTGCCCTGGCCCACACACATACCTGCAAACAGGATAGATTTTAAAAGTGTAAAAAACAAAACAAAAATCCCCAAGTGAAACAGTGCAGCCCTCCCCAGGGGGCATGTCTGTCTTACCTGTTTCCAGCAGCAGCCCAGGCCTTTGGAATGGGGCAGCCTGGTGTTCCTTTCTCTGCTCTCATTCTCGGGTATAGGTTGTAGGTCCTCCTAAGGTTCCTTTGGTTGTATATAAGAAAGAAGAGACTTTATTGGACTTGTCTGGGGAAAAATAAATGGCTTATAGTGCCTGGCCTCAGCCTTATTGGTCACTTGCAGAGCATTTCTCTGTAAAGTCATCCATCCATATGGTCAAATGAGCTTGTCCACATGTGAGACAAGACTCTTCACACTGGGCAGGAGTGCATCCCTGGCTTCCCCTGAGCTCACTGTACCCGGGGCCTCTTGGTTTTCCACTTCCTGCTCTTAGGGAAGAGGATTCTTGTGAGGTCTTAGTAAAGGGCTCCCCATTGGGCTGAGCTTTCTTTAGGCTACCATAGCAGCAGGTGGTTGTCCCTTCAGCCCTGTATCTGCTCCAAGGTAAGGTGGAGGGTTCCTTCTACTCAAACCATTAGTAAAAAGCTTTACATTTTATTCCTAAGACTGGGATATGTTTGAGAACACACAGGACCCCTGTTTATAAGGTAATCATGCCAAAATTTTAGGATAGCCCAGAACTGGAGTCACCCTGCCTGGGCTCAAATCTTGTTTTCAAGGCTTAGTATATTTATGATTTTGGAGATTTATATTTTATTGTAGGACTGACGTTTTTGCCTTACAATGCCTCTAAAATGCAAATGTCTTTTGCACATTGTGTCCTGGTGATTTTTTCCCCCCAAATGGTACATTAAAAGATAACATTGTGTAACTGTTGGCTTAGTAGTCTAATTGTTGATACAGTGTTGGGAATTGAAGCCAGGGCCATGTGCACTCTAGGCAAGCATTGCATCACCCAGCTACATCCCAGTCTTGATTTGGTTGTGCTTTCTTTTGTCTTTGTTGTTCTTCTTGGTTTTAGACAGGATCTCATTGTGTAGCCCAGGCTGCCCTGCAGCTCACAGTGCTCCTGCTGCCTTCTTGCCAGTGATGAGCTGCACACATTTGCCCTGTACCTGGCCTTGGTGCCTTTAGATCTGGTGGAGTTAGTTCAGTTCTTAGGGCCCCTGCTTCCTTATCTGCAAACTGGGCAGAGTTACTACCATAACTTCCTGGAGTTGAACTAAGCTAGTGCATTCGAGTCCTAGCCCTGAACCCTAAGTCATCACTAAATGTTGACTATTGGTTTAGATATAATTGTCAGCAAACAGGTTATCTATCCAGGTCACTTTATTTCTGTGGGAGAGCTGCTTTGATGCAATCCTGGCTTTCCTCCCTAGTCCTTTAGACTCCATGACGTGGATGGAACATTAATAGGAAGTAGGGGACTGGAAGAATCAGGTGGGAAAGTGACTTTAAGGGGCAGAGGCTCTCTGTGAGGTCTGGCCCTGTGATCTGTGGCAGAATCCTGGACCCCAACCATTGCTTGAACTGGAGATCATCATTTCAACAAGCGCGTGTTAATAGTTTCTCCTTACGGATGGAGCTCTCTTCATGTTTTCTTAAGAAACCCCTCCTGCCTTCTCTCAGCATCATCTGCTGCATTTGCTTGGATACAGCCTTAGATTTTGAAGGACTTATTTGGGTTAACTTCTTTTGCAAGGAAGCAGATAAACCACATTTAATATACATTCTCTTTCCAGCCTGAAGGTATCTTCAGGCCTTTAATAAGTAATACAAAGAAAGTTGGGACTTATTATTTTTGATTAAGGGAATAAACTATTAATGATGGGTGCTTCTTTGTTGAGATTTAGAGCGCCTTTAAAGTGAAGTATCATTAAAATTGAAAGCCAGCAACACAAGGACAACAAAATGAATTTTTTACTGACTTTTTAAAATAATGAACAGGAAAAAAAAAGGTGCTCTTTGGTTAATTAGATAAGCCAAGGGTGTAGAGATGGTGGAGTTGAAGACAGCTAGTCTCCATGATGCAAAGCTGGTGTTGAGGGATGAACAGCTGGCCTTAGGCTTCACAGAGTGTATGGAACTGAGGCAGGAGGAGGCTTGTGGCTGCCCCCTGGGGAGTTGGGTCCAAATGGGCTGCAGGATCAGTGTTAGACCTCAGCCTCACTAGAGCAGGGCCTGAGTGTCCTCCATCTGATCCTTTTCTATTTGTTTGATGCTGGTTTATGTGGAGGTGTTTATGGGTGTTGTAAAGTGGATTTTATGACTATATTTTATATAAATGTAATTTAATATGGAGGAAAATTTACTGAGTTAAACTTTATATAAAGATGAGAAAACTACTAAATCTCCTTTTTAATTAACGGTCCCCAGTTAGGAATGAATATTCAGTGGTGACATTCCCTTATGTTCATGATGACATATATTTGCTCACGGTAACCATGAGTATAGTGATACTTTCTTGTATATTAAATAGAGTCTCGTGGCCTCAAACTCAGCATGAACCAAGGATGACCTTGAAATTTTAATCCTCCAGCCACTCCCCAGTGCTGGGATTATAGTGGTGAGTCACTGTGCTCTGTTGACATGGTGCTGGGGATGGAACCCAGCCTTTGTGTGCTAGCCAAGCACTCTCCCACTGAGTAAATGTGCAGCTGCACAGTGTTCCTTTCTTGAAGGTGTTTTGTACTTGAAGAATTCTGGCTCAGAGAATCTCTTCCCTAGAACTCTGAAATTTAAAATAGGCATCACATTTATTGTTTAAGATTAATTATTAACACAAAAGAGCACTTGGGTATTCAAACTTTGGTACATTTGTGGAGATAACGAAGGACCTGTGGTGAGACTGGAACCCAGGGCCTACGCATGCTAGGCAGGTGCTGCACACCGACCCTCATCTGAAACCCTGGATCTGCTCTTTTGATAGAATGTTGGACTAGCAAATGTTTTAGTGGCTCTAATATCTTATTATATTCCTCAAAGACTTAAAAATATGAATGCTTATTTTTTATTTTGCTGCTTTTATTGTGGCAAATTGTATGTAATGTAAAGCTGACTATCTTAAGCTTTGAGCTGTTGTGTGGCATTATACACACTCATTCACTTGCTCTCTTATACACCCATTGCCAATGTTTACTGAACATACTCATCTTCCCAACTCAAACTCTATGCCCATTAAACACACCTCACCTGAGCAAGACCACACAGTACTCCATTCAGCTTCCATGTTGTGACATGCTAAGTGGAATCATAACTAGTCTTTTTTAGCTGGATTATTTCATTTAGCGTGTCTTCAGAATACATCCATGTTGTAGTATGTGTCACAAAACCCTTCTTAAGGTGCCATAATATTTTATGGGGGGCATATTTGTATATAAATTTTATATATAATTTTTCCTTTATCTTTCAGGGAATACTTGTGGCTGTTCTGAACATTGATGTAAATACATGAAAGTCTATGTTAATATTCATCTTTCTAGACATGTTCAACATACAGTTTGAGCTATATTTTTTGCTTCCCATGTGTAATTAAAATGTCTACTAGAAATGCTTTTCTTCATGATAGTCTATAAAATATATTCATATTTGCTTCCAGCATATTGGCTCAGTGTGACAAAGGTGTACTCTTAGGTTCAAGAGGTGGTGTCCTGGAAGGAAACTTGGGGACAGACAGTTGCTGCCTGTAAAGAATGTGAGTCTAGTTCATTGTAGATGTACACACAGTGATGTGTTTGTTGCCTAGGAGGCTTCCTGTCCCTGGGCTTAAAGCTGCTCTGTCTCTCTTGGCCTCACCTACACAGTGGCAATTAATAGTGCCAGGAGAGCTGAAGCCAAGCTTATATGGACACAGACACTTAACATTTGTCAAGGTCACCAGCAGTGTGCCTTTCGAGGGAAGTGGCTGGATCCTCCTAGGTTGTAGGTATTTTATTGTCACTGTCTAAGCCCAATTTGAAAAGGAATACTGTGGCTCCAGGACATGCAACAACTTCCTTATTGTCACTGCTGTTGTCCCTAAGGCTGTCACTCACCATGGCATATTGAATTGTGCCCTGGATGGATTGAGTTATGTTCATGGAATCCTTACTGTCTTCCCTTTGTGAAAATAGGGACTTCACAGAGGAACTCTAGTTAAAACGAGGTTATAGACCCAAGCTTGGTGGCACATGACTTTAATTCCAGCATTCGGGAGGCAGAGGCAGAGTCAGGTGGATCTCTGAGTTTGAGGCCAGCCTGGTCTACAGAGCTAGTTCAGGACCTTGTCTCTCTCTCTCTTTTTTTTTTTTTTGAGCTGAGGATCGAACACAGGGCCTTGTGCTTGCTAGGAGGACCCTGTCTCACCAAACAAACAGAGGTCCTTAACATGGACCCTAATCCAGTATG
Source organism: Onychomys torridus (assembly GCF_903995425.1). Taxonomy (NCBI): domain Eukaryota; kingdom Metazoa; phylum Chordata; class Mammalia; order Rodentia; family Cricetidae; genus Onychomys; species Onychomys torridus. Next base: position 85,843,927 of record NC_050445.1, on the reverse strand, counting down.
CCTGATGTCCTTATAAAACCAGGAACTGCAGTCTCAGCTGCACATACACAGTGAGAAGTGTGAGGCAATGGTCTGGAAAAATCAGCTGGCCTACAGTGACCCGAGCTAGGAGGGAGGTATGGAATAGAGTCTGTGCCCCCCCCCCCCCCCCCCAAAAAAAAAAGAGTCTGGCTGTATAGTCTAGGCTGGCTTGGAACTTGAGACAGTTCTCTTGCCTTAGTTTCCCCGTAAGTGATGGGATTATAGATAAGACCATCACATACACATTTCTTCCTCCTCCTCTTTCTCCTCTTCTTCACCCTCCCTTCTCTCTAAGCCACATGGTATGTGGTGCACTGCTGTCATTCCTGATGTCAGTGAACAATTTATCTTCTGTGCTTTATGAAGAATGAGGAGTTCAGGTGCCACCCTGGCATTATTGTACAGCTAGTTTTGTTCACTAGGACCTGCTGTAATACTATGTATGCTGAAGAAGCAGCCATGGATGGTGTTCTGGCCACGTGTTCCCGCAGCGAGGTGACAGGATGAGCTGATCTCTTTACACATTGCTTTAGTCTCTGGTTGGCCCTAGCACCTGCAGAGAGTTAGCTCAGGGACCAAGACCTACATTTAAAAGCTTTCTTTGTTTTTGAACCAAAATAGTTCTCTGTTCACTTACGTCCTAGCGCTAGATTGAGGAAACTCCGCTTAGGAAAGAAGAGTTATAATGGAGGAGGATATTGGCAGGCACAGGAGCAAGCTTTGGTGCTGCCTTCCCAAGAGGAGCCCAGAAATGTTTTAAATAGCAGTGAGGCTGGGAGACACATGGACCTCTATTCTGATTGTGTTAGCTCTGTGTTTTCACTTTGCCCTGAAGTAAGAAAACAGCAAACCTCATTATTATCATTTATTAAAACCATTCTCTTTGTTCAGGCATCTCACCCAAGGTTAAACAAAACCCCAGCACTTTAACGCCTGTGATAGGCCTTCTCAGAAACACTTGCATAACTTAATCCAGCTGATTTTTTTTGTAATCAGGAGCATTACACCAGGCACTGGGTTCTTTAGTACTATAAAGTTGAAATTTAAGGATAATCAGCTTGCAATCAAAAGCTGATTATACAAGAACAATAATGAACGTAAGAGTGAGACCTCTATAATGAAAGGAAGAGAAGGGTGCAGTAGCAGTCCGTGAAGAAGAAAAGTGCTGAGAAGATGGCATGGTGTCCTGATAGGTGACAGTGGGTGAAGACCAGCAGGCAGCAATGCGCACAGAACTGCAGAGTCTGGGGGACAGCGAGGAGAAAGGGCATGGAGGAGAGTTAAACTTTTATAACTGTGACACTCGGCACTGTAGATGAAGTCATGAAGAAAAGCCACTGGAGTTAGGTCTCTGTTCTGGTGTTGATGGAAGGTACTGAGAACAGGCTTGTGTCTTTCTACCCTGTTGATTCATGAAAGGTTTCCTTACCCAGATACTAAATCTCTCCACCAATGTAGTAAGCCAAATCAAGCTGAATTAAAAATAAAAGACCAGGTTTATTGGACAAAAATACCTTGGTGACCTTTCTGGCTCCAGAGCTGAGATGAGACTGGGAAAGGATGCCAGAAAAACCATGTGGCCGCTCTCTAGAAGGCAGTTTTAAATACCCTGAAGGCTTGATCTTGAACAGCTCCAGGGGAGGAGCTGCTCTTGGCTGGCTTTCTAAGAGGGGCAGGGTTTGGAATGGGCGAGGAGTGGGACCTAAGAGGAGCTTCCAAATGAACAATTCGTTGTGTGGCTTTCAGCCTCTCTGAGCCTCTGTCCCCTTCCTAAACTGTTTACTATTTACTGTTATTTGTCCAGACTCTTTCTCATTGCTGGATCCATGTGTAACTTTGCACAGTGGCTGCTAAAGCAACTGGTACACAAGATGAATTTAGGAAATCCAAGAAGTACCATCAAATCCCAGCCACTCATATAGTCAGATGATGCACACTGTTCACTGCCCTAGAGGTGGTAGGATCTGGGAGAGTGGAGCAATAAATGTGGCTGACTGAAGTCTTATAGAATAACCAACTTTATTCAGAGCATATGACAGTTTATATTCTGAAGGTTAAGAAACTTTTTTTTTTTTTTTTTTTTTTTTCTTAGCTAAGCCCCACACGCTGTTACCTAGGCCAGTCCTCAGCTTTTGGTCCCTCAAGTGATCTTCTTGTCTCATAGTAGCTAGGCCTGCAGCTGCATACCACCACTGCCTCACATGGCTTGATGTATGCTATTCTGAAAAACGGATTAGGAAGGGTGGTGCCTACCCTTAGGGTTGTTGAGGAAGTAGCCATCAGAAGGTTAAAGCTGAGCAATTCCCTGAAGGAACTGAGGGCTGAGAACTGTGGAGTGATCTGGGTGAAGAGTATTGCAGACAGAGGAAAACCAAGTGCAGAGACCTTGATGTGGGGTCAGTGTGTTTAACAATCAGCAGATGGCAGGCAATCCTGGGTATTAGGAGAAGGCAGTGAATACATCCAAGTTATATTCCTGGAGCACACACTACAGTATAATAGACAATATAATATGAAAGTGTATATGTTTTCTGGTTTAACCCAGTCTGTAGGTGGTACAGATGATATAGTTTAAGTGTGCACCTGTTAAGAGACAGTTTGCTTGTTTTCAGTTTTTGCCCATCACAAATAATCATCTATAAATAGACCTGTTTCAGTTTTTATTTGAACATATTTGTGTCTCTCAGGGCACATTTCCAGGATAAAGTATCTTGGTCACATTTTAAGTTTTTAAAGGAAATGCTAAACTGGGCTGTGGGGATGGCTGAGTGATCTAGCTGTGTTCACTAACTGTTGATCTGATGTTTCCAGTTCAGTTTTCATTTGCAGTAGCATAGTGTAAGGTAACTGGCTTCTACATCTTTGTCAGCCTTTAGACATCCCAGCTGTCCTAGCGAGTAGATAGTTTTATTCTATTCTGTTTTGTATTTGTGTTTCACTAATGCTGAATATCTTATTTTATTTGCTGTTGCTACCTGCATATCTTCATTGAAATGTCTCTCAGTGTCTTCTGTCCATTTTCTGTTTTGATTTTTCTTTTCCTGAGACAAGATTTCTCTGTATAGCCTTGGCTGTCCTGGAACTTGCTCTGTAGACCAGGCTGGCCTTGAACTCACAGAGATTCACCTGCCTCTACCTCCTGAGTGCTGAAATTAAAGGTGAATGCCACCACCACCTGGCTGTTTTGATTTTCAAAATGTTGAATTTTGAAAGTTCTCTATTCTGCATAGTAGTCATTTGGCAGATACATGGAGTGCAGATACCCCAGGCTGTAGTCTGCCAGAAAGAAAACACTTTGAACCTTAATCAGCTCCAATTTACCTGCTCTTTTCTGATGGATCATGATTTTAAAAGTCATGACTAAAAACTATTTATCAAGTTCTAGAGATGAAAGATACCTGCCATGTTATCTTCTGAATCATTTTGATTGATTGATTGATTGATTGATTTATAGACAGTCTATGTAACTCAAGTTAGCCTTGAACTCATGTTGTATCTTAAGGGCCTGGCCTAAAACTCCAAGTGATCCTCACCCTTCAGCCTCCAGAGTCCTGGGAGTGTGTGAGCCACCACCCCCTGCTACAAGTTGGTTTTTCTCTGTCTTAACTAAGCTAGTTTGCTTCCCTCCCTCCCTCCTTCCCTCCCTCCCTTCTTTAAAAAATAGTTTTACATCTACAGCTCGGATGCACTGTGAGTGAATATTTATGCATGCTGTAGGATTAAGGTAATGTCTGTTTATTTATATGTATATATATTTAGCTGCACATCTTGTTACTTCAGCACTGTCTTTTGAAGGATAGACACCGCCATGAATGGACACTGCTGGAAGGACCATCATCCTTCTGGCGGATTCTAGTATTCTAAACCATTAGGCAACCCTGGCATCATCTCTTATGATGGAATGTCTAAATTTTGGAGACACTAAGCTTGGGGGCCAGCTCTGCCCTTCTTCCTCTGCCACCTACTTCTAGAATGCATCAGGGTCTTCTGATATATTCTGTTTTGGATATGAACTCTTTCTCTGTGTGACATTGCCTGGTTTTTCTTTTTCTTTCTTTTTTTTTTTTTAATTATTGTTTATTTTTTCCTAGAGACAGGGTTTCTCTGTGTAGTTTTGAGCCTCTTCTGGGACTTACTCTGTAGACCAGGTTGGCCTTGAACTCACAGAGATCCATCCACCTGGCTCAGCCTTCCAAGTGCTGGGATTAAAGGTGTGGCCACCACCACTAGGGTGCTTGTATTCTCAGATTCATTTATGTATTTTGAGTCAAGGACCAGTTGAGATTCTGGAAAGGCATCTTTGACATTTGCTTTAATGTTCCTATGGACTCTGGGCTGTTAATGTCAGACAAAGCTCTTGTATACGTCTACATTCAAACAGATACTGCTTTTAAAACTTGATATTTTCGTGAAATCAATTTATATTGTCTCTCCTTAGAAGCTTTCTTTTGATTATTTTGATGTGTAATGGGCCACAGGAATACAGATACAAAACCATCAGTGATAGCTCAGTCACATTATAACATGTTGATCAAATAAAAAGAGTTCTGAAATGGATTCCAGTGGTTGATGGGCTTGTTTCTCTTAGCTTCCTTTCACTCTGTCTCCTAGGAAGGAGACAGACAGAAGCTCCAGTGTCCCTTAAGAATCACACACGTGCATTGGAATTACACTTCTGTGGGGCGGGTTCTGGCATTTTAGGATTGTAAGGAACTTTGGAAATGATTCAGGCCCAACGCAGAAGCCAACACTGTTTTATATGGGCAGTGAAGACATTGTGCCTACAGGGACTAGAAGCCTGCTTCATGTTTCATGAAAGTCTGCCTGCTACACAGACTCACATTGCTGTGCCAGAGACCCTCTTCTCATTCTGTTGTATAAGCAGTTACTGTAATCACAGGCTGTCAAGGCAGACTCCTGGCCCTAGTCCCTGTCCTGACCCTGCTGGAGCTGTTCTTAGTCAGATTATATCACTACCTGCTTAGAGAATCCAACAAAACACAAGGGACCAGGATGACTTCCAGAGCTGAAGATCATGTGGGGAGATAGGAAGGCTCGCCAGTGATGGTGACGGCACTGTTAGTGCTGTTTGTTAGTGATGAACAGTTTTGTTTTTTCTGTGTAGTAAATTAAATCTGAATATTTTTCTTTCATTCCCCCCACCCCCCACCCCCCGGATTTTTGGTAAAATTCTTTTCTCTTGCTTGGTTACCTGCTCACTTCTATTAAAAAATTTTAAGACATACATAAATAAGTATTTTTTTCCCCCAGGCAGTCAAGACAGGGTTTCACTTTGTACCTCTGGTCTAGAACTCATACTGCAGTCTATACAGACCTGGCATTCCTGGTGGTCATTCCTGGTGGGCATTCCTGGTGGGCATACCTGGTGGTCCTTCTGCCTCAGTTTTCCAAGTACTTGGAGTATAGGCATGACCTACCACACCCTACTGGTGAAATTATTAAGGCCGCTCCACGTAGTTCAAAGGAGGTTTATTTTGTGGGCTAACTTACAAATGAAGGGATAGGTTGCAGGGTCTGGCAAAGGTATGGCACAGTCTGGCGGTGTTCTCTGGAGAACTCTGCTTGGTCTACCTCCAGCGTCCAGGGTCCCAGAACCAAGAGAGACCTCTCCTCTCGATCCTGGGTCTTCTGCTTCCTCCTCCGTCCCGCCTTGAGGGCGTGACCATTATTGAAGCCTCAGTGGAGGTTGGAACTTCCAGGCCAAGGCTGGGATGGCTGCCCACTACAACACCCAGCTTAATATATTGTTTAATCCATGGGCAGTCTATAATGTTATATGATATGTATATGTGTTGAAGGTGTTGGGTTATATTTGTGGGGGTGCCTGTGGAAGCCTTGGAGCTGGAGTTGCAGGAGGTTGTGAACTGTCTGATATAGGTGCTAAGAACTGAGCTCTGGCCCCTGAGATGAGCCAGAAGCACTCTTAATCACTGAGTATCTCTAGCAATGGTATGCTTTCTTAAAATAGGAGCCTGAGTTGCTTCGGTTAAGTTCTACATAAACTGCAACAATAGGAATCCAAAATATTTCTCTTTTCACAGTGTTCTTTGATGATAGTCCCCTCTGGGGGAGCAGAAGGGGGTTGTTTGTTTTCTTATTTCAGTGCTGCTAATCAAATCTGGGTCCTCCTGTGTACCAGGTGTACACTCTACCATTGAGTCCTGTCCCCATCAAAAGGGTGCTTAGAGTGCTTTTGGTACCCAGTGGACATGTAGACCTTTTCCAGTCTTCCTCCAACCTGCTGACCCTCTTTTCTTCTTTTCTTCCTGCTGCCTGGAGATGTACATGCAGAGCCCACCCACACGCTGTTGTCACACTGAGCTGTGAAGTTCCATCTATATCTGTCCAGATGTCCTTGTGTGTTTCTACATTGTTTGCCATACTGGAAATGCCTTTTCTTGACTTCTCTTTGTCATCTTTAGGATTTCTCCAAAATGTTATTCCATGAAATGTATTCTGTTTCTCACTGTCTTCTGGCTCAGTCTTCTGTGGACACTTGTTGAGTACCCTTCATCATTGTGTCATTGATGTCTTGAATATGACAATTATATAGAATTAAGATTTCTGCTTGATGGTTAACAGGCATGCAGTTAAGTCTGCTGTTGATGAATAAACATCTTTGGATGATCCAGAAGAAAGTATGGGCATCTGGATGACATCACCACAACTTGCAAAGCAGAGAGAATAATTTTATTTCTCATTTAATGAAAAACTGCCTGTGAATAAGTGATAAAAATTTAATTGAGAAGATAATCGGATATTGCTTCTAGCCTTACACCCCTCCCCCATGTGAAAACCAATTACTCTACCCTTTTTCTTGAGAAACTCTTTAATCATGGAGTTTGGAATAGATGGGGGGGGGGTAAGTTCCGACTTGATGGCGCTAGATTCTCAGGCGGGGAATGCTTGTGCTGTAACATTCAGCACTATTTGTGTACTGTTTACAGTGTGTTGTTGGCATAGTTTGCAGTGCAGGAAAAGTTAGTAACTAAATGGCAATGTTGAAAATAAACATGGGCATAGTTGGGGAAGCTTTTGGTTCCAATGTGTGATACAAGGTTAGCTATCAAAATATTTGTTCCCCCCAATCCCCTTCTTGAGTGCTGGTATTGAACACAGGCCTTCACGTGTGCTGGACAAAATCTCTTCTACCAAGGAACAATCTAGGGCCTAACTCCCCCACCTCTACCCCCCATACAGCCCATTCCCCATGTTGTTAACTGTAGTTACTTTCCAGATTTTACTTGGTGGCCAAGTGTTAATTATCTCATGATATGAAATGAAGGAATGAGTAAGTCGATAATATGAGAAATGAGATAGTCTGGTTTACAATATTTCATTTGTGTGTGAAATAGAATTATTTAAAGGCAACCTCTTTGGTTAAAAAATACCCTTATTTTGCCATTAGCTGGGTATTTTTTGTCCATTTGGCTTCTCCCCTCTTACTAGCCCCAGTTTTCAGTAATCATCTGAAAATAGTATCTATCTTCTAGTTTGACAGGTAGCAGTAGGAGCCAGAGAAGTGCTTTTGTGTAGATGGGCCCTTGAGAGAATAGGCTACCACTGTGAACAACTCACTGGCACAGGACAGCCTTGGGGAAGTCTTAGTCTTACTGCTAGACATAGCTAATCTAAAAAAGGTAATATCATTTTTCTTATTTCAATTTGATTTGGAAAATTTAGCTGATGATCATTGCAAAGAACTCAGAAAATACAGAAAACCATTAAGAGACTGTAATGGTTACTTTACTCATCTGTGCCCTAGAGAATGCTGTTGTGAGGATGCTGTGCTGTGCACAGACACACTATGTATTTGTAACTTCTTGTAATCAGGCTTACAACCATGCTAATTAGATAACTCTTCTTCTTCTACTTGCTATTCAGGAGTACTTGCCTACTCAATGAGAATTTATGGAAATATTAATTTTTATGCCAGAGAATTCAGAGGGGTGAAGACTGTTCCCACATAACTGTAACCATTCTTTTTTATATTTGTTTTACTTTATTTCTTACTTTATTTTTATTTGTATATGTTAATTGTACATGATCATGGGTTTCATTATGACATTTTCATGCCGTATATAATTATCATCTTCACCTTATTGCCCTCTGGTTCTCTTCCCACTCCTGCAGATCTCCTTCTTGTTCCCAGCTCAGTTCTTTTCAATTTTCATGTGTGTGTAAGATTTTAAATTATTTTAAATTTTTTGAGATTATTACATGATTACTTAATGTACCCCTTACCTTTTTTCCCCTCCAAACCTTCCCATATAACTCTCCTTGTTTTCTTTATAACTCATGGCCTCTTTTGTATTTAAATGTTGTTACGTGTATGTGTGTGTATGTATGTGTATGTGTATTCCTAAATATATAAGTACAACCTGTCCCATCTCTATGTTACTTGTGTGTATGTTTTCAGGGCTGACCATTTGTTATTGGATAGTCAATTGATGTGCTCTTTCTTGGGGAACACTATTTCTCCCCTGCCAGCTTCCTTTATTTGCTTATAGGTCTGTGTGTAGAGCCGAGGCCTCATGAGCTCCTTCTCTCATCTATGATAGCATGTTTATTGTTGTTGTCGTCCTTGTTCATCTTCTGTTCAGGGAGTCATGTTTGTGATCCTTTATGGGCATAGTGTCTGACATTCCAAGGAGACAACAGTTTCACTGTCTGGCTCTTAACAGTCTTTCTGACCCCCTGTTCTGCAATGACCCCTGAGCCTTAGTTGCTAGAGCTGTGTTGTAGATGTATCTGATGAGACTGGGCTCCACACCTGCCTTTTGAGTGGTTGTGGCTTTGTGTAATGGTCTCCTGTTGCAAAGAGAAATTTCTTTGATGAGGGGTGAGGACTGTATTTTCTTGTTATTTACTTGTGTATGTAAGGGCAAATATGTAGAATGTAGTTAGGGATTCTGAATGTTCAGTGAAATGGGGGTTATATGTTCTCCTCTAAGATCTATGACTTCACTAGCCCTGGGTGGTTGTCTAGGTTTTCAGTACCAGACATGATTTCCCTTTTGTTGAGTGTTTTAAGTCTAATTAGAGGTGTGTGTGCCCCTGCTGCTCCCTTAATTTTGTGTGTGTGTGTGTGTGTGTGTGTGTGTGTGTGTGTGTGTGTATGAGAGAGAGAGAGAGAGAGAGAGTGTCTTCCTCCCCCAGTGCTCATTAACTATAGATCTTGAGAGAAGGGTGGGGCCTCATGAGCTACCCTTATTAGTCTGTTAAATCCTTGGAGAGAGACAGGATTTGATGGTTTCTTCCCTCACTCGTGGCTGGATGGTGAGAGGCTCAGTCTTGTGTAAGTCTTGTGTTGGTAGCGTAGTAAATACAATAGCTTTGGTGCCAAGAGGGCAGTATTGTCATTCTCTAAAGGCAGAAGACAGTACACTGCCTCCCTCCTTTCTGTCCTCTGGCTCTTGCATGCTTTCCGCCTCTTATTCAGAGATGTTCCTTCCGTCTTTGAGGGTGAGATATAGATGTTCCATTTACACCATGGCTGAGTGTTCTCATCACTTTGATCAGTTATGTGTTTCTGGGGAGATTTTTCTGGGGTTATTTATAATTTGTCATTAATTTCTTAGTGGGCATTAATGCTGTTTTTAAATGTCCTCCTGTTTAATGCTTACTCATCAAATGAATTCTGTCAAATTTTCCTCTGGAAAATCTGTACAATAATCATGATAATGGCTACTACTTATTAACAATGCTGATGCTAAGCATTTGTGTAGATTAACTCATTTATTCTCACAAAACATTAGCTTTTTCTTTTAGAGATTAGGAAATTGATGTGCTGTGTGAGTGTTTTCTAGTACCCTGACCAGCATCAAATGTAGTAATTAAAAGTGATTCCAGTTCATTTTGTGTGAAATAGCCTCTCATTATTTCAGATCGTATCGCTCTGGTACTGCAACGATTGTACTTTCTTCATTGGCCAGACAGCAGACATCATTATCCTTTTCTACTTTAGACAGAAATATTCTGCAAAGTTCACTGGGGCAAATTCTGAAATCTTATAAGTAAAAAATATAGTAGTTAATTTCAGCAGGATACCTTTGAATGCCTGGCTGAACTCCAGCACTAATATCAGTTACTCTGGACACTGTGGCATGCTGATAAAATGGACAGAGTAACAAGATGCAGTCCTTCCATTATTGGCTCTGTGGTAATGCTTGCTCTCCCTCTTCTTTCACCTTTTCTTTCTCTGGCTTTATACATACTGCACTTAGTATTCTACTTACCAATAATTTGTTTGATGTTCAGTGTTTGTTAATTGAAACTTTAATACAAGCCTCATTTAAGAAAAGCACAGTGTAGAGGAGAAATCAGTGAAAACAATGCAATTGATATGTGGAATAATCTGTCACCAGCTGGCAGACCACGGGCACGCTTACGTTGTGTGCACACTTAGGTTGTGTGCACATGTGTCAAGTCAGTGTAGGGTGCTTCATCCCCCAGCTTTCAGCTGCTCACAAGGCATGAGGTACCTAAGGCATTTATCCTTGTAAATGCAAATAAGTGCCATGTAAGGCCAGCACGGTTTGTTAAATGAAATTCCTCATTAACTTGCATTCTTATAACCTGATGGGTGTATCTCAGGGCATTACTCTATTATAAATAATTGGAATTGGGGAGAGGAGTTGAAGTTTATTTCACGTGATGTTGCTCAGTTAAGCATTTTAATTGAATGGTGCCAGCAGAAGGATTGAAGCAGAGATGGTACTCATAGATTTCAGAGTCATGAGATGAGCGGATTATTGTAAGAGGAGCAAAATGCAGACACCTAGGGTACCTTAGATGTGAACTGTAGTTGGAGCCCTGAACTCTGAATTCTTCTAACAAGCCCCCAGAGAAGCCTTCACTATTTACGCTCCCAAGTGGTGATAACCATGGCCCATTTCCACTTAGTTTATGTGGGGGGGGGAATGGGGGAACACTCAAACATTTTGGTAATTTTTTCCAAGACAGGGTTTCTCTGTATAGCCCTGGCTATCCTGTAACCTGTTTGAATTTTTCAATAAGAGAATTATTTTATTATATTTTAGAGAGTGTAGTTTGGGAGTATGTTTTGGGGGAAAAAAAAAGCACAGATTTTTATTTCTTAGAAACACAATAGATACCAAACATCTAAATTTTTTGCTTAACTTTCTCCTGGAGAAGTTCTTCATGACCCTCGGATCAGGCTTTGTCTCCAGGGACACAGTGAAGATTAGGTCACATTCTCTTTGCTGGACCAGTCACTGGAAGAGAGGTGAACATGTCCATCACTGCCGGAGCTGAGTGACTAGAGAGGATAATGGCTCTCACTCACAGTGTCCCGTACAAGTTCATTACTATTGAGTGGCAGAGCTAGGCTTGTGTTCCCTACCTGTCAGATGACATCACCTGTGTGGTTTCTGGTTTCTTAATGGATTTAGACTTTGATGTTCAGATTATGTTCAGCTGCTATTTGCAAGCTGCCTTGATGAACCATGCCTACCTGGCTTTCTGGTTGGAATGCATCATTGGTCCATGGAGTCTCCAGTGGAAGCAGCATGACTGCTTTGCCTGCAGCTGTGTGCTGCCCTTCAGCAGTGTGAACAGCGGCAGACTCTCTGCAGAGGTGAAACTGCAAGTTTGACATCAGTGGGCTTTTCCTGCAGCTATGTGCTGCCCTTCAGCAGTGTGAACAGTGGCAGACTCTCTGCAGAGGTGAAACCGCAGTGTGATGTCAGGTGGGCGATGTGTGCATGTGCCTCAGCTTGGCTGGATACTGTACACTTGTTCTTGTGTTTTGTTCTCCATCTACTTCCCTCTGCAGAGTGGTAAAGTGGAGCCTGGAGAGGTTAAGCAGTTTGCCTAGACTTCCCAGATTGTGAATGATAGAGCCTAGATCTGACATCAGGGTTATGGGAACTGAAGCTTGCAGTTTTATTGGAAGTTTCCTAAAATTGTGCAGAATACCATAAAATACTAAATCCCAGCATAATGCAAATCCGTAGTTTAACTTGTACTGTGAACTGACAGTCCTGCCTCAGCCTCCTCAGTGCTGAGATTACATACAGGCTTGAACCAGAACACTAAGCTCTGCTGTGTAATTAATTAACTTGTCCTGTTTACTTTTGTAGTGACGGGTAGATTGGTGGTACGGTTGCAGTGAGCAATGTCCCCCTGTGTTTGAACATGTGGTCTCCAGCTAGGATATTATTTGGGAAAGTTAGAGAACTTTTGTATGGTGGAGCCATGATGGAAGGAAGGGGTTCTGGGGGCTGGCTTTGAGGCTTTACAGCCAGGCCCCACTTTCTGTTCACTGCCTGCTTTCCGAGTAGATGCAATGTGATCATCTAGCCTCCCCGCCTTCCCCGACTCCACGCCTCCCACCATGATAGAAAATGTGCTTCAGACTATAAGACAGGAAACCCCTTCCTCATTTGCTTTGCCTTTGTCGGAGTTTTAGCACAGCAACAGGAAAATGAAAACAATTGGTATAGGTAAAAACTGAGGGGCAGAACCCAGAGGTGTGGATGCACTCCCACTAAACTGAATTTACGTGGGCATATCACCTTTCTTTCAAACAGAAAAGAGTTAGGCAGAATCACTTATGCAAACGGTGCCCACATCATGGAGAGAGTGTCAGTTATGGAGCATGCGGAGCAGGGGGAAGGCTACCTTGCTTGATTTTTGTTGCTGATTTGGTGCTGGGCTTATAGAAACCTTTACTGATTTCACTGCAGACTTCACTCATTTCTAGTAGCAAGTGTTTTGTTCATTTATGTAAGTCAGTAAGTTGCCCTTACACCTTATTGATTAAAATGTCTTAGCTTTTGAAGGACTCACAGGTATAATTTCTCCAAAATAGATTGTACTTTCATTTTTTAAAATCCATGGTTGAGTTCTGTGCATGATAAAGTGGAAGCAAGTGCTTATCAATTTTTTATTGAAGTCTTCTGAATAAGTGTTTTCTCTTGGTTGGTTTCAAACGGAGTCATATTCCTGAATCTAATTAGAGGCAGTTCATGTACTGTGAGCTTATTAAGATTCAAGACACTTTTTTATTTTAGCCTGTCTGATATCCCTTTTTAATTTCACTTAAATTTGAATTACTCTAAACATCATCTGGGCATATTGAAGATACTCAGTAATATTAATAACGATGATGTTGACGAGTCTGTCTTGTCTCATTTTCCCGAGTCACATAACTTTATTTTGATTCTGGCCTGTGAATATTTTTGACTCTTATGTTTTCCTGTGGCAACATCAATAATCAATCATGATTTTATTTTGGTGAGTCTAGACAAAGCCACCTGGACTGAGCCACCATTCCCATTTGGTCAGAGTTAGCATACATTTGCCATCTCTAGTCCTGATGATTGTCTCAGATACGTTACATGTGTGTCATCACCTTATTATTTTTAGATTTTCTTTTTGTTTTTTGAGACAGGGTCTGTCTGTCTGTCTGTCTGTTTCTCTCTCTCTCTCTCTCTCTCTCTCTCTCTCTCTGTGTGTGTGTGTGTGTGTGTGTGTGTGTGTGTGTGTGTGTGTAGCCCTAACTGTCCTAGAAGTCTCTCGCCGATCAGGCTGGCCCCGAACTCACAGAGATCTGCCTGCATCTGACTCCCAAGGGCTGAGATTAAAGGTGTGGGCCACTTTGCCCAGCTGTGTTTTTACATTTTATCTTGGACTCTTTCTGTCTTTGGATAAAGAGCTTCTACCTTTATAGAACCATGTATTACTCTCACAGATGTTTCTGATTCTCTCAGTCTACATGATATGTGCATCTCAGAATAAACTCCAGGTTCATCTGTTGGCCAGCCTTCCCTGTCTGTATAGAGTTTCTACTTACAAATGACTTCCCTTCAAGTGAGGACTTTGTTCATTCAATTTGATGAACTCTTAAGACACTCTTTTTGTTGGTGAGTTTGTGTTCCCTGGGTGTCTGGATAGAAGAGAACATTTCTCAGTTCCTCTGGGTCATATTTCACAGGCTGACTTTCAATAAGCACTGTTCTGAAAAAAAACACATAAAACCATGACTTGCTGGCCCCAGAAAAGGAACAAAAGCAAGAGGTGAAGGAGGGGAGTTGAATTAGATGACACAGATGTGTTCTGAAGTTCCAGTTTTTACTTTAAGATTTGTTCTTAGTGACGAGCCCCTTAGTAGATGAACTGATCAAAAAATAAACTGGTTGGGTGTGGTGGTGCTTACCTTTAATCCAAGTCCTCTGGAGGCCGAGGCAGGAATATCTCTCCAAGTTCAAGGCCAGACAGGGCTACCACAGTGAGAGCCTATCTCTCAAACAAAATAAGAAACAAACAAACAAACAAACAAACAAAAAAAAAACAAAGGAAAACAGCCAGTGATCATATCCTTATGAACTCCAGGACAGAGTGGGAGGTACTCAGGAAGGAGGAAGTTGGAAGGGTGGGGTCCTTCATTCTGTGCACACGTCTTCCCGATGGGAAGGTGTGCCCTGAACTGTGCTTGCATGAGGCTGACTGCAAGTGGCCTAGCTAACGTGAAAACACAGATTTGAGCTGCTGACTAAAAGCCAGAGTTTGCAGTTGGAGTCTGTGTGTGTCACTTGTGAGTCACTCTTCATTAAGATGTCAGCTATTTCCACTTGTTTCTGATAGCACAATGTAAACACCCTTTCCCACTGTTCAGTTGCCTGTCTCACTTTCCTATGTTCAGTTCACAGTTGTGGCCTTAGAAAAGTAGGCAGGAGGGCTGAAAAAAAGTGTTAATGCCTCAGTCTGGACAGGATCTGAGAGCAACGCTTGATGGTTCTTCTCCAATTCTCCTTTGGCTGGCATGAGTGTACTATGAAGATGTGCCTCATGCATTTGAATACTGTAGTAGGCTGTACACCATGGGCTATCTCATGTTGACTTTGAAAGCATTGTTGAGAATTGCAAGACTCATACTAAAAATTGATAATAGCCGATATATCCAATGCTGCATGTAAATACTATTTAAGGCACTTCATATATAGTATTATCCTTATAATAATCCTAATTTTCATCTCTTTTGCAGTTGAGGAAATAAAGAGATTGCTGTATACCTGCTTAGTGATGGAACCAGGAACCAATAGTCTAAGGGAGGTGGTTAGTATGACATGTACCCATGAGAGTGTCTCAAACACAAGGTATAACACAGATATTATTTGGGTTTAGTTCTGTTAGATTCCCGAGAAAGGAACATTTGGAAAACACCATTTTTCTTCTGTGTTATCAAATTTGCTAGCAAGGATTTGGCAAAAGAAAAGTTAAGAAACAGTAGTTAAGGCTGTCAAGATGGCTCGGTGGGTAAAGGCACTTGCTGCCAACTGTGAGAACCTGCATTTGATCCCCAGGACCTACATGGTAGAAGGAGAGAAATGGCTCCCACAAGTTGTCTTCTGGCTTTCACTTGTACACCTGTGCTTTCATCCCCACAGACATGTGTCCCCAAACAAAATAGATACATAGACCAAGAGAAACACCAGTGAGAGACTGGAGGCCTTTGGTTGAAGGGATAAGTAATGAGGGATTGATTATTTCATCTTCTAAGAGCTAGTTGCTGTGTAGTCAGTCAGTTGTTGGCTCTTCTGGCTAAAATGCTCCTAAAAGTGTTATTCACTTTTTGTTAAGATCAAATCATTGGGTATAGTTAGGATGAAAAGATGAAAATGAGGCATGGCCTTTTTGTTTGGTTGTCTTTGTTCTTTCAAGACAGAGTTTCTCTGGAACTCTCTCTGTAGAACAGGCTGGCCTTGAACTCAGATCCACGTGCCTCTTTGAGTGCTGACATTAAAGGCCTGTGCCACCACTGTCAGGCCTTCCCCCTGCATCCCCATGAGAGAATAGTTTACTTTGTTTGTATCGGAAATCTAGAAGTTTGCTCAACAATTCTTTGGACTTGGATGGTGTGTGATCATGGTAGTCTTAGGCCGGACTTGGTGAGGAGGAGAAAACTGCCTGTTATGGCACCAAGGAACTCTAGTGGTACCGTGGTCCTTGCAAAGTGCTGTTTGTGAAGAAGGGTCTGCAGGATCTGTGTGGGTTCAGAGAGGGGCTTAGCTGCTAGGTGTCTAGCAAGGAGACAGGTTTACAGACTGCATCTGCAAATGTGCCTCTTCTGAACACCATGACTATAAACCAAGTACTGTGGCTATCTGTGAAGTAGCTTGTAGAAGTTACTTGTACCAAGTAACAGGGTAACATAATGGTAGCTTCTCGATAAAATAGAAAATACAGGAAATAGT
The DNA here is from genome assembly GCF_903995425.1 of Onychomys torridus. NCBI lineage: Eukaryota > Metazoa > Chordata > Mammalia > Rodentia > Cricetidae > Onychomys > Onychomys torridus. Next base: position 85,827,665 of record NC_050445.1, on the reverse strand, counting down.
TTAAAAATATTAAAATATTTGAAAGTCTTGAAGCATAAACCTTATGAGGCACAAACTGGATTCCACCCTTGAAGGGAGCTGAAGGGAAGCAGGCTGGGTTCACAGTTCTTTTACTTTTGGGTCTTCCCAGCCTCCAGGGTGCATCAAACAGCTTCCATTTCAGTGTTGTCTCCATTTATTTAATTGCTTTTTTTCTTGAGAGATTGTTTTCCAAGTAGCCCAGGATGGCTCTTACCTCCTGACCCTCCTGACCCTCCTGACTCTACCCTTTAGTGCTAGGATTACAGGCATGTAGTACCAACTAGTGTTTCTTTCCTTTGTTACTCAAAAAAAAAAAAAAAAAAAAAAAAGTGCTTCATTAACACGGGCATACTCACTGCGCACAGACAGTATAGGAAGTGCTACTCTTTAACTGATATTTGCCGTATTATAGCAGGTATTTCCCTGGAATTTCATTATGGGATGGAGATTTAACTTTATGCCATCTTGGGAACAAATATTGGACCTGTTTCATTATTTTATGGGTTCTAGGACACATGGGAATCAAGAATGGAATGCAGGAGTCAGCTATTGAGTGAGTGAGTATGTTTGTGTGTGTATGTGAGAGAGAGTGTGTGTGTTTTAGGGTTTAGAATTTTGATTTTTAAATATAGAGGATTTGATCTTCTTTTTCTGTTTTTGAAAGCTTGACCTCTGTAAGTGACTTAGATACAGAAACCAACTGTAGTACTACATTGTTTATGAATATTGATATGATAAATATTTAACAGTTTCTGGTAAATACTCCCGTCTGACATGAAATTAGAGAAATTTTACTTGAAATCATTGATGAAAGAGCCAGAAAACATAACCATGTCCTTCTGATGATCCTCAAAACATTTTTGCTTTTCTGTTTACTTGTTTTGCTTTGGGTTTATGGTTAAAGCATATTCATTTAAAACATGCAGTTGCCAGACATTCATCCCCATACATTTGTGGACCTAGCTTTGCGTGGGGTGAAAAGCAAAACAGGAGAGGCTCAAGTTTCTATTTCAGTATAAAGGATCATGGCATTTTTCTTGGCACACATTAGTGGAATCTGTGAAATCAGATAAATTCCCTCCTTGACAGCCTTGATGATTATGGTGCAGTAATAGTTATAGAAATGGAAGCATTGTTGAGCATGTGCTTTGTATCAGGTACAGTGAAGTGTGCTCAAAAGACAGAACTGCACTGATTGCAAATGGTAACTGACAGAGGGCTGACCAAGGTGTAATGGGACAGAACGTCAGTTTGAATCTTTGTGATCTTGGAAAAATGTCATTAACAGCTTTGTGCCTCAGTTTCTCATTTGCACCTGGAGATCATCTTGTATCTACCCCACTTCATTCAAAGTTAGGCCCTAGTGGGGCTGGAGAGATAGCTGAGCAGTTAAGAGCACTGGCTGTCCCTCCAGAGGAAGAGTTCAATTCCCAGCCCTTGCTTGTTATGGACAGCCATCTGTAACTCTTTTGGGGGGATCTGATGCCCTCTTCTGGCCTCCATGGGCACTGTACTGCATACATGTGGTACATGTGGTCAAAGCACCCACACATATACAATTTTTAAAAATGCACCATCACAGTGCCACTGTCTCAAGTCATATCATGTTACAGGGTTGCAGCCTGTTTTGTGAGGCCAAGTCTCAATGGCAGGTTTCTATTGCCACTGTTCATGATCTTAACCATTTTATTGCATGTTCCAGCCACTGCCTGACCCATACATAGTGAGGTACTCAGCTAGAGTCCTTAGGTGCATCTTTTTTGTGGATTTGTATGTTAACTTGCTTGTTTGGCCATTGGTATGTGATGCAGAGTTGAATGCAGTGGGGGAGCATCTCACTTTTGAAGTCTTTGAGATATGAAATGGTTGTATCAACTGAAAACTGTGTTGTTCTTGAAATGGGATGATTGAACTGTTAGTTGGGAATCATCTGGCCTTGTTTTATGTAATTTAGGAGCCTTTGTTATTTGCCTTTCTGAAGTCAGGCTAGTTTCTCTATTTTTTAGATTGAAGATCCTTTTATCAGTAATCTTCGAATTGAATTATCATTCACTGTCTACCTAATGACAATCGTAGGCATAGAGAATACATTTGGAATGAATTAGACATGGCTTGTGCCTTTGGGAGTATTCATAGACTCATGCAACACACCACATGTATTGATAGATCGCTTGCAGGCTCTGATAGGAAGGTTTTTCTGGTGAAAATTATTTATTTGGAGAAATGGTTTATATCCTTGAATTCAAATGATAATGTAGAATTTTAGTTAAAAGTGAATGTCCTCACACCCACATGTTCTTCCTTACAGTGGAGCATGCTTGTGATGTGGGTTACTCTCCACCGTGAAGGGTTTATTTTGTAAGCAGTACCTAGAAGTTTCAATACACATTTTCTTAACCTCTTAGTGCTATGATTAAAGGAATGTACTACCTTGCTTGCCTGTTGAATGGCTCCTTAAAATGACCATTTTATTCAGTAAATGGAGCTTGCTCAGTTTTGTGTGGGGAGAAAAGCCGAGGCTTTGTTTCTGTCCAGTGACATGAGGAGGCTGGGAAAACCACAAGTGTTTAGTGTTCATTTTCAATCAGCAGATGATATAGACTTGTCCTTGTCACACTTAGTAAGGGTTTGTGTTGGTTAGTATGTACTCCAGAGACATTCTGATGATAAAAAATGTTAACATAGCAAAAAGGGAACTCCTCTGGAGCTACCATGAAGTGGCTCAGAAAAGTGCAATGTGCGTTTGGACCCTTTGTTGCTGATGTCCCTTTTGTAATTTAGGGAAGGCACTGTGGTAAAGTTTCTGATTCCCTAGCTCAGTGTGTTTTGCGCAAAGCTGAGATTTGCTTAGGTGGGCTACTCAGTCTGTCTTTCCTGTTGGAGTCTCATGATGATTTAGTCTATGAATGCTGTGCATTTGGTGAGTTGGGAAACAATGTAGCAAAAATGAGTCTTCTGACCTACCTACCATCCTTTGTGCCTGTGCTCCTGGAAGTAGTCCATCCTTTCCTCACCTGGGTCATAGAGGAAGGGTGTTGCTTACGGGTGTTCTAGTTTTCTCTTTCTGTTGCATGATAAAATAGTGAGTAAAAGAAGCTTAGGGGAAGAAAGAGTTTATTTGGCTTACATTTTCAGGTTATGGTCCACCATTGAGGGGACAAGGGAAGGAGCTTAAGCTTGAAGTAGAAACTATGGAGGAACTCTGCTTGCTGCCTCACATTCTGACTCATCCTTAGATAGCTTTCTCACACAGCCCATGATCATACCTGCCTAGGAACGGTGACACTGTAGGTGGATTTTTCTGTCTTGCCATCTAGCTCCCAAATAACCACAAGGAGATTTATTATTATGAAAGCTTGGCTGATAGCTTAAGCTTCCTAACTAGCTCTTATAACTTAAATTAACCCACATTTTTATTAATCTGTATTCTATCACTTGGATTTTATCTTTATACCATTTTGTGTGTCTGACCCATTCTGCTTTGTCTGGCTTCTCTGCCCTTATTCCCAGCATTCTGTGTGCCCTGAAAATCCTGCCTAGCTATTGACCATTTAGCTTTTTATTAAACCAATCACAGTGACACACCTTCATATGGTATAAAGGAATATTTTACAACATTTCCCCCTTTTTGTCTAAATGAAAAAGGAGAGGTTTTAACTAATATAATGCAATTATAAACAATAAGAACATTTATCAGATAAGAATGACATTTACAATGTCTAGTCTAATTTTATTTTGTAATTTTGGAGAAAATACTCCATTATTTATCCTCTCTTGTTGAGTCCAACATTCTGTACCTAATTTATGTTCTAACCAAGGAAAACTACAACTTTAACTATCTCGTTTTCAACTCTTATCAAAGACCCCAGAAGGATATAATATTACCTGAGTAAACAGGAAGTACAGTGCAAGCTACTTCCAAACTTACAGAGATGACAGACATCTGGCTGCCTAGACAGTCACCTAAAGTTGCTCTGCAACATTTGGGCATCTATCTTTGGCCTACAGGCCTAAACTATCTGACAGACTTTTCTGTGAATCAGGAAATTTTCGAGGGACTGCCCTACCTTGTCTTGGCAAAGTTTGGCAGTTGCTTTTTTGTGTCTTACTTGCCCAATTAGGACAGCGTATATATTGTCAGCAGTTGAAGCAAGGACAGTTTCTTGCCCAAATGGCTAGTTTTTGGCACAAAGAAAGCAAACTTTCTATGGAGGTCTTTGATGCCCATTATTTTTTTATGAAGTAGATTGGTGCTTCCAGGAACAGATGTGTCTTACTGTCATGAAAAGCCCTATATTGGTAAAACATTTTAAATGCTATATTCTGTCGGTTTTGAAGTGCTTGAAGATCACCTATCTATCTAAAATATATCTGTTTGACCTTAAAAACATACCTAACATGAGTGTAAGTTTGGTTGTTTATAGGTGACTGATTACTAACCTGCATTTCTTTATTATCCTAAATAGTTTGTAATAATAACTTTCAAGGTCTAGAAATTTACCTTACATTGTTTAAAGAGCTGCATAAGTACAAAACCTTAAACAAGAGAAGAAATGTATGTAAAGTGTATTCTAATAAAAATAATCTGAAATTTGTATCAATATGCAAAAATACCGTAAACAAGAATAGAAACATGTACAGTATAACAAAAAGAGCCTTAAATTTGTATTAATATACAAAAGCACATATGAATGTAAAATATTTGAGGTAAGTGGTTGTTCAGAAGTAGACTCAACAATTTACCTTTTTATCCCATCATTTCTATATTATATCACCCCTTTTCCATTTAGAAAGCGATCCTTGGATCCAATCTCCTTTGTTCAGTTTTTTTTTTTTTTTTTACCATGACCAATAACAACTTGTAACCCCCCTAAATGATGACAAATATACATAAACCACTAAATGACCCAAACCACCCACCCCATCTCTAGGGAATGTGGTTGTTGTGTTCTCTGTAGATTGCTTCCTGTTGTCTGGAGGTGCTAGAATCTTTGAGGGGACCATGAGAAAAATAGGATAATGATCAAGTCCTGGGAGAACCAGCTGTTGTCTAGTCTCAGTGTGATAGGAAAATATATGGCTTATCTGAAGTCTGGCTGGAGTATTCTGTGAGGTTGGACCACCTGGGCCGTGCGTTTTCATTGGTGTCTGATCTTGCCCTGATAACACAAACTTTCAAAGGTAACATACATATCTGCATTAATGGATTAATTAATTAATTAATTGTACTGTGAGGTAGAGAATGCCTGTACTGTGAAGTAGGAAGTACTTGTACTGTGAGGAAGAGAATGCTTATGCTGTGAGGTAGGAAGTGCTTGTACTGTGAGGTAGGAATGCCCCCTGGAACACCCCTGTTCCATGCTCCTGAGCACTAGCAGGTGTTTGCTCCCCTGAACTCTGTGGAGTTTCCATTGATCACTTTATATATAGTGTATCCTGTGGAGATCTGCAAGCTTAAAGGACCCGTTAGTAGAGACTTTTTGCTTGTGACACACACCTCTGCTGAGATCACTCAGCTCTACAGTAGTGAGGAGAGAATAGCCACATACAGTGTGTGAGGGGCAGATTGTGTCCTAACAAACACTCATTGAGACAGGGCTCAGAAGAATTGATTAAGAGTTAGTGTGTTAGGCAAGTAGGTTTGCCTGAATCCCAACTCTTGTTCATGGAGCACTGTGTGATGAAGATGCTGAGGCTGCCACCATTCAGGAAAAAGGAGGTGACTGATTAGTAATGTCAGTCAGGGTCAGCTGTTGGGAGCATCAGCGTATATGCTGGCTTTTTTTTTTTTTAATCTTTGCTATTAGGGTTAGGAGAATCTTGCGAGCAGTGATTAGGCCATTTGTTAGTTAGCTATTTAAAAAAATAGTTAATTCAAGAAAGGTTTATCAGGAGCTGGAGTGATTTGCTGAGCAGGAGATTACAAGCTACTCTTGAAGAGGACCCAAGTTCAATTCCTAGCACTACCCCACATATAAATGAAAAATGGGTAAGATTTACAATTGAATGGACATTTAGCTTGATGATGTTCTACAGAACCACCTTTAATCTATTTATACTACACCGTGAATGTTTGCTAAATGCTTGTAGCATTAACATAAATATTTATTTATTTCAATGGTTTTTCTAAGGGAAAGAAATTTGTTGCTTTCTCTGTTTAATATTTCATCATCAATATTTTACCTTTCTGTGTAATAGAACCACTATAGTCAAGGTTTAAATTATTTTCTTTCATTCTGTCCTTCAGGTATTTGTGATTAAGAACTTCACACGTCTTACAAATAATATAAACAATAACATGCAATTAGAATTTTACATTTCTTTTGAAGTATATAAAATGCTTAATCCACAAGTGTTTTTTTTTTTCATTCCTGCTTATAAAATCAGTTTCATGCCTTCACAGTAAACAGAACATGGTACTTATATACTTAAAATGTATGCCCTTGAATCCTTTTTGTATAAGCACTGTGTAGACACTTCATGGCTTATTCATCTGTCTATCTATATCGTGTGTGTGTGTGTGTGTGTGTGTGTGTGTGTGTGTGTGTTATAGGTTCCTAGCCAGACCTTTCATAGCCCTAAGAATTTTCTTCAATAGGATCACCTTTGTTGTTTGTAATTCCCCCTTTCAGACTTACTTGAGTTTGTGTTGATGAGGCAGGCAACCCTTGGAGGATATTGAGATGGTTCAAAGGAGGTGGGGATCTGCCGTGCCTATAAGTTTGGTTGGAACCCTCAGTGTCTAGTTCAGTCACAGTTGACATATCAGAATGTGAGACTAGTGGTTGGGATAAGAGAGTTTGAAAATTGTTGGCAAACAACATGGGTTTAGTGTCAGAAAACACTACACTCCATGTCTCTTGCTGATGTTTAACTCAGTGTGGGTCCTGACAGTTATTTATCCCAAAGAACATTCCCCTACAGCAGCAGTTTTCAACCTATGGGTTGTGACCCTTTGGGGGGTTGTATATCAGATGTCCTGCATATCAGATGTCTACATTATGATTCATAACAGTAGCAAAATTATAGTTATGAAGCAATTTTACAGTAATGAATATAATTTTATTAAAGCATTGCAGTATTAGGAAGATGGAGAACCTACAGAATGACAATAAGCAGGCAGTGCAGAAGGTTTCCAGGGGAATGTGAAGGTGTAGCAAATCCTCAGTAGCAAATCCCAGGGCTGCTCAGTGGTTGTGGCTCCTCACCCAGCCCCGCTGGGTTTTCTTTATGTGGCAAGATACCCTCCCTCCATGTTTATATAGCTACGTACAAAAAAGTCCTGTCAGCTAGGCTCCTTTCTCTCTGGTGGGAGTGTGGTGGCTTTCTGTGCCTGTTTAACATGCCAAGTCCTTCTGGTCCTTACCCCACTTAAGTTATCAGTATATACTGTAAGGGTTATCCTGATCCTCAATTTGAGTGGATTTGGAAGAACCCAGGAGATTATGCAGCACATCTGTGCATGTGTCTGTGAGAGCTGTCCCAAAGAGTTTAATTAGCTAAGGGGACAAAACTGTGAATGTGGGAAGCCCTATCCCATGGCTCCAGGATGGAATGTGGTGGGATGTGGGGAGAGCCAGGCAGCAGTAAGTGAATTCTTCTCCTTTCAAACCCATGGCTCTATGGTCTCTCTGCTTCCTGATTGATGATGTGATTGGCCAAGTATGCTGTTTCACACCCTCCCTTTCATGATAGACTGAAGCCTCAGAAACAGCAGAATGGACCCTTCCTCCTTTTGTTTGCCAGACGTTTCATTGTCAGAGGAAATTTGGGTGCTATTCCACCTTTACCTATTTATTTCTTCATACATGCCTTCACTGGGCAAAATTGAGCACTGCTGTGTGTGTGGTCACTGTTGCAACAGCTGCTGAGTCCTGGGCAACAAAAAAAACAAGTATATTTGCCCCAAACAGCTGGTATTCTAAACTCCATAAATACTAAAGTGTAGTTACAAGTAAAAAATGTATGAAATGGAAAGAATCTGTAGATTTAACTATGACTGTGCTTTCCTCCCCATTCCTATTTTCATCATTTGAGCCCAGTTAGAAATACAGAAGCCATATGAATTATTGCCCCGGGGAAAACTTACCATGAAGAATAGATCAAAGAAGTAGGTAGGTGAAGGATAACCAAAGTGATAGGCCGTGACTTCAGAAAGCAGCTGCTGCTCCTGGAGTGAGGGAAGCAGGTGAGCTTCTTCAAGAACTCAGGGACTTGAAATGGGGTCCTTCAGAGCTGAGGCTCCACAGATGCTGTCTCCGTCACCAGCTTCTTGGCATCTATGTGGTGCCCCATGTTGGCAGGCACTAATGTGAAGTCAAGTGACAGAGGAGAAAGTAATTTCCCACTGGACAGTGAGCACCTAGAATTGAGATGCCCTTTCATTGGTATCACTAGCAAGGCCTGAGTATGGGCCATCTTCAGTCTTCTGTGCTCTAGTGTACCATATCCCAGATAGCATGATCAGATGAGAAGAAAACCATGAGACATGGATACACAAAAGCCCTTTTATTCAAGAGTTCAGCACCAGTTCCCTCTGTGTGTGTACTTGCATTTTTGCAGAGAATGGCATTTCCCAAAGGAGGGTCTAGTTCCATATTGTTCAGAGTAGATGCCAAGTAAGAATTAGACTGGAGATAACTGAATATCATCAGATGGGTATAGGCACAGTTTTTCTGTGTCCTAGCAGCTGCTCCCAAGTAACCACCCAGAGACTTACTATTATAAATGTTCTGCCAATAGCTCAGGCTTATTATTAACTAGCTCTTACAACTTAAATTAACCCATTTCTATTTATGTGCTGCCCTGAGACTTGTGGCTTTTACCTCTCTTGCATGTCCTGCTTCCTTCTGTCTGATGACTCCTCTGGTTCCACCCTTTTCCTTCCCAGCATTCTCTCTGCCCCAGAAATCCTACCTAGTCATTGGCCAGTCAGCTTTTTATTAGCAGTGAGAACAAAGATTGTTCCACAGAAGATGGGCCTTTTCTTTCCGTGTGTGTGTGTGTGTGTGTGTGTGTGTGTGTGTGTATGTTGGATACATGTGGGTGCATGTGCCTCGGAGGGCACAGGTGGAGACCACAGCAGCATGTAGGATGTCTTCTCTGTGATGTATCTTACTGCCACGAGACAGGGTTTCTGATGTAGCTTGAAGCTCACAGTTTCTGGTAGGCTGGTTGACCTGGAGCTCTGGAGATCCACAGCTCTCCCTTCCAAATGCTGGGGTTACAGGAACATGTAACCATGCTTGATTTTTTTATGTGGGTGCTGAGGACTTAAACTCAGGTTCTCATGCATGCAGTGTGAGCACATTTCTCCACCGAGTCATCTTTGCAGCCACCACATTTTCTTTTTCTTTTTTTAATGATTGGACCCCTTAGAATCTTTAATAAGACAGTATATTGAGAATCTCTGAGTGAGGAGAGTAAAACTGTACTTTGCAAAACTACATTGTTTTCCAAATATTTGTCCACAATCTTTCTTTTCCATTTTATATATAACTCACTAATTGTTTTTTTTTTTTTTTTTAATTTTTTGGGGGTCATATCCATGTCTCCATGGTCTTTTTCCAATAGTCAATTAAATATTTCAGACTTCTTGTTAATTTTTTTGGTTGTGTTTGCAAGTCTTTCACATCTCTGACATGTTGTACTTCCATAGAAGAGATCAGTGCTTTATCTGATTTTGAGGTGGTTTCTGTCTGTTTTCTTTTGTATAGTGCTGGGTCCAGTGGTTACCACACTGTCAAGTTGACTACACTTAAAGTCACCTAAAAGGCACCTGTATGTATGTCTTTGAGGACATTTTTAGAGAGGTTTAGCTGAGGAGGGAAGACTATCTGAGTGTAGGTGGAGCCATAAGCAAGGGGCTTGGCTTGAATAAAAAGGGAGAATGGAGAATGAATACCTGAATACCTGTGTCCCCTCGTCTGCGTTCTGGCCCCAGCCACATGCTTCCACTTCCAGGAACTCTGCCATGATGGCCAATAACCTTTCAACCTGTGAGCCACATAAGCTGTTCTTACGTTGTCTTTTCAGATATTTGGCTGTGTCAATGAGGAAAGTAACTAATACATGAGTTCTCTCTTGTTCACTGACCTTTCTCTTGGGAAGGTGCAGAGTGAGTAGAGACACAGTGTATACCAGCCACTGTGATGGGTGGCTGATTGTAGCAAGTGTACTTCTCGGACTATATTTCGACCACCAGCCCGCAAATAATGACCTGAAGACTAAGACTAATTATTAATTATGAAAGCTTGGCCTTAGCTTAGGCTTTTTCTCAACTAGCTCTTTTAGCTCTTATAACTTAATCTTTATTTTTTAGTCTACGTTTTGCCACAGGGCTCAGTTACTTCTTCTTAGTATAGAACATCTGACTTGCTCCAGTCTGTTGGCACAATCTTGTGTCTGGATTCTTCCACTCAGATTCTTTGTCTCCTACTGAAAGTCCTGCCTATTCCCTCCTGTCTAGCTATTGGCCATTTAGCTCTTTAATAAACCAATCAGAAGGTGCCTTAGGCAGAGATACATCTTTACAGTGTAAACAAATATTTCTTAACATTTTCTCTTTTTTGTCTAATTGAAAAGGAAAGGTGTAACTCTAACATAGTAAAACTATATACAATAAGAACAATTATCAAGTCAAAATTACTTTACAATGTCCAGTCCATTTGTATTTGGCCTATTCTATTATCCTATCTTGATGATCTAAAATTTTATGCCCAAACCACTTTTTAATCATAACTTGTATTACCATCTTAATATTTTTTAGGTCTTAAAACATCTCCTTAGATAAGCAATTAAACTTTTATGTTTTTCAATCTTTTTATCTTTTATGTAAGTTTTTTTTTTTTTTTTTTAATTTGGTTGCAAGGAAAACTGTATAACTGTCTAGTCTTCAGTTCCCTTCAGAGCCCCCCAAAGGATAAAATCTTACATGAGTAAACAGGAAGTGCAGAGCAAACAACTTCCAAAATTATAGAAATGGCAAGACATTTGCCTGCCTGGACAGTCACCCAAGGTTCCTCTGCAATGTTGAGGCATCCATTTTCGGCCTTTCAGATGAAGGGCATTATCTCTTCCCACAGTTCCCTGGAGGACAGTTCGTGGCATGCATTCTGCATTGCAGAACACATTTCCCAGTTTTCTGAAAGCTTCCTTTGAATTTAATTTTTGTGCTTACAGGTTCAGATAAAGGCAAGGAAGTTCCAGGGACATGGCTCAGTGAGGGAGAATGCTTCTGCACAGACTTGAGTTTGATTCCCTGTACCCATGTAAAAAGTCACAGCCAGTGCTGTGTGTGTGGAGGGGTGCTGGAGTTTCCTGGCCTCTGGCCTAGCTGAAATAGCTAGCCCAGGTTCAGTGAGAGAACACAGCTGCAAGAGAATAAGGTGGTGTAGAGTACACCACACATGTGTGCAACATGCACACACACATACACACACACACACACACACACACACACACACACACAACTCTACAATTCTTTCCCCTTTTTCAGCTAAGGAAACCAAAGTAGTTCACAAGAAGAGATGGTTTATGGGGATTGTCAGTCTTAGCATGTGGTTTTCTTGTGTAGCTAAGACATTTTCTGTGGAGTGTATTGGGGAATGAATGCAATCAATCCTACAGATTGTAATTTTGCTTAAGGAAAAAATCTTAATCTCGAAAGCTAGTTTTCTATTGCATTAGTGTTGTGTTCATCAACAACAGCAAAATGTCTTCACAAAAAATGTCTTTCTCAACACAAAGAGTGGACTGCAGTCTTCCCTGACACCGATTAGTATTCTCCAGAGAGAATGTTCAAAATGTCAGAAAGACGATCTCAGGAATTTCTCCAGCAAAGGTCACTCACTTACTCCCCTCCAAGTCATTGCTTCCGCTTCCAGTGTGACAGTGAGCTAGTGAGATTGAGTTAGCAGGCTGCTCAAAACTGGGGCTATAAAGAAGCCATGAGAAGTCTATTGCAACCAGGTAAATCCCATTAAACTCAAATGTCCCCTAAACTGTTAAGCACTATTAGATTATTGGAAGGAGCAGGAGTGAGTTGATTGAAATAAAGTCTGCACCTTGTAAGTTTCTAACAGACTTTATTGGAGTGGATGATGGGGTGTGGGTGTCACTTAGGGAAGATTAAAAATTGGCAACTGAGGGTGATGGAATACAGGAGCTGGACTCTGAAGGACCTGTCTGATCTGGAGATCACAGTCTCGACCAATGACGTGGTGCTGTGGTGCTACAGATGTGTGAATTCTTCCCTCTCAGTGGCAGCCTGAGAGTGGTTTTGAACTAGCACATCTGCTTTACTTAGTGTCAGAGCGGATGTGTTTGGGCAGGGCAGTTGGAATAAAATGTTACAATATTTTTTCCTTTCTGAATATTAGATCTGATCTACTCTGATGTCATGTGTACATGTATAAAACTGGTGTGGTTAGCTGAGAAATCAATGGGCCAAGAATAAAAATGTACTCCTCCTCTTGGGAGCTTGGGAGGAAGTCACCCATGGTTATTGTGTTACTACAATATGCTGACTTTGCTTCCAGTGACCACTGCACATGGTTATGACTGTTGAAAGCCAGGGAGTGCCAGAAGTAATGTGAACGGGCACACAGACACCCACTCACACCCACTTACATACACACACTTTATAAAAACTGATGAAGCCAGGTCCTGATTTTCAGGAAATTACTTCTAGAGTTATTCATTCATACCCTACGTAAGCAGAAACTCAAATTTTAAGCAACATGTCATAGCATGTCTCATTGTGACAGAATACCTGGGGCCTTGAGAAAGAAGAGATCTTTTTTGACTCCCATGGTGAGGGATGTAGTCAGTCCATCCTGGTGGAGAGGGCATGGTGGGAGAAAGGCGAAGTGGCTGCTTACCCTGCATCCTCAGTTATGAGGCAGCTGTGAAGCTTGCTTTCTCATTTTTATGAGTCTGGGACTCTAGGTCGTAGGATAGTGTGGCCTGTGTTTAGGATGTGTCTTCCCCTTCAGTTAACTCAAGCTAGGAATCCTGTCCCAGAAAAGCCAGAGGTTTGTTTCCCTGATGGGCTAAGTTCCATCAAGTTAATAGTCAAGATGATGTAGCTGCCGTGACCCATCCCTCTGTGTCATCTTACGTGTCCCGTAAAGATGTGCATCTATGCAAGCGCAGTGCCCGGGCCCAGGGCTGGATGCTTACGTTGGCTTGATGAGGAGGTATCAGCTTGAAGGAGGTGTGTGCCACCTTTACTTCTCGGTTCCTCATTTATAACATGAACTGTTGGCATACTGTGATCTGAGGTTTTTTCCAGATTTTGTTCGTCTTTCAAAAGTAATTAAAAACTAAAAAAAGAAAAGAAAAAATATCAATGGGAAATATAATTGGAAAAATTATTAGTCTTATTAGAGGTAATTAGAAAAATTACCTTTTCTTAGCTTGCTTTCTCTTTGATTAATGAATCAAGTCTTCTTGGAATCAAATGTGGTTATTACATTAAGCAGATATTTTTATTTAGAAAGATGGAGAAAATAGAGATTAATACCATAGTCACCTGTATGTGCAGTAGTTTACATTTGGATCGCTGTACAATTAAGAGCATAAAGTATAACATAATGGTGAAGTGTCTGGGTGACTTGTCTCAGAACCCATTCAGTCTCTCCTGGTCGCCATCACTGTCCTAAACCTTCCCCTTCTGGAATCCTTTGATACACCAGCATAGATGTTTCCATAAGAAGCTTTCCTATATCTTTCATGTTCAAGTGTGTGTAAGTGTTGTATATGGCTTTCACTCTCCTGGTTGCTTGTTTTTTTTGCTTTGCTTTGGAAAAATACCTGCCTGCATCAATGTATTTCAAGAGCTGTTTCATTAACTTGAAACATTTTCAGTATTCCTTTGCATATACTATCTTATATTTAGCTTTCTATTTATCTATCTATCTATCTATCTATCTATCTATTTATTTATTTATTTTGGATAAGGCCTCCTGTAATATCAGCTATCCTCCAACGTGCTATGCAGCAGAAGGTGGCCTTGAACTTCAGATCTCTTCCCACACGCCCCAAGTGCTGGACTACAAGCTTGTGTCACCACCTGACTTCGATCCTTACTCACTTCTTTTCACTTATTTTTACAAATTGTCACCAGGGCCATACTTTCTCCCTGGGGAGAAGTTCAGGCCATCTATTGTAGCAGGCTGGGGCCACATCAGGTAGTTCGCCATCACCCACAAGGATTAATATTAAATAATGGAAGAATGTTGCAAGATCAAAGACCAGGCAGCTCTGATGTGGAATGCTGTACAAGGATGTCAATAATTAAGTGGATTACAAAGGCCAGTTTGAGCAAAACTCCAGGTTTTGTTTCTAAAGAAATCTTTTTAAAATGGCTGGAAAATTCTTAAATTCACCACATTCCTTTGCAGTAACATTACAAGGTGCATGTCTCATTCTAGGTTTCCTTCCTCTTCATCATCTGTTTGTCTGTCCATCAGTCCTTCTGATCACTTTGCAAGCGTTTGTTTCTCCAGCACACTCCATCTCGGTCTCTGTCTTCACCATATTTTGCAGTGTAGCTGAGAGGGTGACAACCCCTGCTTTTTGTAAATAAAGCTTTATCAGAACAGTCCATTCATCTGTAACCTGTGGCTACTTTGGCCTGCAGAGGCAGCGTTGGATTGTTACTGCAGATAACATCTACTCTTTTTATGCTTTGGCCCTTGGTTGTAAGTTTGCTGACCCTGGTTTGTGTATTGCAGCACTCAACTTAACTGGCTTTATTTTCTTTGTAGAAGACAGAGTAACTTTTCCAAACTCTGGTTTTGATTGTTTATTATTTATTTTTTTGAGACAGGGTCTTACTGAGTGCTGAACTTGTCTCTTAAAGATCCACATGCCTCTTCCTCTGCCTCTGAAGTGCCCCTGTGCTGAGATTAAAGGTGTGGGCTACCATGCCCAGCCTATGGCTTTGATCTTATTACCTTATTACCTCTTGGCTTAAATTAAACGTAAGCTACAGCAGCAGCCTAGATTCACTTGCATGGTCTGGCTCATTCTCACCTTACCCATTTCTCATCATCCTTAGCTAGTTTCTCTCCTAGTCTTTTCTCTCCTCAGAGCCTTGGAACACTGAGGCCTGCCAGCCTCCCATGCTTCTTGGAGTTTCTTCACATATCTACCCCTTCCTTAGCCTCAGGTCTCTGCATAGATGTCATTTCCTTGGATGCAGTGACACTCAGTCTATATTGGCACATAGAGCCTATCATGCATGCTTTATTTCTTCCATAGCACTTTCCACTCTAGCTGATTACATTTGCCATTTGTGTGTCCCCTCCTCTCCCTTGTCTCCACTCCTGGGACAGTGACTGTGATAGCAGAGAACTTGTCTGTTTACTGACACAACCACAACATTCTAGGTGCTTGGTGGAAACTTCTGTACATGAACACCTACAGCTTCTGGAGGTTTCCTTGGAACGGTTTTGTCTTCTGTTGCTATAATGGGATATCATATCATAGGTAATTTATGAAGACAGCACATTTATTTCCTACTGTTTGAGAGGCTAGAAAGTTCAAGGTCAGGGCCTGCATCTTCTTGTTGAGAGCCTTCTTGCTGGGTTCCATGTGGTGAGAGGAGTACATCCAAGAGACAGGGCCAAACTGGCTTTATAGCAGGCCTTCTCGAGATAAGCTTTTCGTCTACTAATCTACAAACAGGCTAATCCATTTAGTAATTAATCACTTCTTAAAGGTCCTGCCTCTTAATACTTCACAACAAGGATTAAGCTTCAACATGAGTTTTGCTGTGGACATTGAAAGCCCAGCAGAGTTCAGTGCCAGGATATGTTTATGCTGCTTTCATTTGTTTATCTACAAATCAGCCTTGCCTGCTTCTGCTCACAATGCAAAATGAAGGTGATTTTCTTCTGCGGCAGGATCAGCTGGCACGTTCCCTGGCCGGGGACAGGCAGGCATTTGGAAAGGATGCTGCCGCTCAGGATGTTTAGAGCCTTTTACACATTTGTTTCTGCTGTTGTGCTAATGTGCTAATGCTTATAAGGTTGCGTTTTTCCCTCCATCTTTGCTGCTGGCAGAGGAGCTGCTGTGCAGGTAGGGAGGGAACTCTCCTTTGGGCATTTGTCCTTACTGCAAAGAGTTGCACAATTCTCTGCTGCTTAAAAAATCATGCTGCTTTCTGCTGAACCCAAGATAAAAAGAAAGAGGCAGTATCTTTGAGAATCTTAATTCTTTTGACTTGTTGACACCCATCCAGCAAACTCTTCACCCGAGGCTGCAGGTTTTCCCTCTGCACCATGTGTTCATCACAGACCTTGCCTCCTGCAGTCAACGTGTCCACCTCACGTCAGCCTCTCCTCCCCTTGCCCCAGTTGGCTTCTGGCTCAGGGACCACTTGTGTTGTCACCCGTGACGTCTCATCTGACGGTCAGAGGCTCGACAGTCAGCCACTTGGGTTTGAAGTATGTCCATCTAATCAGCGTCCTCATCCTGCTTGAGCTTTTAGACTCTTCAAGCCTTCCTTTGCTCTCCTGTGGAATGGATTTCTGACAGTCTTTGCTAGGTGAATTAAATGAAGTAACGTTGAAGTGGATGTAGAAGCTTCTAGAACTTCATGGTAATCAGATGTCCACAAACATTCCATTTTGTTTGAAGATGTAACACTGGCCAGAGATGAGGCTCAGTTAGTGGAGTGCTGTAGACAGAAATCATCTATATACAGAAAGCTCCAGGTGATGTGGTTATGTAGTCCTCTAATCTGGGTACTTCTTTGAAGTTGTAGGTCAGCCTTGGCTACCTAGGGAATTCCAGGAATGCATTTGACTTTGTCTCAAAAAATGAAACAAACAACAAAGCAAGCAAACAAACAAACCAAACCAAAAACCCACAAAGAAAGAAAACAAAGTAAGACTTCGTTAAGGAACCTCAAGAAAAATGAGTTAGAGATAGGAATCTGCTGTCACCAAGCTTCTGAGTGGCCTAAAAGTTCAACTCTCACTCCCTTTTTGTTAGGACAGATTATAGATGCTGTCCGCCTTACTGCTGGGCCTTGGGCCTATAGGCTTGATGCGTATGCATATGCATAGTAAGTGGAGCAAGGCTGGTCTGAGGCTCTGAGTCTCACCCTTGGCTACTTTTCTGTGAAGAAAAGCTCACGTGCGTGTTCTCTGGGTCAGGGAATTGTGAAGTGCATCTGTTCTAATTAAGTTTCCTGTCCCATCAGTGCTGGTTTCTCAGGTCCCACAGCACCATGGGTATTGTTTCTGACCTTCCAGCATCTCCATAGTCCATACTCTAAGATGGAAAACAATACTGTTAGGTCTTTCTAGTGTAAATTACTATTCTCTCTGTTCTTTCTGTAACTATTGAGGGATAGAGTGGTAATGCTATCTTTTAAGAATTTATTATTTTCTCATAGTTTATGTGTATGTATGCCTGTGTGAACTTATTTTGGGTACCACGTGCATCAGATGCCTAAAGAAGGCAAAGAGGCTTGAGTCCAACTAGAGTTATAGGTTGTTGTGAGCTATGATGTAGACACTGGAGCCAAACCTAGGTTCTCTGCAAGAGCAGTAAGCGGTCTTTGGTGCTGAGCATCTCTCCAGCCCCAATGCTGGCTCTTTTTTTATTGCCATGGAATTCACAGACATTTCTCTAGTGTTATTGGTATTGACTAGTTGATTTATGTATATTACACACACACACACACACACACACACACACACACACACACACACAAACACATGCATGTGGGCATATGCTCGCACACATATTATACATACTAATATGCATACTTTTTTTCTGTATGTTTATTCACTGTTATAATAAAAGGCCAAAGGATTTTTAGGTAGGGGCTTAGGTTGAAATCTTGACTATTAACCATCGGAGTGACCCTGATAGGTCACTTTAGCCTCTGACGTTCAGTGTTCTTTGTCTGTGAGATGAGGAAGTCCTTGGTCACGTGGAGTGCACCATGAGTTTCCTCACTTCCTTGAAATATGCTTACCAAAAGAGACTTTCAGTTCTTCTCGTTACAAATTCCTGCTCTTTTTCTGCGAGTCAGGCACAAGGATTCCACAATTAGAGTTTAAAAATACCTCCCCAAATGTCTTTAAAGTAAGCAACAGTACACGGTGGGCACTTTCCTGTCCTTTATGTGATCACCTACGATGTTTTTCCAGTGACTGCCAGGGTGTCTCTGTGTTACACTTCTCCTCTATTATGTTTTGCTTTAAATAATGACAGCTAACATTTCTGAGCACTTATCTTGAGCATTGTTCTGATTGACTTGCATATTTTAACCCATTTAATCAGCAACAGGCCATGAGTTTGTGCTTGTTAATCTCTTTCATCTTATATATAAATGAGGAATGATGGCTCAGCTGCCATCTTCTCATTGGTAAGGTCCAGGAAGATCCCTCAACTCTGTTTAGAGTTTAAGAACTTAGCCACAGGGAGCTAATTAACTGGCTAATTAATTTCCTTAAAGCATGCAAAGTAGGGCCAGCCTAACTGGAGACTGGCCAGAGGCTGATTTATTTTCAAAAGTCACTGCAAATGAAGACTGGGAACTTCCCACTGTCATCTCTATCCCACTCTGCTCCTTTCCACCTGCTTGTCCTGCTCATTGTCAGCACTGCTTTTCTACTGATCCGACATGTTCTCAGGCTGCAGGAAGTGGCCCGTCTCCATTGTCACGTCAAGCCCACTTGGAAAGGTCTGCTTCTTACTCCTCTTACAGTTAGGATTCCACTCAATCTCTTTATGAGATGGTGCAGTTAAAGAGGCTGTTTCATCAGAGCCTGTTTGAAGCAAGCCAGCCTTTTATTTTACGACACTCATATTGAGACACATTGCGTTATATCTGTCTTTTCATTGACAGCAACACATTTATTTGAGCTCAGTATGTCCAAGGTAATGTGACCAAGGTAGATTTATGAGGACTCATTTGCATCCAGAACAACATTGGCACAACTAAAATATCACAGACACTAACTTTTGGCCTGCCACAGCCCACTAAGCTTCTGTCTCCCTCACTGCGCCTGTAACAAGAGGGAAATATAGTTTCCTGGAGTTTACAGATAATTCCTTGTTGCCATTCCACTGCTGTTGATGCTGTTGAGAGCTGGAAATGAGGTTTAAGAGCCTCTTCATATCTAACAGCAGGAGCTTATGTGCGGGGAACAGAGAAATGCAGCTTCCCACCTCCATTTCATCCTGAGTGTAAAGAATTCTGTTAGAGTTAAAGGACTCAAGCTCTTTATTTTCCCAGCAAGTTAGACCCAATTTAGTTGAGTCAATGCCTGGATTTGATTGCCCCCTCCCATGCTTCTTGTTAAAGTAGATTGATTTTCATTGCCCCAAAAGTAAATGAATGCATTCCTTAAAACACTTAAAGTGTAGATGATCTCAAAACTTTGTCGCTACCAGTTTCCTAGTTTTCCCTCCCTCAGTTTCCTGGTGTTATTAGCTTGGACCCAACCCTTCCTAGGTGACTGGGCCAAGCATTAAGTACTGTTGAGCACTATCAAGTGTTGAGTCCCTTTCTGCAAGTGCCCTTTGATGTTTTTCTGTGAATGAAACTGTTGGGAATGGGCCGTTTGACACTCTTCCCTTATGCCTGGTGACCTGGAGCAAGGAGCTACCCAGAGACAGCCACACTCCAGCTACAAGGGACATTGTAACCGTGGCTACTGAAGACATGAGCAAGAGACCATGTTCTAGTCACAGCCTGCAGCAGTTCAGGAAACCCCCATTCTAGGCCAAAACAGCCTTGGTGAATTTGAGGTGACCCCCATGGGAAGCTACTGTAGAGAGCCATGCCTATGGTTGCACTACACAGTTAGGTTGAAAGGAGACTAGACATTCTCTCTAGAGCAGTGTTTCTCATCCTCCCTAACACTGAGACCATTTAATACAGCTCCTCATGTTGTGGTGACCCCCAACCTTAAAATTATTTTCATTGCTATTTCATAATTGTAATTTTGCTACTGTTATTAGTTGTAATGTAAATATCTGATATATGTGACCTTTGTGAAAGGGTCATCAAACCCCTTAGGGGTCATGACCTACATGTTGACAACTGTTGTTCCAAGTACTCAGTGGAAAAGCTTGTGATTGAGAGGTGGAAGAGTTGTACCTGTCCTTGGCTGTGATTGGTCTTGATGAATTAGAAGTTGTGCTGTGATTGATTTACTACAGTTACTACATTTGCATACCCCTACTCTGGTAGTTTGAATGAGAATGACCCCATAGGCTCATATATTTGAATACTTGGTCCCCATTTGGTGGAACTTTTTGGGAAGGATTAGCAGGTGAGGCCTTGTAGAAAGAAGTATGTCAAGCATGGGGTGGGGGGAGGAGGTGTGTGTGTGTGTGGGGTGAGTGGGTGTTGGGGGATAGGTTTCAAAAGACTACTGCCATGCTCAGTGTGCTGTCTCTGCCTCTTGTATGTGGATTGAGATGTGAGCTCTCAGCTGTTCCTGCTGCCATGCCTTTGCTCTGCTATGTGATCATGGACTCTAACCCTCTGAAACTGTAAGCTCAATTAAACATGCTCTTTTCCAGGGTGCCTTGATCATGGTATTTTGTTACAGCAATAGAAAAGAACCTAATAAACCCCCTTTGCCATCTCCTAGTTGACTAAACCAGGCTGCCCCTCACGCTTTTGGATTCAGCTCAACACTGCTTCCTGACATTGCAGCATCAGGGCTAATAAAAAGCTTCCTTTTTTTTTTTTTTTTTTTTTTTTTTTTTTTTTTTTGCCTACTTGTGAACTTTTTATGGGGGGAATAGGCTGAGTTGGTGATAGGAAAGCTATGTATGCATAGTAGACAACTGGGTTCCAGTAAGCAACCAGGAGCAGGAGCTGTGAGGAGCAGAGGGAGCTGAGACCACAAAGGACACTTGAGAAGGTGGGAGGCAGTAGAGCCAAGACTGTAGAAGGAAGTGTCTCAGGAGATGAGAGAGTGAGTGTCCTGGTCACTGGAAGAGTCCCAGGGACCTGCCAAGCCTTAAGAGCTGTGGATCCTTATACTCAAGATTGGAGATCTTAATACAAGCTGGTGTTAGGTGCTGAGGGTCTAAGCATCCAGGCCTCGAGAGCTGTAATGCTGGCCATTGTCTGCATCTGGTGATGCCAGATGCTGATGTGCGCTCTGCCTTTCTGGTAGCTGGATGAAGGGTCACGTAGAGTCAAGGCCCAGAGCAATAAGCCTCTGACCCCAACACCTGGAGCTGTTAGTTTCTCTGGAATCTAAAGCTTGGAGCCTTACACCTCTAGTTCTCAAGACCCAGAGATATATGCATCTGAGTTTGTCCCAGCTCATGAATGGGCCATGGCATTTAGCAACCTGGATCAATACTGAGGAAGCCTATTTGTGGTTTCCTATTTATGATTTCCATCTGGATAGAACAAAGAACCCCAGCCAGATGATCGGCAATAGGCCTTTTCTTGTATATTTATTTATATATACAGAGCACTGCTTCATGTATGTACATGTCTGGAATCAAAATGATGTCCTAGTGCCGTTATTGTTCTGGTCATACCACCTAGAGTCTGCCTGGCTAGTCAGAATTTGTTTTTCTGTATTGCTGGTTTTCTTTAGTTATGGTGTTTTTTCTTTGCAATGTGCCATGGAGAATAATCTGTGTTAGTATGTTCAGATATAATAGGCTAGGAGTACCTATAATGATTATTCCCAAATGCTCAGTAGCTACTATATCAAAGATTTATTTCTCATTTATGTGACTTTAAGTAACAGTAACCCAAGGGCAGACTCTTCCATGGAGAAACTCAGTCCAAATAGCTTTTAGTCTTTCTTTTTCTGACCTCCCTTTGTGGCTTCTAGGTCACTGTAACCAACAAAAAGAGTTCTGGAGTGTCGTGCATGTTCTTTGAAAGTGTTGGCACACTTGTTATAAGCCTAGGAACATATGGATACTGGGACTTCTATGTGGTCACAGATATCTCACATGCTTCTGGAACAGGTGTGTCTTCTCTTGTAGTGGCATTTCATACCAGTAAACCTATGATAAATTGAAAATCAGGGCTGGGAAGACAGCTCAGCTGGTAAGGCTCTTACCACACTAGCCTGAGGACCCGAGTCTGATCTTTTGAACCCATGTAGAAACCATGGGTGTGGCAGTGCACACTTGTGAGTCTAGTGCTGGGGAGGCAGTGATAGCAGACCCCCTGTCAGCTAACCTAGAGCTCTGGGCAAGCTTTAGGCCAGTGGAGTGCCTGATGAGATGGACTACTCCTGAACAATGTCACTGAGATCTCTGCATGCACACATGTGTGCCCATATGGACACATGTGAGCCAAGATCCCTAGCCTAGGGAAGCTCACCCTGAGCACTGTTATAATGCTTACCATCTTAGAGTTGGGCAGATCTGCCTGTAGCAAAGCCCATTGCATAACAGTGTATTGAGTAGCTCATTCAGTTTGTTGAATACTATACAGAAAGGGGAAACTAGAATAGTTTTGGGGGTCATACTCCCACCATTACACATTTGATGGAGTGCTAGGTGAAGCCATTGCAAGTTGGGACCAGCTGCCTTTTGACCATAGTTATAACTTCTGTAGCCACTCTCCTGTTGGGTGGCCCCCCTTTTATTATGAAGAACAATACACAGAAGTATCTTGTGTGTATCTCAGGTGTATGTTATATCAGTATAGACATAAAAAATAGACTTGCCAGGGAGAGACTATAGGTGTTTTAGTTTTCACAAATGTAATTAAATGATTCAGGAATATAATTAAATGTGTTTTTGAGACACACCTCATTGTGTAGCCAAACTTGACTTTAGATCTGAGGCCCTCCTGCCTTGACCTCTTGGGTGCTAGGATTCCAGGGATGTACCACTAGTTCAGCTGTCCTTGAAGGTTTTTGCACCATGCTTTGTGTGGATGGGCAGAGTCCAAAAAAGCACATCTCACTATGACTTAAGCGATGACAAATCAACCTGTGCCTCTTCTCCATTAACATCTTCGTTCCTCTTGGCAGAGAGGCTTTTCCTGTATGTTGAATGTCTAGTTTTCTAGCTTTGTAATATGGTGTAGGCTCTTTCTAATATTCTCTTATGCTGTATTCCAGAGTGGTGCAGACTTCTGGGCAAAACCAAGCTGATGATGCCACATTCAGTGAGGAGTTGTAGCTCACAGATTCTGCCTCTGGGGGTCGTCTGGCTCACTGACCTGCTCCCCCCCTTGCTCATCCCCGCCCCGTGGTGCTATTTCAGCAGTCTCCACACTTCTAATTTTGAAACCACAGGGCAGTCATTATTTTCTGTGTTGCTGTCTAGTTTTGTGCTTTGAGTTGTCCTGTGAAGTTTTGCTTGCGTAGTCATTGTCTTTTCGTTGTCCCTCCTCTGCTTTATGTTCCCACGGGCCCTGAGGTCTTTATGTGTTACTTTTCTTTATGTTGTATTTCCTCTTTCCCTCTGGGCTTAGGCATGCTCTGTTGAAGGAAGGCAGGAGGAGATGGAGAAATGCGAAGGCCCTTGTGAAGGGCCCAAAGGAGCTGCACCTAGGTGTCTGCTCACCCCGGCTGCTTGGGGAATGGGGCAGAAAGTAGGAATTAGCCCAGATTTTAGCCTACCCCTGGTTCTATATATGATCCTGGGCAAGTCACTTCCTTTCCTTCTCCAGGTTTCTGATTATAGTCGAGAAAGATGGATCCCAGAGGATCCTTTGTACCTTGGAACCTGTGAGGCATAGTGCTGCACAGTTCCTCAGCACAGGGGCCGATGCTTCTCTGTAGTGGCCAGTTCCACACTTTTCTCCTTTTCTTTGGAAGCTCCATGTCAGGCAGTGCCTCACAGGAGAATGCAGAAGCCATCTAATCATTTACTGGATGTTCACAAGGGGCTAACTCAGTTCTAAAGGTTGTTAAAACTGTAGGAAGGCAGAGGGGCTGGGGAGGCTGAGCAGACTGAGTTCTTAGAGAGGAAAGAGTCCAGACCTGCATGAGTCATGGCAGGGGCAGATGGGGAGGATGGTGGATGGAAGGGTAGCCAGAGGATCCTAGAGCTTCTGAGGAGAGTCAGTTCTGCTGGAGACACTGCCCCACTTGGAAAGCTGTTTCTCTTCATTTGTGTTTTGCCTCAGTGCTTTTTACCTTCCTTTCCTTCTGTATGTCCTACTCTTCGGCTTCCTCCATGTCTGTCTGGCTGGTAGGGCCCCCTGGCTGGCTGGCCCTGGCTGGCTGGCTGGCCCTGGGCGTCTCCCTCTTTTTTATCCTCATTCTCTTCTCTCTTGAGCCCACATTCCTCCTCCTACTTAATTCTCTCAGCCCCGCCTATGGCTCTGTTGCCTAATTCTTGGCCATTCACCTTTTTATTAGACCATTCAGGTGCCTTAGGCAGGCAAGGTGAAGCAAGTGTAGCACATCTTTACATAATTAAACAAATGCACCATAAACAAATGTAACACACCTTTACATAGTTAAAAGTAATATTTCACAACAGTCTGCGATAGTAATAATCCCAGAACCACTTTCCAACTAGGCTAGACTGGATGACTAGCAACCTTGGGTTTCCACCCATCTCCACCTCCCTAGCTCTAGGATTATGAGCACATGCTACCATGCCTAGCTTTATGTAAGCTCTGGAATTGAACTCCGTTTTGCCAACTGAACCATCTCCTTAACCCAGCATGAATTCTTAAGAAGCAGAGATGACCTAATGAAGTTTGGACCTAGTCAGGAACCTGCTCTTTCTTCTAAGGTTTTGGTTGAGCACAGTTAGCTGCTTCTGTAAGTGGATTACTTTGTGAAGTGATAAGACTGGGCATGAGCACAGACCTTGCGAGTCTGCTCCCTGTCTTGGTTTTCAATTTAAGAGTGAGTGACTCTAAGCTGGCATTCATTTGGGTCAATGTAGAGGCAGTCAATATGTATTATATGTCTTTGATGCTGGTTGCTGGATCAATTGCAATTAGTTTGCAGCAGATTGCATTAACATATCTGAAATTAATACGCCCAGTGGTCTAATGAAAAGGAATTGACCATGACTACACTGTGGCTGTTTCTAGTTTCTTTCAAATGTGCTTTTCAAACTATACTTTTTTCTTCTTTGGTTAATGGCTTTAAATTGGTATGTCAACATAGGCCTAATCTATTGATTTTTCCCATTTGCCTTTTAAAAGCAGTCCCTGATAATGATATGTGTGTAACATTTGATGTTTTCTTTCATTAGGTGGCTTTTACTAAATACCTTAAACTTGTGTTTTTTTCTTGGAATCTTATGTGGAATACAACAGACTATTAAGCCTTTGAATGTGTTCATTTATCACATTTTTTTTTCTTTCAAGTCACTAATATTTCATTAAGACTTAGAAAGTCAGAAGTAAGATTAAGAAGTACTAAAAACGTTGATGAGGGGAGCATTGTTTGTCCCGCTGTTGTTTTTATCCAAGTATTATTAATTTTTAAAGAGCAATTATAGTCAATTTCAATATTAACATTGTAATATATAATACATATAGATAGATGGGAGGAGCGATCTTTAGGCGTGATCATGTCAAAGCTTAAATATTTCACATGAGTACATGAATTATGTTTATTTCAAGTCCTAAGGGATGACTTTTTTTTGTCTAGTTTAGAGGTAGTCACTTTCTGAGAGTGGAACATTTTTTGTATTGGGGCAAATGGCAGGATTTATGCGCTTGGTCACCTCATTGATTTATTTTGGTATTTTCCATCTGCCAAGTAAGATATTCTCCTAAGAATGCCAAAAAGTTTAGAACACAGTGCCTTAGAGCAGAAGCTCATCTGTCTGTAAAGGTCTAGCAGGGGTGTCCAACCTTTTGACACTGGTGTGACAGACACTGTGGTCCACAGATGTGTTGGAACATAGTCATAGCTGTCCTGGGGTACATGTGGTCAGAGAAGGTCTCAGGTTGGACATATCTGTGAGCCTTGTTGGATCCCCTGTTCGAAAGAGCTCTTGAGTACATCCTAGTTTGGAGGTTATAGGAGAAGACATGTTAAGGACATGTCAGAGCTTCTGAAAGTGACCAAAGCTGTGCACAGCCCCTAGGCCCACAGCAATGTGGTTAGTCTGACGTTGCCTTGGACATTCATGGAGACCATGGTAGGAGCTGATAGGGGTCAGATATCAGGTTATTTTTCACACTCTGCCAGCTTTGAAATCCAGCTATGATCAAACGTTTAACTGGCATTAATGGACAGTCATCTCTTATAAGTTCCTTTACATTATGACTCATGGGTGTAAACATAACTAAATATATTCCTTTTTTCATTGAAAATGAGATTTATAGTTTTGGTAGGATATTCTGTTAATATTATTGGATAAAATACAAAAGTAATTTACCTGCATGTCATCTTGTTCTTTATATTCTTTTGATATAGTTTAAAAATTGATGGTGTATTTTGGAAAAAAAAACCTTACTTCTACTGAATCATAAAGCAAGATTATATAATATCCAGCTGCAGCTGAGCAGTAGTCTAATAATAAAGACTTTGAGGTAACTGTACTCAGTGATGCTGCATGAGTGAGATCTTATTTAAAATACCTATCTAGGCTCCATTAAAAACTAAAACAAAGAAGTGATTTAGGGAGCTGAGAAGACTGCTCAGCCATTTAGAGCATATACTACTCTAGCTGATGACCTGAGTTTAGTTCCCAATCCACATCAGGTGACCTGTAACTTCAGTTCCAGCGTTATCTGATGTCCTTTGGCTCCCACATGCACCTGCATGCATGTGGTGCACAGAAACTCTTACTGGCACACATACATACACATTTAGAAAAAAAAAATCTTTAAAAAGAAAATCAAAGAAATGAATTAGTCTGTGGCTCCATGATCTCATAGAGTTAAAAATATTTTGCCTAAAATTTTCCTGAGTGTGATTAGTAGTATATATTAGCTATTAAGATAACATTGTGGGCTTTCCAAAAGGGTTTGAGCCAGGTGAGTGAGGGTAGACATAGCTGTGTGGGTGAACCTTTAATGTTTTTCTAAAATAACTTCTGATCTGAAAATAATTACTAGTTCACAGTATGCTACAGTAAGACAAAACACCCAGTAACAGTCCCATGCAGCCTTTGCCTGCCTACTTCCTCTAATGTTGACATCTGATGCAAGTCTAGAACAACACTAAAACCAGAAATTTGCACAGATGTCTTTCTATACCTAAGCTTTAGAACTTAAAAAAAAAAAAAAAAAACATTTTGAAGTTTTTTTCTTTTTCATTTTTTTTAAAAATAGCATTGGTTAAGAGTTTCACCATGACAGTCAAATTATATATATATATATATATATATATATATATATATATATATATATATATATATATATATTGAGATTGTAATATAATTATGTCATTCTCTCCCTACCCCCCATTCACTCCCTATAAAGTCTCCCATAAAACCTCCTTGCTCTCTTTCTAATTCATGGCTGATTCTTGCATTAATTGTTGTTATATACATATATGCATATATAGTCCTAAACACATCCTGCTTTATTGGTTGAAGTATTAAGGCAACTCCATGTAGTTAAAAGGGAGGTTTATTAGGGGGTTTTACTTACTACAAGTAAAGGGATAGATTACAGGGTTTGGGAGAGGTGAAGTACAGTCCAGTGGTGTTTTCTGGCTAACTCTGCTTGGTCTACCATCCAACATCTAGGCTTACCAGGAACCAAGAGAGCAGGCACCCTGGATCTTGGGTTTTAAGGGCTCCCGTCTTGGCCCTGCCTCAGGAGCAGGCCATAGGTAGGCGTGACAGTTACCAGAAACCTCACTGGGGGTAATACTTCCAGGTCAAAGCTGGAACAGCCACCCACTACACTGCTTAGTCTGTATAATGTTACTTTTATATATATCTTCAGGGCTGACCATTTGGGAAGACTATTTCTCCAGTGCTCAGCATTCCTTAATTGCCAGTAGTTCTTTGGAAAGCATTGAGGCCTCTTGGGCTTTCTCCTGTCCACATTTGCATATCTGTTGTTGTTATCCTTGTTCACTTCTTGTTTAGGCAGTCATATTAATGAGACTTTATGGGCCCAAGTTCTGACATTGCAGGAGACACAATGTTATAGCCAACTCTTTGATCCTCTGGCTCTTACTGTCTCTGCAATGATCCTTAAGCCTTAGGTGAGGGAGTTGTTTTGTAAATGTATCCATTGGGACTGGGCTCTGGAACTCACTTTGGTTTGTTGTGGTTTTCTGAAGCGGTCCCCTTGCAAAAAGAAGTTTCTCTACACTTCTCTCTGGGTGTAAAGGTAAGGGATTGTGCTGGTTTAGTAAAGTGGTGGTTGTAGATTGTCCTCTAAGAGCTGTGGTTTCACTAGCCCTGGATAGCTGGTGATTTCCCTCTTGTTGAGTGAGTCTTAATTCTAATTAGAGGAGTGTTGGCAACTAACAAAGTATGCAGGCCACTATTGCAACCTTCGGGTTCCCCTATCCTGTTGGTTGCTATTGTGGTTCATAGGCATGGCATCATAGCCAGGGAGGACTTTTGGTTCCTTGCTTTGGAACCTTGCATTGTACCTTGTGGTATCATGAAAGCTAGTCCTCCAGGAGCAAGCATTCAGGTTAGTTGCAGCTCTGAGGCTGCAGGTCCCTGTATCTGAAATCCATGGTATCTTCAGCAATACAGACCTACCTTCCACTTCTGGGGCCAACCAAGGGCATTAGCAATAGCCTGTAATGTTTGGGAATCTCTTGGTCAACCTTGACTAATAACACAAAAGAGGCCTTCTTATGCCTGCTGTAGGGGTTTTGTTAGATGGTCTTTAGCTTTTAGAGGAAACATTATCAGCCCAAATGAGAAAGATTCATTTAAACTATATGGTTGTATTGATATAGATGTACGTGTATTACAATTTTTTTTTTTAGGTTGATAATGGTATGAAAATTTCCTAAGGGATCACATTATGATAATTTTTATTCATGTGTATAATGTATTTTGATCTTTTACCCCTTGTTACCCTCCCTTCCTCCCTATCCCTTCCAGAGATCCTCCCCTTCAACTTCCCAGCCAGTCCCTCTTCTACTTTCTCTCCTTTCCTCTCCACTACACACACACACACACACACACACACACACACACACACAGACAGACAGACAGACAGACACTATGACCCAATGAATTTAATCAGGGTTATTTAGAGGAGCATGGCCAACTTACCCAGTGACTATCACCTATGAAAATGTCTCTCTGTCCCCAAACAACTATTAAATGCCTAGTTCTCAGGGCTAGATGAGGCCTGATGAGCCCCTCCCTCACATGACAGAAAGGTGATTTGCTCAATCTTGGGCAGGTAATAACAATTATACTTTTACCATTCTTTTTACTACATTTTTATTTGTGTGTATATAACTGGTTTTTGATATTTTCGATTAAAAAGCATTGTGGAGGATTTACTTAGATTTATATCTTTAAGCTGAGTGTTGCTCATTGCTCGTTGATAGTATCTGTAAGACTGGCCGCTTAGACCAAGTGTTCTTTTTCCTGTTCTTATTACCTATCCTCCCCTGTCTCCATAGGCAGGTCATTTAACCTCCAGAAGATGGCTGAACCTGCAGGAGTACCAGAGCAAGAAGCTCATGTCAGAGCATGGAGTGCGTGTTCAGAGGTTCTTTGTTGCCAGCACTGCTAAGGAGGCTCTGGAGGCAGCGAAGAGACTGAGTAAGCTGGTCCAGGGGATGAGCGTTGGCCGTCAGTGGAACTGGCTTCCCACTCGTGTGCCTTTGCTCCGGGTTACACTACCTGGGTGGCAACTTTGAATTGCAAAAGCAAAAGAACACTTGAATCGGGAAAACTTAATTCTTTTTCTTGAGGTAGCAGGACATAGGGGTTGCGTTGTGGGAATCTCTTAGGTTTTCCTTTACGCCCCCTTCTATCAGTTGTGGCTTCGTGGTGGGAAGAAACAAGGCTGTAGATGAGGCATGAGAGTGACATCCTTCTAGGAGCCTCTTAAAAGCTGGGATGAGTGATTGGAGGAGAGCAAGGGGAAGGCAGGCAGCAATTTCAGTTGTTTTTGTTTTTTTATGTCATTCACATTGGCCTTGAACTTGTGATCCTAGTGAGAGCAAGGTGCTGACGTCATAGCTGTGTGCCGGCAGACCCTGGCTGAGGGCATAGTTTCAAACTCCAACTATTTTGACCTCCCATTACCAGTTCTGACTGCTTATGAGGTCCTTCTCCTTTCTGTGCCTTTAGTTCCTTAGCTGTAGAGCAGAGCTGTGCTTCCATTCCATCGCTGCTGTCTTCTGGGCCCTGTTCATTTTAGTGATGGAAAGTCTCATCCGTGTCTCTAGCTGTGGATGGAGAAGAATCAGGTCCTGCTATCTTCTTTCCAGTGACGATTCTATGTGGTGGCGTAAGGATTCCCTTATTGTAATTTGGATTATAGTATCCAGTATTAATAAAGTGGGAGCCACATAGAATATTTAAAATTTCTAATAGTCTTTAAAAAGAAAAAAGTGATAGATGAAATTAACTTTGATAATAAATTATATTTAATATAGCCAGCTAGCAGCATTTTATTATGACTAATATTAATGAGTATCAGGATCTTTTCTTTCCTTTTCTTTTTTCTTTTCTCTTCTCCTTTTCTGAGATAGAGTTTCAAGTAGCCCAGGCTATCCTTAAAGTAATCCTATTGCTAAAGATGACCTTGAACTTCTCTCCTGCCTCTGCCTCCAGACTGGTAAGATGATAGGCGTGCATCATTGTGCCTGGCTCATATGGTCTAGAACTCAAACCCCAATGGGCCTTGTATATTGTGCTAGGTGAGTATTCTAACAGCTGATATATCCATAGGGTCGTAGTCATTACAAATCTTGTTTCTAGTTTACACGATAGCACATCCTATTTCACATGAGTCTCATGTCAGAGGGTCAGACACTGTGACAACTATATAAGACAGTGTAGTTCTGGACACTAGGAGGATTTGAATGTGCCTATAACCTTGAGGAACAGTTTTTTTTTTTTTTTCCTGCTAGGCCTGGAGGAGATCCCTAGCCCCCTCAGTGACCTTGAGGACAGACTGGGTAAAGGATGATTTCCTAGAGTTTTTTCCAGGAAGGGATGATTTTTGTTTTAGGGTTTGAAAAAAAAAATGAGAAACAAAAACTGTACAGTTAAGTTGGTCTTTGCTTTTCATTTCCCCTGTATTTCTTCAATGCAGGGGCCACTCTGGGCACCACTGATGGCTTCCATGTCCCTAACCAGCTTAGACATAGCATGGCTGAATGACAGCATGTCCTTCAGATCTTCATGGAGTTAGGAACTTACTGAACAACCTAGCCTCCTACTTTTGGGTTTATATTTTAGAAAATACTTATTTGGTCATCATTTCACAGTCAGAGATTCTAAACTATGCTTTTAAGGTAATTCTTGTTATTGGGAAGTTAACCATGTGTTCTGTACTTGGTTTACAAGAAGGGAGAAAATGGACAATAGAACAAGTTTAAAAGAAAATAAAAATTAAATAATGAAAATAAACTTTCTTTAAACCTGAATTTTATTTTTGATGGTTTTTAAGAAATTCATACTAGATGAAGGGATTGAAAATGGGAAAGGGATTAAGAAAGCCAGATCTGATGAAGGAAATGAGCACAATACTGCTGTGTACGTGTGCATTATTTCCCTGTGAGTGCCTGCGATGTTCTTCAGTGGTCAGACCAGTGGAGGTTCTGTGTGTGGACCCGCTTCTACCTAAATAAGAATTCAGAGAACTAATCCAGAGGCTCCTGTGGGGCTGGGGAGACAGCTCCGTCAGTAAAGTATTTACTGAGTTCGATTCCCTGGAAGCTGCATATGACAGAGGGACGAGGGCTGCAGCAGCTCATCCCGGGAGTGCGTGACAGACTCACGCTCAGGGAGTTGTTGCCTTATAAGCAAGGTCTCCTCTAGTTTCTGATATTGAGTTTTGTTGATCTGAGAGGAGATTGTTGACTTTGTAAAAGGAGCTGCTACCAGTTCTTAGAAGGTTTCAAGTCAAACAAGTTGATAGTAGACTAGAAAAGAAATATGTGCATCACTGCTAACTGTGACTGCCTGTAGAGAGCCAGGCAAAAGAATCGGGTGGAACTCCATCGTGCTCATGTTCCTGCTACTACCAGATTGACAAGGAACCACAGGCACACTTTCACCAAATAGATTTGAAGTTAAGATTAAAGATGGATTACACATATGTCTTCCTGATTGTCCTGGGATCTCCTATATACACACACACACACACACACATATATATAAATACGCTAATGTACAAAGTATGATATAAACTTGCATTTTGCATCATCATCAGGAACATTTGATTTCAGGAGGCTTATTTCAGTCATAATCAACTTTGTGGGCAGGTGAGATGTATATAAGTAGTATCCTGTCAATCTTGTGTTAGGAGAACTCATTTTAATGTCTAATGTGTATAAATGATTAAAAAGTCTTTTTACTTTTCTTATATTCAGATATTGTGTTAGTCACCTTTCTCAATGCTGTGACCAAATACCTGTCCAGAAGCAACTTGAGGGAAAAAGTTTTTGTTTATTTATTTAAGCTCATAGTTTGAGAGAATACAGTCTGTTGTTGGGGGAGGCATGGCAGCAGGTAGCTTATGGGGAAGGAGTTTAATTTTCACAGAATAGGCTGAGGAGAGCAGATGAGAAGTGAGGTCAGGCTATAAAACCTCAAGAGGTCTACTTCCTGTTCCAAGCCTCTGCCTCCTTAAGATTGACAAATTTCCAAAATGACCCTATCAATTGGGGGCTTAGGATATGAGCCTGTGGGTGGTATTTTATGATTTAGCTTACAATAGATATTTTGAAATAAAATGCTATATTATGAAAGTTTTTGAAAATGCTCCTTGACAATATGTGTACTTGTGTTTGAATGTAGCCCCCACCCCCATCTGTTTCTTTCTGAACAGATTGGTTACCTGAACCTGTAAATGGACGTTTCTGTCTCACCAGCAAGTCCCTCACACCCAGCAGCTGCTCCCCAAATTAGCACACTGAGTCTTATAGTAATTATAAATGCTTGGCTAGAAGCTCAGGCTTATTACTAACTAGCTCTTACACTTAAATTGACCCATAATTCTTATCTATGTTTAGCCATGTGACTTGGTACCTTTTCTCAGTGTGGCATTCTCATCTTGCTTCTTCTGCATCTGGCTGGCGACTCCCAACTCCATCCTTCCTCTTCCCAGCATTCTTAGTTTGGTCACCCCACCTATACTTCCTGCCTGGCTACTGGCCAATCAGTGTTTTATTAAACTAATTAGAGTTTACATCTTTACAGTGTATAAGAGGATTATTGCACAGCAAGACCCCTAGTCCTGGTCATCTATAGATCAGATCAGCTGTGTTTATAACTCTCCTAGACTTAACAGAATATGTTGCCTCTCAGGTGCCCCAAGCTTTCTTACTGTTCCATGTCCTCAGTAATCCCTCTCCTATCTTTTGTATTTAGTCAGTTACCAAAGCTTGTTAATATTAAATGCAGCATTTTTACTTTATTGATAAGAAAACAGGCAAGATTATGTTAAAAAACCAATCAACGTTGTCGAGTTAATAATCAGCAGAGATATGATTCACACCCAGCTCTAACAGATTTAATAGTGTCCCCATGCATTTCTCTCTTTGCTGTCTTTATGACAGGTCTAGGGAGATGGTTTGTGTGGGTCAGCATGTTTAAAATTGAAAGTGAATCTTAGTAAAATTAGAAGGTTGTATTAACTTGATATGGCAGGTTCTTAGGTGCAGTTTATAAAACCTGTAATTTGTAGATACTTTCTTAATGACTCATTTTGTTGTATCTCTGGACAACAGAACATTTTGCTGTATAGTTGTGGAAAGCTTGTTAACTTGAATATTTGTTAGAATGGGCAATGCAAAGCTATTATTTCTGAAATGCAATTTATAATGATAAGATATTGATTGAATGAGATCCTCATTTTCTTGCACTGAAAACAGGTTTATATCTGATTGAGAGAATAAATTTGGTTTGGTAAATGAAAATTTTAATATGTGGATCATTCTCACTTATGCAGCAGTTTATTATAGTGTCTAAGCATGCTTTAAAGAAGGAAGATTGGCCTGAGCCATGGCTCAGTGGCTATGCATACATTGAAGCCTGATGAGCTGAGCACCTTAGGACCCACTTGTTAGAAGTAGAGAACCACTCACGTTGCCTTCTGGCCTCTGCATGTACACCCTCCCCTACCACAAGTACACACACACATACGCAATAAACATCTTTAGGTGCTCTAATGAGGCATGTTACTGCATGCTTTCTTTTCATATGAACTAAACTTCATGAATGCAATCCACACATTACGAGAGAACACCTATTCTGTACAGGACTCATCTGTACTTTGCTTTTCAGTTCTTTAAGGTACACCTAGTACTGTCAGCTGTACTCTGAAGTATTTGAATATAAACGCCAATGAAACATCTTGGACTACTACCTTTTAATTTTTGGATTCTCTACAGTTTGTCAATTATTCCTATCACATGGCCAGAAACTCTCAATATTTCATTAAACAGGAAAAAGTATAGTTATAAAACTCCAGTTTTTTAAATCAGGGAAGAGAATTGAAATATAAATGGAAAGATTAACCTTCTGTGAGGTAATGACATCCATCCTAAGATGGAATTGGCCAGCTTGGGTTGCTTTCAGCTATAGCATGTTTCCATTCATCAATATGAGAACTTAACTCTTTGTTTTATATAATTACATCCCGAAGCCTGGCAGATTACTTCCACCATTATGGAATTTTCTTCTCGCTACCCATTGACACTGATTGACTGTTAGTCCTGTAGACAGTTAAATACAGTGGCCTCCTGGACTGTTGAGCCTTTTGCCCTATGATGGTGTATATTGAGATGATCTGTTTTTCTTACAGTGACAGTCAAGGATGGCTTTGATTTCTGTGAAGTAAATATCCATTATACCAGCCTATCACCTCCATTATTTTGACTCTGGAATCAGCAATGCAAAGACACTCTTTCAGTCCTAATTGTCACACCAAAGCTCAAGGAGGCCTGCTTTCTGGAACATGAGTGCTGGGAACAGAATGAGGTTCCTGTGCTATGGTGCAGTTGTCTTTCTAGCTGCTAGTGGCCCTTGGATGTTTTCACAGGTTCTGAACCTGATTCGCTGGCCTTGGTGATTATGTGTGCTTCCCAATACCATTTTTTTTCCTTTGTGATTTATTCCATGTCGAACACCTCTCCTTTTGTCCCTTCTTCCTTCTACTTCTGTCCTCCTTTGTGTGGTGCTTAGACATGGCCTGAATGCTAGGCCAACATTGTAATTATTGACTTGTACCACCGGCCATAGAGTCAACTTCTCCTGCTTGCTGCTAGTAACCCGGACTCACGTAGATGGACAGTGCTCATCATAAGTACTAAACATGGAAATACACCATAGGCATTGTTGTGGTGCAGGAAATTTTCACTTGCTAAAGCTTCATTGAGTGTGTACCCTAAAAGAGTACCAGATTAATGGTTACCCCTAACGGTATTTATGAAAATAATTCTATTCATCATGCCTTTACTAACATTTCCCGTTATATGTATTTTTGCAAAGAAATCTCTTTTCTAAAATGTTTTCTTTTTCCTGATTTTTTCAACTATAAATGGGATTCTTGGAATGCCTCAGGGCAGGAGTATCTTCACTAACTGTCTTGTGTCCCTGAGCAGAAGCAGCAGGAGAGCTGCAGAGTCAGGACCAATCAGGAAGGCTCTGGGGAGGCAGGCCTAGGGGACTGCACACTGAGCTTCCTTTCTGGCTCCTTAGGAACCAATAGGAACATTGCTGTGAAAGCCAGAGCTCCAGCTTCAGTGTAGCAGTTCAGAAAGCCACACAGGTGAAACAAGGAAGATAGGGGTGGGGCACTCAACCTCCGGCCTTGACCATGTATGTGCCTGTCATCTTCGTGAACCCATTGCTTCCTGTAATCCTCATTAAACTAAGGGAAAGTGTCCGGAGACTTTCGTTTACCCTTCAGTGTGTCTCTACCACTGGTATGTCTTTAATGGAGTTAAGTATTGACTTTTTTTTTTCAAAACGTCCTCATTGAGAATGAACAAGAAAGCTGTGTTCCACGTGGCCTTGTCTTCCAGGACCTCAGCGAGCATTATTTACTTTGGTCTTATTTACTTCATTTGCGAACTGTAGTTTTGAAGTGTCGTAGAATGTCGGATACAGTTGAAAATGCAGAAAACTTTTGTTTGGAGTAAATGACACAGGGGCTAGTGCTGTAGGATTCCTCTGAATGTTTGGAATTTTTTTTTTTTAAAGATTTATTTATTTATTATGTGTACACTATTCTGTTTGTATGTATGTCTGCACACCAGAAGAGGGCACCAGATCTCATTATAGATGGTTGTGAGCCACCATGTGGTTGCTGGGAATTGAACTCAGGACCTCTGGAAGAACAGTCAGTGCTCTTAACCTCTGAGCCATCTCTCCAGCCCCCTGGAATTTTTTTAAAAAACACTTTAAACACATAAATCTTCAATAATTTTTACAGGGGTATGTTCATTGTTTTAATCTTGGAAAATAGAGAAAAGTAAAAAACTAAAAATCCTCTTTATTCCATTATCCAATGAAAACTGGTATTAATGTTAATTTCACTTTTTCCTATTCATTGATTCCTTCCTTCAGTATTTTGCTCTATCTAGATACTTCAGTAGTGTCACTCAATGTAATGAGTTTGCTTGTAAGGTTAGAAAACAGCAAATAGTTTTAAAAATATGTATTAAATATGATTATCACTCCGGTAGTATTTTTTCTTAAAAATATTATTTCCATCATTACATAATAATCTCTAGATTGACTATGCTTTTTCCTATTGTGATATTTTTCCGTTGTTGGCATATCAAGGAAGGCTTGTTTCTTTAGTGCATGTGTTGCCCGGTTTTAGCAGCTCAGGATAATACAATGATCCCTTGCAGTTTCCCCGTGTGGCCTGCTTGTGCTGCCCGGTTTTAGTAGCTCAGGATAATAGAATGATTCCTTGCAGGTTCCCCATGTGGCCTGCTTGTGCTGCCCAGCAGTGTGTGCTCCCCTCATGGTTCACTCTGCCATCTTCAACAAGTGGTTTCTGGAGATGGCCTGGGAACCTTGCCTTGGCAGCCGCTCCAAGGGAAAGAGCATGCAGGACAGCCAGTAGAGATTTGCTTGGACTGCATACCTCACTTTCACCTAATTCCATTGTCTGACAGCAGTCATATGGTGTCTCACTGTTCAGCCCTTGCTGACTGGGACTCCATGTCGACCAGGCTAGCCTTGAACTCAAAAATATCTTCCTTCTCCTGCTTCCCAAATGCTGGGATTAAAGGTGTACACCACCACAGCTGGCCCAGTATTTAGACTTAAATTCTTCCTTTTTCTTGTTCTCCTCCTCCTTTTTGCATTTGTTTGTTTGTTTGTTTGTCTGTCTGTCTATCTATCTATCTATCTATCTATCTATCTATCTATCTCTCTCTCTATCTATCTATCTATCTATCTATTTATTTATGTGTGTGTGTGTATGTATGTATGTATGTATGTATGTATGTATGTATGCATGCATGCATGCATGCCATGGCACTTCTGTGGTGGTTGGAGGACAACTTTCAGGAATGGGCTCTCGTTTCACCATGTGGGTTCTGGGGGTCAAACTTAGACCATCAGGCTTACAGGCAAGCACCTTTACTTCACTGGCCCAGGTTTTAGACTCATGAGAGAGTATTTGTCTCTTTGATTTGAAGCTGAATGTGATAATGGGCTACATAGTCAGGGTACTCATCTCCCTCTACTTTGCTGGTTATTTCAACACACAGTTTGTTTGACTATAAAATTGAGAATAATAATATGTATTTAAAGGACCATTCAGATTAAGGAATAAGGAAAGCAGAGTGCACACCTCATATCGATGAGGGACTCAACAAGTTTCTTTCCTTTTTCTTCTTTTTTAGACTGAACAAAACCAATGTTTTGAGCTTTTCTCAGAAGAATATAATAGCTATTAACAATACCAATAACATATAAGAAATAAAATTTCTCAGCGCTTTTGTGATAACAGCTAACCAAGTGTTAAACTATTTACATTCTCAGATGACTGGATATTGAATATATTATTACTCATATATATTGCTGGTTGGTATTTTCTAGGAAGATGGTGGTATATGAAGTCCAAAGCTGCATAATTTTGAAAGAAAATGAAAATCATCTTTGCCTTTACATTGCAACAGAATAAATACTACCTGAAGAATTATGCTTTTAAGATGCTGTGCTATTCTCCAAGGTGGTTATTACAGACACTGACAGTGTTTAATATGCCCATAAATAGCAGTAACTCTCCACCTGAGTTTTCTAGGTTATCTACAAAAAATAAAAACTGAGGAAATAAATTAGAAGCAATAAAGGAATGATACCACTTTATCTACCTTAGAATGAAAATTGATGTGTAAACAACCTGCCTCAATTATGTATTCTTTTTTCTTCAGTGTGGAATAAACTAAGATGTTTGGGAGTCTGTTATTTCTCTCAAATGAAATGTGAACCCAGTATTGGAATTTTTCTTTTGTTTTTAGCCTTTTATTTGAGTGAAAGTAATAGTCACATCTGTATAAGGAAAAGGACACAGATGGGGCATATATAAAGGGAAAATAACGCTAGAAGTATTTCTTATGCAAAGTGATACTTCTTAGTGTCTAAAACTGCTTCCTGTGGTAGGAAAAGAAACAGCGGTAAATAAATACATCTTCTCTTTATAAGTAACTTGTTGACTAGCATCATAAACAGGTAAAAGAAGTCTGGATCCTATTAGAACACTGTTGCTCAGACTTCCTTTTGCCTTCTTTGGAACCAGTTTACGCCCACTGTGGTACATTATACACTGTGCATAGCATGGCAGGGCTGCCTTTCCCAGCCTGTCCACCTTTGCACTTCTTGTGACGTTCACTGTGCGTCCGCCCATAGCTGTGTTCTCGTCATCTTTGTTAATGTTTTCCTCTGCAGTGGGCTTCTACCCCTTCTATTGAAAATAGATTTTTCCTCACATAATATATGCTGATTACAACCCCCACCTTACTCCTCCCAGTTCCTCCTCATCTCCTCACTCTTGCCATCCAGATCCACCCCGTCCGCCTCTCTTAGAAAGAAGCAGGCTTCTAAGGGATAATAGTACAATGAAACGAAGATATAATAAGATAAAAGAAAAATTAACCCATCAGAATAAAACAAAACAACAAAGAAAAGAGCCCAAGAAAAGGTGCAAGAAGCAGATATAGGCACAGACCCACTCATTTGCACACTCAGGAACCCCATACAAAACACAAAACTGGAAGTTATACTATATATGCAAAGGACCTCTATGGTAAAAAGAGAGCAAAAATCCCAATATATTCATAAAATTAAATTAAAAATTAAAGTTATGATAGAATTTAAAAAATCTGTGAGTTATAACAGAATGCCATTAGGAGTCATTTTATTTTATTTTTTACAGTAATAATATATGTTTTCTGCTAGGTCCCTGGGTTAGTTAGTCTCAGATTTTTGGTTATCCACAGAGACACTTGCTCAACCATGTTCTTTGCTGCTCTATTCATAGTAGCCAGAAATTGCAAAAACCCTAGTTGTCCCTCAGCAGGTGAGTGGATAAAGAAAATGTGGTACATTAAAACAGTGGTCTATTACTCAGCCATAAAAAAGTCATCCTGAGTGAGATAACCCAGACCCAGAAATACAAACATTGTATGTATTTGCTTATGTGTGAGTATTAGCTGTTCAGTCAGTAAGAACCAAGCTATAGTCAGTAATGGACTTGGGATAGTGTGTGTGACACACAGATCTTCCTAGAAAGCAAAGAGAATAGTTAGTTATGGATGGGTCAGGAAAGACTGGAAAGGGAGGATCAGATCAGGAGGGCAAGGGGAAAGGGTGAGGGAAAGAACGCAAGGAGAAACTGCCAAAATTAAGGGTTATTGAGGGGTAGTATGGAAACTTAATACTACAGAATCTTCCTAAAATACTACATATATGAAGGTGATGTAGATGAAATCACCCAATAATGGGGGAGATGGAGCCCCAACTGGACATCTCTCATCACCAAATGAAGCTTCTAGTACTAGAATTGGATTACATCTAATTGAATTGTTGAAAGGGGTTCCTGTGGTAATCCCCAAACAACCCAAGCTATTGCCTAGACTTTGAGTTGCTCTCCACAAACTCACAGCAAAGCCCCATGCTGAAGACAGCACCTACAACAACTTATTGAACACAGAGAAGTTGAGCTGATGCCTACATAGAGCCTTCAGTCCTATGTTTATGTCTTTGGCACAGAAAAGTACTCTGCATGCTACCAAAAGAGAAATGTAAACATCAACCCAGGCACAAACTCTTTGATCTGCAATGGTATTCTGCCTGTAAGATACATTAGTGCAATGCTGGCACAAAGCTTGTGAGAGTAACCTACCAATATCTGATTTAGTTTAAGGCCCACTCTGTGAGATAGACCCCATAACTGACACTACTTGTGTGACTAGTGTGGCTTATTACACATTGAAGATGACCCTGGCATTGGCCCTGCTTTTTTTTTTTTTTTTTTTTTTTTTGAGACAGTTTCTCTATTCTTCTTAAGTTGGCCTTGACTATTATTTACAGGTGTGTACCTCCACACTCAGCTAAAGAGTCTCAGCTAGTCCTCCTTAGGAAGGAACATGACAGCTTTAAGTACTAACCCATTGGTTTGCAAAGCATTTAAATGAAAGATGAAGAAGAGAAAATGCATAGAAACAAGTGCTGGGCCTGGAGTATGCAAACAGATGGATAGCTCAAGGCTCGCTTTGTTTCAGGGCTGAGACCATTCCCAATCTTTCTTTTTGAGACAGGACCTTAGCATGTAATCTTGGCTGACCTTGAACTTACAGTCATCCTCTTGCCTCTGTCTTCTGAGTGCTGGGATGGCCCACCTTGCATTCCAGGTACCTTGACTGTCATGCAAGGTTCAAAGGTAATTACTGAGTGGAATCCCTAATAAAAGAGCAAACCATGGAGCTCTCCATCTGCAGTGAAACTTGTGGTGTGTGACTTCTCTGATGCACATACAGTGCTGTTTCTTCTGTGCACTTGGGTATGTCCTTAACCTTTGTCTGATGGGGAAAGATAAACTAAGGGAACAGCATCCCTAGAGCAGGGGACATGCCGTGTTAGTGCTGAGTCCTGCTGCTAGCCTTGGTGGGCTCTGCTCCAGAGGGTCTCCTCAGGCTGGTCCTCACATCACATGGCACTAAACAGCCTTGGTCAAAATGTAGCAGTTGTTAGATGAATTGACTCTGCTTAGACAAAAGCAGCTCTAGGTGAAAACAGCTCATCTCCCATTGGGGTCTGTCTGAGCTCCATCAGGTCACATTAACACAAGTCCTCGTCTGCAGTGGCCTTTCGTTGTGCTTACATTTACAAGCTGTACTTTCATATGGTTGTGTGCACATGTCAGTTGAAATATGCCCTAAATGTCATTTTTAAAAAAAGTCACCATTTCCCCTACACTTGGGGGAGGAGATATTCTGATATTAGCTATTGGTTCTCAATCTCTGCCAGATTTTTGTTTGTTCTAAGATGGGATAATAAGGAAAACATGGAGACTCTTGCACTT
The DNA here is from genome assembly GCF_903995425.1 of Onychomys torridus. Classification (NCBI taxonomy): domain Eukaryota; kingdom Metazoa; phylum Chordata; class Mammalia; order Rodentia; family Cricetidae; genus Onychomys; species Onychomys torridus. The sequence continues at coordinate 85,786,033 of NC_050445.1, read as the reverse complement.
TTCATGGCTCTTAATTCATTTAACAGTTACTGCAGTCCTGCAGGGACTCGCATGCTGAAGTTGCAAGATGACTAAGCGTGGTGCTTCTGAGATAGTCACTGCCTAGCAGAGGGACTGCTGCATACCCACAGGACTAGAGGGAGAATAAAGGCATGCCAGGAAAGGACGTCTGCGTTCACTGCGGCGGTCAGGGAAGCCTCCCCAAACGAGGTGAAAATGGTGTCTACGCCCTGACTTGTCATTGAATCGAATATATTTAATGAGCAGACTTTGTTCTGACCCTAAAATAGAGACATTGGCATCTCTCCCCTTCCTTTCCAGTAACAGGGAAATGAAGTCTCAAAATAATTGGCACAAAATTAATACTTTTGAGCAGAGATGTTGTAATTGTTGGGTTTGCTGTTGTGTGTAAAACTTGTTTCCTGTTAAGGAACAGCTGCACAATCACAAATGAAATCCCTTTCTTAAGACTGGGACGCCTGCATCTGTACGCCTGATGTCTTAGACCAGCATGTCTTGTTTTACTCTCATATAGAACAAGCAGAACACAATTTGACAAAGTGGGGGCTTTCATTAACTCACACATATGCTAGATGGTGGGAATATAATGATGTCATGCTTAGAGAACTCTTAAGTGCTTTTCTTGCCTTATCTTATTGAAGGTTGAATTTTCTTTTTTGATATTGGGCCTTGAACCTAGATCCTCATTCATGCTAAGCAAGTATTCTTCCACTAGCCTATGTCCCTAGACTTCATAGACTAAAACAAAATTGTAGCAAGTTCTTACAGTGTCACCCAACCTGACCTTCAGCTTGTGGTCTTCCTGTCTTACTGCCTCCTGAGTAACTGGGGTTTGGGGGAGGGATGCCCCCAGGCCTGGCCTTAGTGAATTGTGAGGAGACCTCTCTGTGTTGTGTAGTTGTTGTTTTTACTCTTTATTCTTTTGAGCCACCCAGCTCCCAATAAAACACATGGAGGCTTCTTATTTCTTGTAAATGCCTGGCCTTAGCTTGGCTTGTTTCTAGCCAGCTTTTCTTAAATTATCCCATCTATCTTTTGCCTATGGGCTTTTATCTTTCTCTATGTCTGTATACCTTTCTTTACTTCTTACTCTGTGGCTTGCTGCGTAGCTGGGTGGCTGACCCCTGACGTCCTCCTCCTCTCACTCTTTGATCTCTTCTCCCAGATTCTCCTTCTGTTTATTCTCTCTGCCTGCCAGCCCCACCTGTCCTTTCTCTTGCCTTGTTATTGGCCATTTAGCTCTTTATTAGACCATTAGGTGTTTTAGACAGACAAAGTAACACAACTTCACAGTGTTAAACAAATGCAACATAAAGAATGCAACACATCTTTGCATCATTAAAACAAATGTTCCACAGCATAAACAAATGTAAAGCATCTTGATATTCTACAACAGTGTTGTGTCACCATCCTTATCTAATTCATAAAAGAATCCTCTAAGAAGGAAAGGCAGACATCTTTGCCTAAGAGATCCATCCAGGCATAGTGGAGCTGCTCAGAATGACACCCCTCAGGTTGGACACCCCTGCTAGACCCTTATAGACAGATGAATTTATACTTAAGGATAGAGTTGTACCCATTAGGTTGTTCATCCTCACTCATGCTTTCTTTTCCCCTTAAGAACATCGAAGACTTGAGGGCTTACCACCAAGGCCCTTCATTTTAGAGATCTGGCTGATGCCCCTTGTCTCCCTTTCTGGGCTGATTTTCAGTCGGCACTTCCAAGAGTCCTGGTTCTTTCCACCTCCTTCATGAGTATTGCATGGAGCACCTGCTAGCTGAACAAGGAACAGGGTCTCTGTGTTTCATGTTACAGAGGTATTCTTAGTATAGACATCTTTCACAGAGCAGGGTTTTTTTTTACTTCATGGTGGTTGAGAGTTAAGGGGGTTTGTTTTGAACATTGAAGTGCCGCAAAAAGGTGGAGAGCTGGAATTTTCCACTTAGCCAGTACCTAGAGGCAGAGAGCAGGGCTTTCGTTGCTTTTGTTTTGCCTTCTGTAGCTAAAGGCTGCACCAAGACAAACAACCTCCATGTGTTTAAGTCTTTTTACTTCAGCAAAGTAGTTTCTCCTGGTGGCGGTTGGTGGGGGTCATGGGGAATCTGATATAGAGGTTATTATTTCATTCAGAAAGAGGCATTCACCTACAAATCTGAACTACTTCTTTGTGGCTGTTATAACATTATATATCCAGATATCACTTTCTAATCAAACTTGTACAGAACTTTTTAAAACCAATGATTAATAAAAATTATCCCTTTATTGTCTTTTTGACTTTCACTTCTATTTTTACTGATGAAAATCTTTAGAATTCAGATCAAAAGGATACTGGGTTAAGAGATTTTTCTAACCCAGTAGGTTTGATATCCATAACTTTTTCAGAAGGGTTTTTGTGTTTGTTGTTTTAAGACAGAGTCTTCCTGTATAGCCTGTGCCTCCAGTTTGTAACTGCTCTGCTTTAGGCTCCTGACCACTGGGATTGCAGTTATGTGCCACCACACCTTGCTTAAGAAAGTATTTTGAATGTATGAGTTTACTATACAGAGTATAATCAAATTAGCAAATGCTTGTAGCTTTTCAGAAGAGCTGAGATAGTAATAAATTTTAGGGAAAATCAGTGGGACCAAGGGGAGCTGAGGGTGGTTTCCCTGGGGAGGTGATTTTTAAGCTAAAGTTGAAGATGCCGTGAATGAAAGAAGTAGGTGAAATTTGACTCCAGTAGCGGTGGCATCAGGGGCTGCCATCCTGAATCAGGAAACACAGCTTTATCAGTTTGAGAGAGGAGGCCAGTGAGACAAAAGATTTGAGAAGAACAGTGTTGGAAGGTCTGAGAGTGGGGAGCATTGATTCTATAAGGATTTGTAGAACTAGTTAAATTCTTTGGGCTTTATTATAAGAGAGATGGAGAGCTGCCCAAAATGTTTTGAGTAAGACCTTTCTCAATTAGATTTTGTGTCAGCAATGCTAGAGAACAGACCATTTCAAAGTCCAGGGAGTCCATTTGTTCTTGCATAGTTGCCCACTCATTGACTGAGCTAGGCAGCTTCTGTTGACCTTACAAGCTACAGCTTAGGACCAAGGCTGCTTTGTGTGTCATTCATTCTTGGTGCTGCAGGCTTGCTCGGATGTTCCCTTTGTGGAGACATGGCCACAGTGTGAGAGAGCAAGCCCAGCTGAGAACATTTTCCAAACATCTTCCTGTATTCCTTTGGTGAAACTCAAGAGTCAAAGGACCAGGTGTTCCAGTAAGAGAAACTATGTGGTCACAGGGCAGAGTATGGATCCAGGAAGGGCAGATGACTTAGGATGGAGATTCATGCAATCCTAGGCACCAGCACTAGAAAAATCCCAGCACAGACCATTGTAAATTATACTGTTCAACAACAAGGATTTCCTGGGATATGGGACTTGGAGTGACCAAATCGGAAAGTCCCAGGTAACCAGTGCGAATTGACCACCCTCTTGTCTACTATTCAGTGGTTAAACAAGGCGTAGGACCATTAGGCTGGACTTTTGTGTCATTCCAGTGTGAGACGCTGGCGTAGATGATTGAAATCATATAGAAGAGGACTGTTTGGGAAGTAGAGCTCATAGGACTTGATGGTATCTGAGATGTAGGTACATGAGGAAAACATTAAGAATGTGTTTGGCCATTTGGATGTGCTATGTATGAACTTGAGCAATGTGATAGGAAGAAGCTCTGAAGTAGAATTGCAAGTTTTAACTGTTAGTGTGAGAACATGGTAGTAAAACCTTGCTGAGGAGTTCATTCTACATTATGGATTCACCAGTGTGGTATTGAAAGAATTCCAGAGAAATTGGTGGAGCAGAGATGCAAACAAATTGTTTTAGAAAAGTGATTGTCACTAATATACAATTTCCCCAATAACCTAGATTTGTTCTCCTACACCCCCAGCATAGTAGTTTGCCTAGTTTACTTCTTTCTTCCTTCCTCCCTCCCTCCCTCCCTCCCTCCCTCCCTCCCTCCCTCCCTCGCTCCCTCCCTCCCTCTCTCTTTCTTTCTCCCTTTCTCTCTCTCTCTCTCTCTCTCTCTCTCTCTCTCCCCCTCCCTCCCTCCCTCTCTCTCCCTCCATCCCTCCCTCCCTCCCCAACGACAGTCCTGTATCACCCTGGCTGACTTTGAACTCACTGCATAAACCAGGTTGGCCTTGAACTCACAGAGCTATTTGCCTCCTCCTGAGTGCTGGGATTAAAGATATAGATCACCATGCCTGGTCTCTGAATTTTCTTCTGTAGTAACCAATGAAGCCTTGGATATTTGAAAATGGATATATTAGTCATTTCAGTTATGGTAAGAGCTGAATCCATATAAGATTAACATTTTGCATTATATCACCAAGTTTGTATACAATGTCTGGTAGTGTACAGTGTGATGGAAAGAAATTTACTAGGATTGAGGTCTGTATTTGAGCTGCTACTTTGAACTTGAATACTTTCATATTCTTTGGGGAGGAGTGGCTCTTTTAAACTCTGTGTATATTGTCAGTTTCGTTTCTCGTTGACTAACACAGAGGACATGTTCACCAAGGTCCCACTACCCAGAGCATTTGGGCATGTAAGGTGAATAACATGGAGATCTTTTTTACTGAGGTCCCATTAATAGTGAAGTAATACCATCCATCTCTTTATGTAGGCAATGCTACACAACACTCTTGGTACCTTGAATAATGTACTTGGTATATGTGCTGGCTAGTCTTATGTCAACTTCACACAAGCTAGAGTTATCTGAAAGGAAGGAACCTCAATTGAGAAAATGCCTCCATAAGATCCAGCTATAAGGTGTTTACTCAATTATTGATTGATAGGGGAGGACCCAGCCCATTGTCTGTGATGTCATCCCTGGCTGGTTGTTCTGGGTTCTATAAGAAAGCAGGCTAAGCCAGCCATTGGAAGCAAGCCAGTAAGCAGCACCCTTCATGGCTTTTGTATTGGTTCCTGCCTCCAGGTTCCTACCCTGTTTGAGTTCCTGTCTTGACTTCCTTCAGTGATAAACAGTGATATGGAAGTGTAAGTGAAGAAAACCTTTTTCTCCCAAACTTCTTTTTGGTCATGGTGTTTTGTCTCAGCAATAGAAACCCTAATTAAGACAGCATTTTTGGCTAATTTTTTTTTTTCCTTTCTCAAGTGGGAATAACAATTTGGTATATTATAAGGAAATATAGGAGAGATTGAAATGAAGCTGTTCTACAAGGTCTAATCAGTAAGTTCCTTTCCCTTCTGCACTAGGACAATTCAGTTTCTAGGCCTGGATTCATACTGGCTTCTTTTCTGTCCTGTGCTATGCCTTGTAGCACATGATACTTGCTGCTGAGAAACGTACTAGGTAGTTGGTGTAATTGGTGAACTGGTAGAATTCTGCCAGACATTCACCCTGCTATTTGCCTCTCTCACTGGTTTCCTGCCTCCTGAAAATTTGACCTCCAGCTAAACCCTTTCCATGTCTAGGCTGAGGTCTCAGGCAAGTTTCTTAATCTCCATGCCCTGGTTTTTCTATTTGCAGAAAGAACCTGGACAGATGTTTGCCTTAGAGACTTGCTGTGAGCATCCTCTTTATATTAATCCACATTTCATCCTGTTAGCACAATTAGAACAGCGTGTGAGGATTGGAGAACCCATCCATGTTAAAGGCTCACTGGATGTCAGATGCTCCATTTTTATTTTTGTTGTTATTTAGATGTAGATTTCCTGCTGTACTTTCTTGATTTATAGGCCTGAGTATTTAGTTATATAGAGAACTGGAAAGTCACTGTCCTGGCGAACTAACTCTAAAGCGTAATCTGCGATCCAGTTTCATTACTTAGTTTTTGTTGGTTTGAAAATTTTTTGTGGATTAGTACCCTTGGCTTGATAAATACATGAAAAGGGCTTTTGATAATCTGAAATGCAGTTGCTTTTCAAGTCCAAGTCCATTAAAATGTGACTTAGTTTCTATGTGTTCTGCACAACCAGAGTCTGTTTTCTCTGCAATGGCCTGCCGTCTGATGCCCTTCCCTTTCTCAGGTCCTTGGCCTCCTTTAGTGCGCCCTAGCTTCCTGTATATTCTTCCTGTGCTCTTGATTTATTCAAACTCTGAGATCATCCTTTCTTTGGGATGGGAAGAAAGGCTCTGGACAGACCAACTGGGGGATCTAAACAGCCCCTTGGGTGTACTTCTTGTTCTCTTCACTGCTTCAGCTGATTAAAGATCAATAAATGTGCAGCACTGAATATATTCTGCATGCTTCCTGTACTCAGTGCCTGAAAAGCAGAGAAGCCTTTTTTTCCAGTAGATGGGTCCTATAGTTGTAAATACTTTCTGGAAGTTCTCTCCTTATTTTTATTATCTTTTTGAAGAGCATTCATGGCTGGATGTATCACTCATGTAGTAGGCCCTGGATGCAATCCATGCACTGTAGACAACAAAACAGACAAACTCCACAATAACAAACAAAACCCAGAACTTTCCCTTTTTTTTAATATCTGAAGTCATAGGCAATGGAGTAATTTTTGATGTGAAACTTTTAACCATGGAGAAACAATTTCAAAAATATTTGAACATTATAAAGACAGTGCAATGAGATTCTTGTCCTGTGTGGCTCAGAAGCCTTGAAATAGGCCATGCTGTTGGCAGGAAAGGAATTATTTTTGTTTTTCAAATGAAGAAATAGATGTAGTGAACTTAAAGTAATTGGTTAAAGTATCACAGTAGCAGACTGGGCCTGTCTTTAACACCGTAGGACCTGAGGCAGAAGACTTTTCATTTAGAGATTTAAAAGGAGGAGGGATTTGCATTAGCTTGTGGCTTTAAAACTTTCAGCCCATGGTTAGCTGGCTCTGTCATTTCTGGGCCATGGGGTTGCAGAGTATCCTGGCAAAAGACTGTAAGAACAGAGTTACTTATTTCATGATGGCCAGGAAGGAGAGGGAAAGAAAGACAGGAAGGGGGCCAGGGGCCAAGGTATCACTTCCAAAGCCACATGCTTAGTTACCTTCTTTTCTCCAAGTTACTGTACCTCTGAAAATTCCCACCATCTCCTCATAATGCCATTAAATGATGATTTTGGTGGCTGAGTCAATTGATTAGGCCAGAGCCTTTAGGACTCAGTTACACTTCTCAGTGATTGGATTCATTACCTGGGGATCAAGCCTTCAACATGTGAGTTTTATGTAGGAAAACTTCATGTGCCTAAATGTTAACAGGGGAATGAGTGTGTGCGGTAGGGCATCTATAATCACCTCAGCCAGTCCTGCAGTTGAGTCTGAATGTGAAGCCAGCAGTGAGCTATTGAAGATACAAATAGTGTTCCAATTAGCTTTGGCCATCTTAACTTGACACAACTAGACTCTTTGAGGAGGGAGTCTTTATTTTATATTTATTTATTTATGTGTATGGGTATTTTGTCTGCATATGTATGTGTGTACCACTTGAGTGCTTGGTACCCAAAGGGGACAGAAGATCCCTTGCAATTGGAGTTACAGATAATTATGGGCTGCCATCTATGTGTCAGGAGTCAAACCTGGGTCCTTTAGAACAGTTAGTGCTCTTAGTTAATTATTGCTCTTAGTTAATTATTGAGCCATCTTTCCAGTCCCAATCCCTAGCTTGCATGGATGTGCAGGTAAGCCACAAGTAGCACACTCCTCCTTGGTCCTGCTTCAAGGTCCTGCTTAAGTTCCTGCTTGGATTTCTTACCTGACTTTCCTCAGGGAGGGATTGGAAAGTATAAGCCGGATAAGACCTCTTCTTTCCCAGTTTGCTTTTGGTCATGTATTTGTCATAGCAACAGAATGAAACTAGAACAAATATAAATAGGTGTATTTATTTTTGTCTGCTGTAATTACAGTATTCAGGTTACTATAAAAAGTTTATTTCTTCAGCAAGTGTAAACTTATTGTGTGTAGGCATTTGGTGCTAGATAATGTAACTGGAGTGCGTCCTGGGAGGGGCTGTGAATTATAGTGAGAGAAGATAGGAAAATGAACATGTGAGCAGTTATAAAATAGTATCAAAGCTATGAGGAATTAAAAAGGGTAGTGAGTAATGCTGAGGGAGCCTGTGGTGTGACGTGTGACTCTGGGACATTTGCAGGAAGATGGAATACTTGAGGAATGAGCTTGGTGGTTTCAGGGGACAGGATGGTAGTCATGAAAGCTAGGATTGTGGTTGGCCAGGAGTAGGAGTTCAGGTTATAGGGACAGGTGAAATCTAGTCACTAGGCCCTGTAACGGGGTGTGGGTTTTGTTTTGTGGAATCTGATCACTTGTAATGAAAGAACATGACATTCCTGCTAGAATTACTGAACAGCAGCCTATTCAAGCCTGAATCATTTTACCAATGTCCGATGAATCCTCCTGAACTGTCTGTCTTCCCTCTCTTACAGTTCTTTTGTGGTCATTTGAAAGGTTTCTACACATAGGTGCTCCTCACAAGTACTGTGAAAAACTTGGCCATATATTTAACTATCAGGCTTCATGTCTTCTGCTGAAAATATAGGACCAAGAGAGCTCTGAGCATAAATATAGGCCCGTTCCTGCTGTTGGTTATTTCAGAACTGTTCTTAGGTGCCAAATGTCTTCATCTTCACACGATTTATAGTAATGTAAGTAATGTGTTGGAGACTAACAAATCAAAATCTCATTTCAGATGTGTGACACTAATGTTGTGTTGACTTATTGTTTCATGTGTTAGATTTCTGATAAAATTACTGGAACACTTTCTTGAAGCCAGTAACAGGAAGGAACAGTGAGGCATCAGATATCAGCCTTCTGTACTTTCCCACTAACAGAAATCCACAAGGAAGTTGTTAATTGTGTTGGATAGTATAGTAGACTGCCTCAGGAGAGAATGCTCAGCAGTTTACATTTTCTGGGTAGCAGAGAACTTAAAGTGTTGTGATGCTTAAAAGAAAACACAGAGGCCAATTTTAGCTTATATTTATTGTTACAGTTTTTTTTTCTATTAAAGGCATTTACTCAATAATAACCAGATGTGTAACAGAAGTGGTTGCATGAAATTTTCATTTTTATGCACCATATTGGAAACCTTAGACAAAGCTGATTACATGTTATGGTAAGTGAAATGGCCTTTCCCTGGTCTGAACAGCTGTGTGGAACAGAATGATAGCATCATCTCCTGTCTCCCAGTGACCATCTGCTTTTAAGGGGTTTGACAGGTAACTTATTAATTTTAGGAGGTTTGTTTTAGTGAAATCTTGGTAACTGCAAGAAGTATACATTTTTGGAAAATGCTGTGAAGCTCTTACATTAAACATGAAATTCTTTAAGCATTTTAAGCTGGGAGTAATGGTGCTTTGCTGTGATCCCTGTCCTTGGGAGGTAGTGGTAGGGAATTTAAGGTCATCTTTCTTTACATAGTAGCTTTAAGGCTAGCCTGGATGCCCTAAGACCCTGTCTCAAAATGTAGCAGTGTTGGTAGAGTGCTTGCCTGGTCTGCACAGGCCTGAGTTGGTTTCCCATCACCACCTATAATAATCCCTGTACTCGGGAGGTTGAGGTAGGGAGATCGGGGTTCATGGACAACACTGGCTACATATCAAGTGAGTTGAGGCCATCCTTGGCTGTATGAGATAATGTCTTAAAAAACAAAATAAACAAGCAAATATACCCTCCCATCTATTTTTATTTTTCGTATTTTCAAATGGACAAAGGAACTTCCAAGGCAGGATACTGGAATGTGGGCATTAGTGACACCTTTGAAAGCCATCCTTTGTTTGGGGCCAGATTTAGTAATATTAATTATATAAATATGAAGTAATTTACTTAATTTTTTCTTTTTTTTAATCATCTTAAGTTGTTTCTGTTGTCTTTCTCTTCTTGGTTGTATGTATGTTTGTATGTATGTATATATGTATGTATTGACATGGGGACTTGCTAAGTTGCCTAGGCTGCTCTCAAATGCCAGTTTTTGGTTGCCCTTTTAATATAAAAGTTGAGCATACCAAATGAGCATGGCACTCCTTTCAGCCTCTCTCCTCCTCCAGTCCAGCTGCCACTGCACTTTGCAAGGGTCCTCCTGGCATCTCCTCACACTTGGAAGAGATGTCAGCTCTTTTTCACATTCATCTGTCACTTTTAAGGCTCCACTGAATTACGCAGACTGAATGCAGAATGAAAAGAAATGCCATGTTATTATGCTGACTGCAGACACAGAGTGGGAATTCTTTATGATAGGCCCTTACTCATGTCTTAATACTTTATTTATTCCAGTGTGCTTAGCAAGGCAGCTTGGCCTTGTTTCTCTCCGGGTAGATCAGATGGCTGGAAAGAGTACTACCTGTTTTCATTTGGGAAGCTTAAATGTTTTTAAGATGAGTGATCGTGCTGAGTGAAAAGACTCGAGTGTCATCACTTCTCTCTCTGCCTCTTAGTCGCCAGGCGGTACTAGGAGACTTAATCATTTTTAGCTGAGGTCCCCAATCTGTAAAATAAGGTTTATAACATTTTTTTCTCTTCTTCACTGGAGTAGCAGTAGAGTGAATGAATGCTGTGTGTATTATTGGATGGCATTTGCTGAGTGTGGCTTTTCAGAGGTCAAGACTTAATAAATTACAAACACTTTTAATTACTATCTCTGATATGCTGAGACTGCTCATGTTGGGAAGGTGCTAGTGATGGGGTGGTTAAAATCAGTAGCTACAGGAAATGGGAAGCCCCTACCATGAGGGGATACCTGCTGCTGGACCTGGGAGTCAGACTGCCTTAGATCAAATCCCGTTCCCACCACCTTGTCAAGTTACTTAGGTCTCTAAAACTAGTTAATGTCAGATTTTTGCATTTGAGCCTAAGCTTGTCTACCAGACAGGGTGCCACCTTCAAAACTAAAATAGCCAGAGTATGTTCTAGAATGTTAAATATTTGAGAAGCTCAACTGATGGAGCATATAAAAGCAGGAGAAGCCATAGATACCTTTACCTTCTTAAAGTGCACAGTTAAGGAAAGAGGCATCCCACAGCGTCAGGAGCATACAAACATTGGGAATGCCACATTAATTGGCTGCCTGAGTACTGAATTGGTGTGTTGACTTTTACTGCAAAACTTGCTTATTTCTGATTGCTCAAAATCAATAAATCTCATTAATTTCTCTCCCTTTCTTGTTCTTTCCTCTTCCCTTTCTCCCATTTCTTTTAGCCCTCTTCAGCCCTCTTCCCGCCCTCCCTCACCCTTCCTCTCCCCTCTCCCTTCTTTTTGTTTTTTTCTTGTGTGTGTGTCCATGTGTATGAGTATGAGCACATATGTGCCTATGTGTGTGGAGGTCAGAGGACAGTCTTGGGTGTCAGTCTTTGTCTTTCACCTTTTTTGAGACAGAGTCTCTTGCTTGCAGCTACCTGAGCCAGTCTAGCCCCTCTTCACCTCCCCTTCCTCTTCTCTATAAATAATTTTATTTGCAGAGAGAGAATCCTGTTGCATGTAGTCTAGGTCGTTTTAGGGCTTATTGAGTATCCTGTGGTTTCCAGGGTGTTGGTTAGGGGTGTTCTAGCTTCTGCCCTGTAGATGTTGGCTGGGAGGTTTGGCTCAGTAGCTTAAGCCTCTGTGAAAGTTATGAGAGTTACAAACAAGTAGAATGTTTTATCTTCTTTACAGAAAAAAACAAACACAAAAATCTGGCTTAAAACATAGACATGATGAGTTTCTTTTGGTAAACCATTACAATTTATTTAACTGCTTGTGTTATTATAATATAGGATTTTATTTTATTTTGCTAATTTAGGTAGGGATTGGTTAAAGTTGGCATTATTTTGCAAATATTGAGGGAAATCTGTCATGGAAATAATTGGAGGACGGCAAGTGCTCTTAGTGGTCGGAGTGACCCCAGGGAGAAGGCATTTCATCGTGGTGGTTGTCTGCATTCAGCTCTTAGATTTCTGCAGCTTATTGTCACCCGCTAGCAACTAGAGAAAGGTGATGGAGTATTCTTGTTCTGAAAAAATGCTCCTTGCCTGATATCTCAGTATTACAATGTCCAACTTGTATCATTTTTACCATGTGATCATTTTTCATTAATCACTCATTCTTTTTCTCCATGACAGAGAAAAAGAAACTGAGAGGAGTGTTTGGCTGTCCTGATCATATTCCTTCCATGGGCAAGGCCAGGTTAGATCAGAACTAGTTCCAGAGAGAGCCAGCCCCAAAGCAACGCTAACCTAATCTGAAGGGATTTATTGGAAGGCTCCAGGCAGGCATGTGCCTTGAGTAGTCAGGTGACAATTAGGTCAGTATAGCAGGAACAGGCTGCAGTGCAAGAGGGTGTGGTGAAGTCAGGCTGGAGCCTAGGGAATGGAGATTGGGTAGGGCTTTGTGTGCAATAAATGCACATGGAAGGGAAGAACATTTTGTAGATAGGATATTTGTTTTTTAAATTAAGTTATGTTATATTTTCATGTCACACATTTACCCACATCAGATGTACATTTCGGTGACCTGTAATAAATGTCAAGTTGCACCATCCTCACCATCATCCAGTTTTAGAACAGTGTCGTTCCCAGGGAAATCCCTCATGGCCACTTACTGCTAATCTTGTTATCGTCCTGTCTCTGATTGCTATGATGCATTTTTTGTCCTTATTGACTTGTCTTTTTCCTTCTCCCCGCTCAGTCCCCCTTCCCTGTTCCTCATTTTCTCCCCTCTTCTCTCCTCTCCTGCCTTTGGGACAGGGTCTTGCAGCTGACCTTAAGTCTGTCTTCATGCTTCTACCTTCCAAATGGGGCAGTGTAGCTCTGTGCTGCTTATTATTGTTGTAGCAGGCTTTTGAACGGTGTCATATATAGCCTGTGGCTCTGTGCCTGGCTCTTTCCTCGTAATATGATGTTGCTGAGGTTCATGTTGTTGCATGAATTGGTCAGCTGATTTTTATGCTGTTGAATGGCATGTGATTGTATGGACAGAGCACATTTTATCCATCTCCAACTTGCTGGAAATATATGTTTTTCTGAACTTCCAGTGCTTATGGTTAATGCTGCTATGTTTGAGATTTATAAAAAAAAATTATTGCAACATTAAAAAAATTGTTTCTGTGTTTCAGTTTGTGTATGTGTGTGCAGTTACTCACATAGGCCAGAAGAGGGTGTCAGATCCCCTTGTGCTTGAGTTACAGGCAGCTACCCTGTGTGGATGCTGGGAATTGAACTCATGTCTGGAAGAGGAGTACGTGCTTTTCACTGCAGAGCTATCTCTGCAGTCCTGAGTTGTTATGTGGGACATACTTTTTTTTTTGGGGGGGTATGGTTATCAGCAAAATTCTGCTCTCAAGACTTTTGTTGGTGGTGTTCTACCTGTCAATATGTGACACTGTGTTGAAAGGACTTTGCAGATGTAATTTTTGCATAGAAGTAACTTTGCAGAAATTACTAATCAGTTGACCCCGGGATTGGAAGATTATCCATGACTAACTAAGGGGAGCCAGTGCGATCACAGGAGCAGTTGAGGAACTCAAAGTTAAGTGTAGAAATTCGAAACAAATAGAGCAAGAGAAGAGCTTAGTGTACTGTACTGACTTCAGGAGGTGGGAGACCTCAGTCCCACAGCTGGGAGGAACATAATGCTTTCAGTAACTAGTGAGCTAGGTAGAAGATTGTGAATCCCAAATGAGAGTTAAAGTCCTAGCCTATAGCTTGATTTAGCCTGTACAGACTGTCAAGCATAATATCCCATCACTTCGTGCCAAACTTCTGACCTACAAGCATTACCACATAATAAATGAGTTTGAATGCAGCTTTAAGCCATCAGGCTTCAGGTAATTTGTTAGTACAGCAAAAGTAAAAAATACAGACAGACCCTTAGGAGTGTAGTGATAAATTTCTACTTTCAGAAGCTTTGCATTAATTTGAGAAGAGAACTAACATTTTCAAAGGACCCACTTGGTTATGTTAAAACTACCCTATGAGGAGCCAGAGCAGAAGCAGGGAGAGCTGTGGGCAAGGCATGGCAGATAACGAGATGCTCTGACCAGGATGCTGTCAGAACAGAGCATGGATGGAACAGGAGACAGAAGTGGCATGATGGGCAGTGACATGACAGGAGATGGCATGGTAGAAGATGATGGTCATATATAAGAGCTCCTGGTAAATGCACAACCCAAACTGGGGGGTTTCAGATAGAAGCTGAGGAAGAGGTTTATAGTTGACTTCCGGGATAAAAGGTAGTTACTATATGGTATTTTCTGCTTTATTGGTGCATATAATTAACCTGCAGAGCCAATCTAACTGATAATGGAATTCATGGGAATTTGACGTAAGGAACCAACTGTAAACTGAGAGTGGCTTTGTGGGAAAATAGTTGTATGTGATGTAATCGATGGTGGGGTCTAGGGGCGGGAGATGCCACTGTACATAAATGTATTGAAAATGAGGTGCGTATGTATGTCATGCTTTCTGCAAATTTCCTTTAGTACTTTCTAAATATAAAACTTACAAATGACCCAAGGTCTGGTTTGGTTGGTGATGGGAGAAATAGTAGGGGTCTTTAATTTCCATCCTCTTTTTTAGTCAAGGTTTTGTATAGCATAGGCTGACATTGAAATCAATATGTAGCAAAGACTTGCCCTGAACTTTTTTGTTGTTGTTATTTTTTCCCCTTTTTTTAAAAAAAAAAAAATTATATTTGTGTTTTAATTTTACACATCAGCCATGGGTTCCCCTGTCCTCCCCCCTCCCGCCCCCACTGCCACCTTCCTCCCAGCCCCTCCCCTCTATTCCCATATTTTCCAGGGCCAAGACTCCCCTGGGGATTCATTTAAACTTAGTGGATTCAGTACAGGCAGGTCCAGTCCCCTCCTTCCAGGCTGAGCAAAGTGTCCCTGTGTAAGCCCATGGTTCCAAACAGCCAGCTCATGCACTAAGGACAGTTCCAGGTCAGCCTGGGGGCCTCCCAAACAGTCCAAGCCACTCAACTGTCTCACTTATCCAGAGGGCCTGATCCAGCTGGGGGCTCCACAGCCTTTGGTTCACAATTCATGTGCTTCCATTTATCTGGCCTTTCGTCCCCGTGGTTTTTCCAATCCTGGGCTCAACAATTCACACTCTCACAGTCCCTCCTCCTTCTCCACAACTGGACACACGGAGCTGCACCTGGGGCCTGGCTGAGGATCTCTGCATCCACTTCCATCAGTCACTGGATGAGAGTTCCAGCCCAACCGTCAGGGTGTTTGGCCATCTGATCACCAGACTAGGTCAGATCAGGCTTTCTCTCTCGACCACTGCCAGCAGTCTACAGAGGATGCATCACTGTGGACCTCCGGGGACCTCTCCAGCACTCTGCCCACTCCTGTTCTCATGTGGTCCTCATCCGTCATGGCCTACCATTCCTTGTTCTCCCTTTCTGTTCCTGATCCAGCTGGGATCTCCTGCTCCCCCAAGACTCTCTTCCCTCAAACCTTGCCCTTCATTTCTCCCACTCTCGTCCATGTTGTTCATGTAGATCTCATCCATTTCTCTGTCATTGGGTGATCCCTGTGTCTTTCCTAGGATCCCGTTTTCTAGGTAGCATCCCTGGAGTTGTGTAGAAGTCTAGTCATCTTTGTTTTATATCTAGTATCCTCCTATGAGTGAGTACATACCATGTTTGTCCTTCTGAGTCTGGGTTACCTCACTCAGGATGATTTTTTTCTAAATCCATCCATTTGTCTGCAAACCTCATGATGTCATTGTTTTTCTCTGCTGAGTAGTACTCCATTGTGTATATGTATCATATTTTCTTTATCCATTCTTCAGTTGAAGGGCATCTAGGTTGTTTCCAGGTTCTGGCTGTTACAAACAATGCTGATATGAACATAGCAGAGCAAATGCCCTTGTGGTATGATTGAGCATTCCTTGGGTATATGCCCAAGAGTGCTACAGCTGAGTCTTGGGGGAGATGGATTCCCAATTTTCTAAGGAAGTGCTATATTGATTTCCAAAGTGGCTGTACAAGCTTGCATTCCCACCAGCAGTGGAGGAGAGTTCCCCTTGCTCCACATCCTCTCCAGCATAAGCTGTCTTCTGTGTTTTTTAACTTAGCCATTCTGACAGGTGTAAGGTGGTATCTCAGAGTCATTTTGATTTGCATTTCCCAGATAATTAGGGATGTTGAGCAATTCCTTAAATGTCTTTCAGCCATTTGAACTTCCTCTGTTAAAAATTCTCTGTTTAGTTCTATAGCCCATTTCTTAATTGGACTGTTGGGCATTTTGATGTCTAATTTCTTGAGTTCTTTATATATTCTGTATATCAGCCCTCTGTCAGATGTGGGGTTGGTGAAGACCTTTTCCCATTCTGTAGGCTGTCGCTTTGTCTTGTTGACCATGTCCTTTGCTCTACAAAAGCTTCTCAGTTTCAACAGGTCCTATTGATTGATTGTTTCTCTCAATGTCTGTGCTACTGGTGTTATATTTAGAAAGTGCTCTCCGGTGCCAATGCGTTCAAGAGTACTTCCTACTTTCTCTTCTATCAGGTTCGGAGTAACTGGATTTATGTTGAGGTCTTTGATCCACTTGGACTTAAGTTTTGTGCATGGTGACAGATATGGATCTATTTGCAGCCTTCTACGCATTGACATCCAGTTATGCCAGCACCATTTGTTGAAGATGCTTTCTTTTTTCCATTGTACATTTTTGGCTTCTTTGTCAAAAATTATATGTTCATAGGTGTGCGGGTTAATGTCCGGGTCTTCAATTCGATTCCATTGGTCCACATGTCAGTTTTTATGCCAGTACCAAGCTGTTTTTATTACAGTAGCTCTATAGTAGAGCTTGAGGTTGGGGATCGTGATGCCTCCAGAGGTTATTTTATTGTACAGGATTCTTTTGGCTATCCTGGGTTTTTTGTTTTTCCATATGAAGTTGAGTATTTTTCTTTCCAGATCTGTGAATAATTGTGTTGGTAATTTGATGGGGATTGCATTGAATCTGTAGATTGCTTTTGGTAAGATCGCCATTTTTACTATGTTAATCCTGCCTATCCATGAGCATGGGAGGTCTTTCCATTTTCTGACATCTTCTTCAATTTATTTTTTCAGGGACGTAAAGTTCTTGTCATATAGGTCCTTCACATGCTTAGTTAGAGTAACCCCAAGGTAATTTATATCATTTGTGGCTATTGTAAAGGGTGATGTATTTCTGATTTCCTTCTCAGCCTGTTTGTCTATTGTATATAGGAGGGCTACTGATTTTTTTGAGTTGATCTTGTATCCTGCTATGTTGCTGAAGGTTTTTATTAGCTGTATGAGTTCCTTGGTTGAATACTTGGGGTCACTCATGTATACTAACATGTCATCTGCAAATAGGGAGAGCTTGACTTCTTCCTTTCCAATTTGTATTCCCTTAATCTCTTTATGTTGTCTTATAGCTCTGGCTAGAACTTCAAGTACTATATTGAATAAGTATGGGGAGAGGGGTCAGCCTTGCCTTGTTCCTGATTTTAGTGGTATTGCTTTGAGTTTCTCTCCGTTTAATTTGATGTTGGCTGTTGGCTTGAGGTAGATTGCCTTTATTATGTTTAGGTATGTTCCCTGTATTCCTGATTGCTCTAAGATCTTTATCATGAAGGGGTGTTGGATTTTGTCAAATGCCTTTTCTGCATCTAGTGAGATGATCATGTGGTTTTGTTTTTGTTTTTGTTTTTTTTTTTGAGTTTGTTTATATGGTGTATTACATTGACGGACTTTCGTATGTTGAACCACCCTTGCATCCCTGGGACGAAGCCTACTTGATCATGGTGGATAATTGTTTGGATGTGTTCTTGGAGTCTGTTTGCCAGTATTTTATTGAGTATTTTTGCATCAATGTTCATGAGGGAGATCGGTCTGTAGTTTTCTTTCTTTGTTGCATCTTTGTTTGTTTGGTTTAGGAATCAGGGTAATTGTAGCCTCATAGAAGGAGTTTGGTAATATTCCTTCTGCTTCTATTGTGTGGAACAATTTAAAGAGTATTGGCATTAATACTTCTTTGAAGGTCTGGTAGAATTCTGCAGTGAAACCATCTGGTCCTGGGCTTTTTTGGTTGGGAGACTTTTAATGACTGATTCTATTTCCTTAGGGGTTTTTGGACTATTTAAATGGTTTATCGGGTCTTGATTTAACTTAGGTATGTGGTACCTATCCAGAAAATTATCCATTTCTTTTAGATTTTCCAATCTTGTGGAGTAGAGGTTTTTGAAGTATGACCTGATGATTCTCTGGATTTCTTCATTGTCTGTTGTTATGTCCCCCTTTTTGTTTCTGATTTTGTTAATTTGGATGCTCTCTCTCTGTCTTTTGGTTAGTTTGGATAAGGGCTTGTCTATCTTGTTGATCTTCTCAAAGAACCAACTCTTTGTTTCATTAATCCTTTGTATTGTTCTCTTTATTTCTATTTTATAGATTTCAGCTCTCAATTTGATAATTTCCTGGCATCTGTTCCTCCTGGGAGACTTTGCTTCTTCCTGATCTAGTGCTTTCAGGTGTGCTGTTAAGTCACTAGCGTGAGATTTCCCCAGCTTCTTTATGTGGGCATTTAGTGCTATGAATTTCCCTCTTAGCACTGCTTTCATAGTGTCCCTTAAGTTTGGGGATGTGGTGTATTCATTTTCATTGATCTCTAGGAAGTCTTTAATTTCTTTCTTTACTTCTCTCTAAACCCACTGGTGATTCAGTTGAGCATTATTCAGTTTCCATGAGATTCTAGGATTTCTGTAGTTTTTTCTGTTGTTGAAATCTAACTTTTGGTGGTCCGACAGAACACAGGAGTTTATTCCAATGGTTTTGTATCTGTTGAGATTTGCTTTGTGGCCAATTATGTGGTCGATTTTAGAGAAGGTTCCATGGGTGCTGAGAAGAAGGTATATTCTTTTTTTTTTGGGTGGAATGTTCTGTAGATATCGATTAAGTCCATTTGAGCCATAACATCAGTTAAAACCATTATGTCTCTGTCAAGTTTAAATTTGGCCGATCTGTCCAAAGGTGAAAATGGGGTGTTGAAGTCTCCCACTATGAATGTGTGGGGTTTTATATGTGATTTAAGCTTTAGTAATGTTTCTTTTACATATGTGGATGCCCTTGTGTTTGGGGCGTAAATGTTCGGAATTGAGACTTCATCTTGGTGGATCTTTCCTGCGATGAGTATGCAATGTGCTTCATCATCTCTTTTGATTGATTTTAGTTTGAAGTCTATTTTTCTGGATATTTGGATGGCTACACCAGCTTGCTCCTTAAGTCCATTTGATTGGAAAGTCTTTTCCCAGCCTTTTATTCTTAGGAGGTGTCTGTCTTTGAATTTGAGGTGTGTTTCTTGTATGCAGCAGAAAGATGGGTCCTGTTTTCATATCCATTGTGTTTTAGTTTGTGTCTTTTTATAGGTGAATTAAGTCCATTGATTTTAAGGGAAATTAATGACCAGTGATTGTTTGTTCCTGTTATTATTTTTATTATTTCGTGGTAGTGTGTGTGTACTTATCTTTGGGGTTTACTGCTGTGGTGTTATCTATTGCCTGTGTTTTCATGGGTGTATCTGCCTTCCTTAGGTTGGAATTTTCCTTCTAGTGCTTTCTGTAGGGCTGGGTTTGTGGATAAGTATTGTTTAAATCTGGTTTTGTCTTGGAAGGTCTTGTTCACTCCATCTATGATGATTGAGAGTTTTGCTGGGTATATTTATCTAGGCTGGCATCCATGGTCTCTTAGTGTCTGCATTATATCTGTCCAGGTCCTTCTGGCTTTCAAAGTCTCCATTGAGAAATTGGGTGTTATCTGATGGGTTTGCTTTTATAAGTCACTTGGCCTTTTTCCTTTGCTTCCCTTAATATTCTTTCTTTATTCTGTACGTTTAGTTGTTTAATTATTATGTGGTGAGGGGACTTTTTTTGGGGGTCTAGTCTGTTTGTTGTTCTATAGGCTTCTTGTATCTTCATAGGCATTTCGTTCTTTAAGTTGGGGAAGTTTTCTTCTATGATCTTGTTAAATATATTTTCTGTGCCTTTGAGTTGGTATTCTTCTCCTTCCTCTATCCCTATTATTCGTAGGTTTGGTCTTTTTATGGTGTCCCAAATTTCTTGGACATTTTGGGTCATGACTTTGTTGGTTTTAGTGTTTTCTTTGACTGATGAATCTATTTCTTCTACCATATCTTCAACACCAGAGATCCTCTCTTCCATCTCTTGCATTCTGTTGGTTATACTTGCATCTGAAGTTCCTGTTTGATTACTCATATTTTCTATTTCCAGCATTCCTTCTGCTAGTGTCTTTTTCATTTTTTCTGTTTCCCTCTTCAGGTCTCGGACTGTTTCCCTTGTTTTTTTCCTGAATTTCTTTCAGGGACTTATTGTTTTCTTCTGCTTTAATTGTCCTTTCCTCTAGTTTTTTATAACGTTCTTCCCATTTTTTGCTTGTCTGTTCCTCCACTTTACTTTTGATTTCTTTTATATAAGGCTCTAGCCTCTTCATGATGTTACTTATAAGGCTGTTTTCTTCTTCTTCTTCCATTCCGTGATGTTCAGGTCTAGCTGTTGGAGAAGGGCTAGGTTCTGGTGATGCTGTATTGCTCTTTATTTTGTTGTATGTACTTCTGCCTTGGCGTCTGCCCATCTCATTGTGGGTTCGTTCTTGGTCTTATCAGTGTACTTGGTCCAGACACACCTGACAGATTTAGGGAGCTTCTCTCTGGTCCAGATGGAAGCTCTGGTCCAGATGAGAGTGCTGGCCAGATAGGAGCAGGGGTGGGGGGGGGGGGGCTGGACTCTGAGTCTCAGGAAGTCCCTGGGATCTTCTTGTCTTCTTTAGATGGGAGCTCCTCTTATCCAGATTGGAGTTCCGGGACAGGATGGAAGCTCTGGTCCAGATGGGAGATCCAGACAGGATGGAATACTGGACACTGGTCTCTAAGTCTCCGGAAGTGGACGGGGTCTCCAGCAGATGGGTGTGGTGGCAAGGCATTGAGGTAGTAGTGTCCACCGGAGGGTCTCTCTGGTCTCTGGTCTCTGGTCCAGATGGGAGTTCTGGGGCGGATGGGAGCTGGGGGCTGGTCTCTGAGTCTCAGGAAGTGGTGGGGTCTCGGGCAAATGGGTGTGGGGGCAGGGTGTGGAGACTGCAGGGTCTGCCTGCAGTCTTGGGAAAAGGGAAGTCTTCCCACAGGGCCTGCCGATTGGCCGGAAACTGTGCCCTGAACTCTTAAACCTCCTGCCTCTACTTCCCTAGTGCTAGGACCACAGGTGTGCACCACTACATTTGACTGTTTATTTGACTTTTCTAATTTGAGTATTATAAGTTAAAATGTAATAGTACTTCAGGGGCTGGAGAGGTGGCTCTGCAGTTAGGGCATTTGGTGTTCCTAGAGGATCCAGGTTCAGATTTCAGTACATACTCAAGAGGCTCATAACTGCCTGTAACTCTTAACTCAAGCTTCTTTCTTTTGACCTATGTGGGCACCCAACCACACATGGCATATATATGTATGCATACATAAATATTAAAAATTTAGTTCTTCACAGTTTTTAAAAAGAATAACACTTGTTTTAATTATTCTCTCTCTTTCTCTCTCTCCTCTCTCTCTCTCTCTCTCTCTCTGTCTCTCTCTGTCTCTGTCTCTCTGTCTCTCTCTCTCTGTCACACACACACACACACACACACACACACACAGTTAGTTTCACTGTGTAGCTTTGGCTGGCCTAGAATCCTTATGTACATCAGGCTGGTGTTGAACTCACAGACATCTTGCCCTTGCCTCCTGAGTACTAGTTTTAAAGTCATGGGCCACCACACCCATCCATTTCTGCATCTAAAAGCCTAGCTAACTCTTCTATAGGGTAGACTTTATTCTTGCCAGATTGAAACCTACCAGCAAGCTTTCCAGTACCTCTGGATCTTTAGAATCATTTTTCTCCTTTGGTTCCTTAGTGCTCACATCCCCTCATTGGACAGGGTTGCATGAAGCCTCTCTGCCCTTCTGTGTTTGAGTTGGGTATCTCTTCAGGATGCTGCTGTGTTGTCGGTTCACATTCATGGTTTTTCTTTGTCTGCTTTTCTTCTGCTTTTCTAACTGCAGTTTGAACTTCAGAAGTTCGAGACTCAGCACTGCTTTTCTCGTATAAAGAACTTGTCGTGGAGAAATGCTTTGTAAATATTGATTAGATTAAATCAAGGGAACACCCTGTCACTTGAGTGCCCACCCTCATCTATTAGAAAGTGGTGAATTTTTACCCTTTTGAAAAAGAGTAATGTGTCTAGAGAAAGTCACTTGCTATTGACAGGTCTCCTCATCCTTTTTACAAAAAGCTGGCAGAAGGGAGCTTATTATGTTGCACATAGATGTGTGGTCACTTTTGGTCACCATTGTTTTTGGGTAAAGGACACAGCTATGTGTAAACCCCATTTGGTCTTGTGCTTTCTTAATTTGGCTACATTCCTGAAGCTTGCTCTTAAGAAATGACTACCATGGGAACATCCAAAGAAGGTGTTACCCAGTATCTTCATATGCCTTAGTAACACAACACTGCTCCCACTCGCACCTGCCAACAACCTCTGATGCATTGATGCACAGGGATGCATGCTGGGACATGTGTTCATTCCATATCCAAGAATGCAAAGAATAAAATTCTCTTCAGAAATTACCAGGCTTTTCTGTGCAAGGAACCATGCAGATGAGGAGAGCCTTGGTTTCAGTACCTCAAACTCAACCAAATATACAGGTCATAGTTCCGAAGGGTCTTGCTCAGGCTTCTCATAAGTTCTTGAGAACAGTTCAATTTTATCTGACATTTACTGGGTCATACTTGACATTTCCGAGTACAGTAGGCAGTTTTTCTTCCTGACAACTCAGTTGTGAAGCTATGATTGACACTATAATGTTAAGCTCAACTTGTTTCAAAATCAGGCAGTAGCGTTGGAGGAAGAGCTAGCTCCCAATTCCGTGATCCATAGATAACGTTCTTACCCAGGGAGAAGTGAGGTTAAACAAAAGATGGTCTCTGGTCACATGGGGTGCCAGGTTCTGTGTCTGAGTACAACTTTGGACACTCGAGGAGGTCCTCAGCATGGGAAATCAAATGCAGCCACTTTGAACATGTGCTTGCTTTGTCTTATTAGCACCCTTTTCTCATCTAAAACGTGTGCACGCACATGCGCGCACGTGCGCGCACACACACATAGACACACACACACTCATGCATGCTCACTCCTGCCTGCATCCAAAACAATCAAGTTCATTGGAGATTTTTCTCAAAAACAAGTATAGAAAAGATCAGCTGGCCGGGCGGTGGTGGTGCATGCCTTTAATCCCAGCACTTGGGAGGCAGAGATAGGCTCCCAAAGTTAATGACTGAGTCTGTTTTCCTATAGGAAGTTGTTAACCAGAGATCTAGAGTTTTTAACCCAAATAACCATTTGGTTTAGAACACTGCTAATCCAAGCTGTGTTCTATTATAACAGTGGTTCTCAACCTGCGGGTCCTGATCTCCTTGGTGGGGGTGTAGAATAACCCTTTCACAGGGGTCATATATCAGATATCCTATATATAAGATATTTACATTATGATTCTTAACAGTAGCAAAATTACAGTTATGAAGTATTAGTGAAAGTAATTTTATAGTTGGGGGTCACCACAACATGAGGAACTATATTAAAGGGTCACAGCATTAGGAAGGTTGAGAACCACTGTATTATAGTTTTAGAGAATTTTTAAACTGTTATTTACTTTGGAGCTGAAGATTGAACCCTACATCTTATACATGCTCAGCATACGCTTGATTACTGAGCTATACTTTAACCCTATTATAGAATTTACATTGTATTCTTGAAGAGCCAACTTACTGTTTTGTTAACTTAACTCTTCCTATACCTCTAAGTCCAGCCTAAGCTCCCCAAGGACTTGGGCAGCTTTCTCTATATTGAATATATTACCCAAAGCAATTGGCATGAGACTATAAACTAAAGTCCAATGGCTTGTTTAGTGGAGGAAAACTCAATTTGTTTTGCTTATAAAAGCCCCCAATTCCTATGTATGGGCATTTTTTCCATTGACTCTTGTTGCTGTTTTATAGATTCTTTGATAATATCATACATGTGCATAGTATGTCTCTGCTATCTGTCCACCTCTAATTTTATTTCCCCATGACACCTCCCAACATGCCCCCATCTTCCCTTCATATATTATCCTTCCCTTTCTCCCTCTCCTTTCCTTTTCTTTCACCTGCTCCTCCTCTTACCAGTCTACTGAGTCCAGTCAGCGATGCCTGCTGGAATGTGAAATGATTTGGAAGCATTGGTCTTGTGCAGGTAACCACAGCCACAGGGAGTTCATGAGCAATCGTCATGTCGCGTTCAGAATTCAGCATGTATAGAACTCCTCCCACCCTCTGTCTCTTCTCACAGTCTTCCTTCCTCTTCTCCTGAGATGTGCCCTGAGCCATGGGCTGGGATTTGATGGAGATGTCCCTTTTAGGGTGGACTACGTAAGAGTTACTTATCTTCGGCACTTTGCCCACTGCAGAAAGAAGCTTCTCTGACCAACGTTGAGAGCAGCACTAATCTGTGGGTATAAATAAGAATATTTAGAAGGCGATTTGACATCATGCCCAGTTAGCAAAACAGTAATAGTAGATTCCCTTCTAGGACCCTGGATCCCAGGTCATGGGCTTTCTACCCCCAGCTTTACAGTGCCAAGCATGGATTCCTTCCTATGGAGCAAGCTTCCTATGTCATCAGATAGTGATTGTTGGCCCCATAATCTTCATACCACTATTGTGCCAGTTGACACATCAACATATCTTGTCTGTCAGGTTGGTAGTCAGGGTTCACCAATGCAGATTATTGATGATTTTTCTCCTCCATCAGCCTACACAGCACCTCCTGGCACTATAATGCTAGCTGTCAGAAAAGGGGTTTGCGGGTCAGTTCTAGATTGATTTCTGTATGTTTTGTAACCAGAGTGTTATGTCTTCTGTAATAGGAGTTTACCATCTAGCTATAGTGGGCAAAAACAATGGCAACAGCCTGCATTGTTTAGGGCTCCTCTGGGGCCTCTTTGACCAATACCTCATAGAGAAATATCCCACATTTGGCATTGTGATTTCTTCTGTGGGAAGCATTGACCTGTGTTTACACTTTCAAAAACTTCATTTTATAATTAGCTTACAAAACAATGGATTTCTATGTTTCTTTTAATATATCTTTGTATTTTGGTAACTGGGCCCTGCTTCTCCTTGCCCCTCTTGTAAATAAACGAACAAACAAATATATAGCTGTTATCATTCTTCTATGTTATTCTGCTTTCTTTCTCGTGTTTCCTGCTTGATGTTTTAGCTTGATGTTTCTGCTTGATGTTTGATGTATCAGGTGTTCTTCATCTTCTGTCATCAGTTAACATATTTTTATGCTGTTCTGGAGAATTTATTCTTTTAACCTTTGAGAATCCATAGGTAATTAATTAACACCAGATACCTATTGTGTTTTATTTGGGAAGTTGGTGGCTGTTTTACAGTTGGTGTAATGTGGCTGAAAACAACAGAAAATGAAATAAAATATAGGTGCAGGACTGATGGCCATGGTTTTTGTCCTATCTCTGCCTCTTCTCATACTGTTGTGACTTGCAAAAGGCCTATTACTTCCTGAAACTCTTTACCATAGGTAACACTAACAAAATATTCTATAAGATTCATAGTGTATGATAATGGAGCGAAGTTTTATGATTGAACTTTTTTAAAAGTTATAAAGTAATGGAGAAACAAAGTTTCATGGCCTTTCAGGAAAGACAAACAAAACAAATGATCAGAAAAGAACCAGTCAAGGTATTGGAATGCATAGATCCAAGAGAGTAGGTTAAGATGAGAGAGCTAAGTTGCAGTCAGTGAGTAGTGGGAGTTTATAGAAATAATGGGCCAGGAGTGAGTGGGAAAAGATGGCGAGGTGAATGTCTGGCTAGGGAAGAGGCTCAATCTATGCATCAGTGCCAGGAAAATGCTCTAGATTTGCTTTTTGGGAAGTGGTTGGTCTTTGGTTCAGTTGATGGTTTGGGATCTTGACATCGCAGTACATGGCTGGACTGAGGGCAGGTGGCAGTAGAGGGAAAACTCACTGTTACTGGGGTGCGTGACCCTCAAGTGCCAGACAGCATGATTGAGCGTGACATATTTTGAAGGTAAGTATTCTGGTATATTTTCTGGGTCTGTTGTAGCACATTAGAATTAAAGTGAGTAGCATATAGTGACGGTGAAGTTGTAAGTCCTTTGCCATTGGTTCTAGAGGCCAGAAATGCATTGGCAGCTTGGTCGCTTCTGGAAACTCTGGGGGAAAATGAGTTGCTGGCATCTGTGGAATGCTAGCCAGTCATGATGTCCTTGATATGTAGGTGCCTAACTCCTGTCTCTGTTTCTGTTTTTACGTTATTGTGGGAATCTTTCTGGAATATATGCTCTGACACCAATGAGATTACAAGAGGAAATGTCTTCACTACCAGACTGAAATCAGCATAGCTTTTGAAAGGCCTCAGGACCAGGTCCAGAAGTCACCAGGTTGTTACGGGCAACAACTCATTGTTTCAGCTGTTTCTCCAGGTCTTTCTGTTTCAGGTAGCAAGTCAAGTCATTCTTGGCAAATAGGCAGTGCAAGCAGTGCTTCATTTAAGTCACTAGATAAATCAACAAGTCAGAGTCTAATAATTGGCTTTTTTACCTTATCTTATCTTCAACATCTTTGTTACCCTGTTTCTCTGTATCTTAGGTCTCCCCATCTTTTTCTTATGAGGACACACATAAGAATAACACACATGTTGGAGTTCAAGTGGTCTACTGTGATCTCACCTGGAAGTCTTTAACTTAGCACAAAGACCATCTTCCAAGTGCAGCCACATGCACAGGCTCTGGGTAGACATATTTTGGAGAGCCCCCATCAACCCAGTACGGATAGTGACTACAAGTCCATAGCCTGATAATGTAAAGACTTGGTAGTTAAGCCTTTTTTAGGACTATAAAACAGACTTATGTCCTACTTGGCTTTTCTTGTTAACTTGACATAACCTCATCATCTGAGAGGAAACCTTGATTGAGAAGTTAACCTACATCTGATTGGTCTGTAGCCATGTCTATGAAGAATTCTCTTGATTGTCTGCATTGATGTAGGAAGGTCCAGCCCAGGGTGGGCAGCTCCACTTCCCAGCCAGGTGGTCCTGAGATATCTATAAGAAAGCTAGCTGAGCATGAGCTAGGGAGCCATCCAGCACCTGGCAGCAGTCCTTCGTAGTTTCTGCTTCAAGTTCTTGCCTTGAGTTCCTGCCCTGACTTCTCTCAGTGATGGATTTTTTTCCCATTTTATTTTTTGTTTTTTGTTTTTTTTGAGCTGAGGATCGAACCCACGCCTTGAGCTTGTTAGGCAAGTGCTCTACCACTGAACTAAATCCCCAACCCATTTTTTTTTAAAGATTTATTTATTTATTATGTATGCAATATGTATGACTGCAAGCCAGAAGAGGGCACCAGATCTCATTACAGATGGTTGTGATCCACAATGTGGTTGCTGGGAATTGAACTCAGGACCTCTGGAAGACCAGCCAGTGCTCTTAACCACTGAGCCATCTCTCCAGCCCAGTGATGGATTTTTTTACTTTGAAATGTAAACCAAATAAACCCTGCCCTGATTTGCTTTTGGTCATGGTATTTGTTAAAGCAACAGAGGGAAACTAGAACATTCCTGAAAGGAGACTATACTTCTCATTTGCAGGCTTAGTGCTGGTTTCTGTTGGTTGTTTTGGACTTGTTTTTGAGACAGTTTTGCAGGTACAGCCCAGGCTGGCCTGGAACATACCTTGTAGTTCAGGCTGGTGACTTAACATCTGTTCACCATCCCTAGCTTCCCAAGTGCTAGGATTACATGTGGGCACCACCATGCCTGGTTGGCAGTGGGACTTGTATATAGATTCTTCAGCATCTGTGTTACAGATGGGGAAACAGAGAGAGTGTCTCAGACCACACTGAGTAATTGGAATAGAATATAATGTTGTCCTGTTTGACAGCAAAGCCCTTAGACTTGAGTAGTGCACTCAGTAGAATAAGACCATACTCTTTGGAGAAAGACTTGGCATACAGTCCAGGCTCAGCTTTCCATCCTCTGTCTACCGATACATATCAAGGCAAATGGGATGATGACTGCTTTTATGTGCTGTTCACTGTAGCATGAATTTTAAAGAGTCTTCTTAATAAAGACAAAACTGGAGCCAGGTATTGGGGTGAACTCTGGAAGATCAGAGAAGCAGAACAAGCTACAGCTACCTCACCTTGCCAGTTCCTCAGCTGATCCTGTCTCCTCAGACTGGTAGCCTCTGTATCTTCATCCAAATGGGTCTCAGCTGAACTACTGCTCAAAAGCCTAAAAGCTTCACCCGCTATAGTTCCTGGTCCTCATGCCTTAAATACCTTCCTGCCTCCTGCCATTACTTCCTGGGAGTAAAGGCATGAGTCACCGTGCTTGCCTGTATCCTTGAACACACAGAGATCGGGTAGATCTCTGCCTCTGGAATGCTAGGATTAAAGGCGTGTGCTACCACTGCCTAACCTCTATGTTTAATATTGTGGCTGTTCTGTTTTCTGATCCCAGATAAGTTTATTAGTGTGCACAATATTTCGGGGAACACAATACCCCCGCAGTTCACTTTACATGTGGAAAAGAAGAAATAATGGAGATTTTAACTTTGTTCTTCATCAAATATGATTTAAGTATTAGGATGCATTTATACATTAAAATATAAGACTGGGAAGAGACTAGGGAAGTGGCTCAGCAGTTAAGAGCTTTCGCTGATCTTTCAGAGGACCAAGGTTCAGTTCTCAGCATCCATGTGACAGCTCCATGTGACACACATCCATGTGATAGAAAGACATCTGATGCCCTTCTCTGGCCTTTACGGGCACTGCATATGATATACATACATACATTCAGACAAAACAAAATCAATGTAAAATGTGTAAAGGTGGGAAATACGAACTACCAATCTGGTCAGACTTAGTGCAGTATATCCTGAGTGGGTGTTTCCTTATTCCCTCCTCTGGTCCCTTTGTGCTGTCTCCTTCACCTCCCTGGTTTTTACATCTCGTGGAGTTGTGCTGGCTGACACCTGTGACCTTTCATGATGTGTCTATATCTGTCATAAGTATCATTTTACTTGGAAACTTAATAACATGTTCTTGTATAAATAACTTTATTATTTATGTGATTAAATTGCTTAATTAATTTTGCAGTGATAAAGATCAAAGCCAGGACCTTTTGCATGCTGGGCAAGTGCTGTCTTGCTTACTGAACCTGGGTCCTCTTGGAAAGCAGCCAGTGCTCTTGAACAGGCTGGAGAGGTAGCTCAAAGCTATCGAGTGCTGGCATCCCATCATGAAGAGCCAAGTTGGGAGCCTCAGCCCAGTTTTCCACTCTAATTCTTGCTCTCTCTGAGACAAGCTCTTTATCCACATGCCAGCGTGGCCTCAAACTTGTGATCTTCTTCCCACTGTCTCTCAAAAGCTGGGATCACAGGCATGTGCCACCATGCCTGCCTTGGGCTTTGGGGTTATTTTTGTGTTTATGTATTCATTTATATTAAGTTTGTATGTATGTATGCATCTGTGTGAGTGTGTGTTCAGAAGTGTTTGCTGGTGCATGTGCCTGAGTGTACATGTCCAAAGGCCAGAAGGGGTCGTCACATACTCTCCTTTGTCGCTCTTCCTCTATTTTTTTGAGATCCTGGATTCTGGACTAGGTGGAAGCCAATGACTCTGTCCAGCTGGCTATCTCCATCTCTTGCAGACTTGGGGTGACAGGCATGCACAGGATGCCTGGTTGGTTAGTAATGGCTGAGGTCCTAACTTGGCTATTCATGGTTGTACATCAGCACTTACAACCACCAAGCCATCTCCCCAGCCTCATATTAAGGGCACTGACTGCTCTCCCAGAGGACCCAGGTTCAGTTCCCACACCCACATGAAACCTAACACCATCTGCAACTCCAGTTCCGGGAGATCCAACACCCTCTTCTGGCTTCCACAGGCACCAGACACACACCTGGTGCACAGACATACATTCAGGCAAAATACCTATACATGTAAAATAAAAACAAATGAAAATATAAACACTTCTTCAAGCTGATATTGTCTTTGTATATATGTATTTGTGTATAAGCATACATGTGTACATATGTACATATATACACACACTGCTATATATGTGTATATACACACACACACACACACACACACACACACACACACATATATAGCAATGCATATATAGCATATATATAACCTTGACTGCTTGGAGATCCCTGAGGTATCATACTGAAAGTAGTTAGGGTTCAGCTTGGATTATCTCCAGACAACTAGAACAACCTTTCCTGCCAGGTAGAAAGGAAGCCAAGTTAGAGAGCCCTCTTTTGAAAATCTTTTGGTTTGTGATTTAATGACAATAAACTCAGTAAAATATGTTCACATTTTCCCCCAATTTTATAATGTGTAACATGTAAGTGATACATTTTAAGAATGACGAGAGATAGAGTTTGTAGTTCTGAAGGGCATCATACCAGACTGATTATTGTTAGTTGCATCCAATTTCAAGTTTTGTCTCTGCAAAATGCCCACTCTTGTTATTAATTAAATTAGATGTATAAAAGTTATTTCTCACTTAAGTTAATGTTACTTAACTTTCTAAATTCTTCTGCCCTTAAACTCATAATTGCCTCATTTTGCCATGATTTATCCATTGTGAACTTAGACCCTGTAACCTACTGAAAACACAGTTGTAAATGGATCTATTAATGAGGAAGGAAAACATTTTCATTTAAGGATCAAACTGTTTTATTCCCATCATATTTTAATGATAAATTCAGCTATTCCCCATCTTCCCTATAACATACTAGAACTTCTAATTTTCCATTTTTTGAGCAAATTTTAGGATTTACTGATATAAACACTATCCTTTAGAAATATAATATCTTAGAAACTCATTATAGAAAACTCATTTGAAACCATGCTAGTTGCTCCTAGGTGCTGTCACAGAATTCTAGCATGTCATGCCAAGTCTGTCTTAGCCTTCTTGGACTTGTACCACTTTGATGGCTTGAATGGGTTTCCTTGTCTCTGCTGAGGGCCAAGCCAAGCTGCACAGACTGAATTTCCGGCCATTCTTGCCAATTTTTGGCAGACCTAGACCAGAGACAGCAAGCGGGAAAAGGCTGTAGGTAAGTTCCTGTGTTGCCTGGTCACTCTATCCTTTTCCCACTTTCTCCTGCATGGATTGCCCGAAACACAGAGTTTATAACTGGAAATCTCCATCATTCATAATCAAGCAACCAGTTCTGTGGCTGGTGCTTGCTGGTCACCATGGCAACTAACAGGTTGCGTTTCATTCCTTCCTATGAGGCCTTATGTCCTGACTTTTCACTTGGCTTCCTTGAAATTCCCCTTCAAATAAAGAACTTCATGCACACTTGTTGTATGCTTTTGGTTTTCAAGTGAGACAATATAGGATATTGTGAGACCAATTCCCATCATTATTTTATTTTAGGTAACCAGGTTTTTGTCTGTATCAACTTATTCTTGATTAAATGCCACCATCTCTTTACTTCCCTATTGTAGAATATTATTTTAAGATGTGTTACATTTGTTTATGCTGTGGAACATTTGTTTTAATGATGCAAAGAAGTGGTGCATTCTTTTGTGTTGCACTTATTTAACTCTGTGAAACTGTGTTACTTTGCCTGTCTAAAACACTTGATGGTCTAATAAAGAGCTAAATGGCCAATAGTGAGGCAGGAGTAAGGATAGGTAGGGCTGGCAGGCAGAGAGAATACATAGAAGGAGAAGTCTGGGAGGAAGAAAGAATCAAGGAACAAGAACAAGGAGAGGAGGACATCAGGGACCAGCCACCAGCTACACAGCCAGCCCCAGAGTAAGACATACAGAAGTAAGAAAAGGAAAAGCCCAGAGGCAACTTAAATAACTTAAGAAAAGCTGGCAAGAAATAAGGCAAAAGCTAAGGCAAGGCATTTATAATTAAGAATAAGCTTCTGTGTGCATTGTATTTGGGAACTGGGTGGCGGGCCTCCAAAAGACCAAAGTGCAAAGAGTAGAAAAAACAACCGATAGCACTTCCCAATGTACGTAAATACTCTTTTATGTTACATATGATACATAGATGACTGTACATAATAAGTTTATGTTCTTTATCTATTACATGGCTCATAATCAATCAGCCAAAAAGCAAAACAAACAAACAAAAACCAGACCCGTGAATTTGAAATGGCAGGAATTTAAAATGTTGGTTGACCAAGACAGAGCTAAGAGCTAGAGGGGAAAGTCTTTTATGTTACATATGATACATAGATGACTGTACATAATAAGTTTATGTTCTTTATCTATTACATGGCTCATAATCAATCAGCCAAAAAGCAAAACAAACAAACAAACAAAAACCAGACCCGTGAATTTGAAATGGCAGGAATTTAAAATGTTGGTTGACCAAGACAGAGCTAAGAGCTAGAGGGGAAAGAAGATTGAAGGTGAGTACTGTTTTGACTTTCTTTTCCCCAAACTCCAGCTGCTTTCACCAGTTCCCATGAGTTTCTGCAAGGTAGCTTTTGAATTTGCAAATTTGCAAAGTCTCATTGGGCGAACAGAGAACGGATTCCACTGTGAAAATAGAATGAGTTGACCAAGTGTTTTAAACATGTAGCATTAGCACAGGTCTGGCTGCAGTGCAGCGTGGATGCTCCTTTGTAGTTGTGCCACATGACGAGTAAAGTCGTCCTGTTCTGTCCACATTTGACGAAGACATCAAAGACTAATACAGCCTTTCCACTCCTGGATTCCTACTCTAAGCACTAATAAAAATACATATAAATATGTGTGTTTGTGTGTGTGTGTGTGTGTGTGTGTATACATGTGCATACATGTATATATTTGTTAAGTTTTGAAATTGTGAAGCAGAAGTTCTCCCACTTTTTTATTGTTGAAACTATTTGGCAATTCTTGTTATTTTGCTTTTTTCCATTTACATTTTGTGATCTGCTTATCCATTTCTGAAAATAAACTGGCTGGAATTTGGGTGAGAGTTCTTGCTGATACCATGGGTCATATTACCACCTTAATAGTATTTCATCTGCCAATCCATGAACATGGAATGTCTTCCCATTGATTTTGCTCTTCTTTATTTTGTTTTGCAGTATTTTTTCAGTTTTAAAGTATTTAGGGTTTTATTTCTTTGTTTAAATTTATTTCTAAGTAATTTATTTTCTGTTATTATTGCAAATGGAATTACATTCATAATTATTTTCTAACCATTTGTTATTTCAGAAAAACAATTGAGTTTTTGTATCCTTTATCTTTTAATCTGTGATATTGCTGTAGTTGTTTGCTCTAGTAGTTTAAATATTTAAGCTCCATCCCTTCTAAATATGGAGGATTAGACAGAGAGTCTGTGAATAGATCATATTACTTCTAGGCATCCCATCCCAATTTGCAAGGCTCCTAAAGTCTCCTCTTTGCCTGCTTTCACAGGGATGGGCTTGGAGTACTCTGCCACGTGGAAGTGGTAGGAGCACATTTCTTTACTTTGTCTTTGTAGGTGGAGAAGGTTTATTCCTTCCCCATTCAGTTTCAGATGCTCTGTATTCCTGGCTGTTACAATTGGAACTCTCCAGAGCAGGCTCCCTGAGAATCTAACCTGTTCTTGCTTCTCTGAAGAGCAGGATTCATTATGATTGGGAGAGTATTACATCCACTTTACCATGTATGAATGACTGTTACTTACTTTGTTCTGTTGAAAAGTTACATCTTCATGTATTATTGTGGGAATACCAGAGTTTTATTTTTATCTAGTTTCAAACAAAACTTGGTAGCATTCCTGCTTAGAAGACAGAGAAAGAACCTACTTCATAGTGCTTTCTGTAGTAGCAAGGATCTAGCCAGGGCTTCAGGCACACAGGAAATGATTATTATTTTTTCGTGTCTTTGGTTGCTTCTACTTACCATCTGTTTGCCCTGATGTCCTGCCTTCTGTAGCTTGTATTGACGTGTGTCAATGCCTCCTGAGTGCTCTAGGCCAGGGAAGGCTTGTTTCAATCTTGGTGGTCACTGTTTTTTGTTGGAGTTCTACTGGTTTTGCTGGATGTTTGATCGCCTACGCAGCTAATCTGAGCCTCTGTGTTCCATGAAGCCCCTCCCTCAAATCTTGGTCTATTCTGTATGACTAACTTCTAATGTAAGACTCTTGGATATGATTGGCCTCATTATAACAGTTTTAGCCTTAAACAAATGTATTCCTATTATGTATGACATAGTTATGTCCCAGAAGATGAGGACTAGCAAAGACCAAAGTAGTCTTTGCTTCACAACCCCCAAGAAAAGGAGTAGAAATGCACTTGTGGTGGAAGTAGTAACAGCATCTTGCAGTTCAGGGACATTGTAAATTGCAGGTATATTACTTACTTGGGGCTGCCATAACTAAATGCTATATAGCCTGAGTGTTGAAATAATAGAAATTTATCTCTTAGTGTTGTGAAAGGAGAAGTTTCTCCTTGAATTGCCTAGGTCTGTCCTCCTGATATAGCCTCATGTGGCCTTTCTTTTGCATACAACTCTATGTGTCTGTCTGTCTTCCTCCAAGGATATCATTTGTATTGGGTTACATTCCTACTCTAATGACCTCATTTTCATGTTCTCACCTCTTTGAAGACTTTACTCTTTTTTTTCTTAGAGGTGATTGTTGTGTTCCCCAGGTTGGCTTTGAATTGCTGGTCTTTTTGTTTGTTTGTTTGGTTTTTTGAGACAGGGTTTCTCTGTGTAGCTTTGTATGTTGGAACTTGCTCTGTAGACAAGGCTGGCCTCGAACTCACAGAGATCTGCCTGCCTCTGTCTCTTAAGTAGGTATGACTGCAGCCTAATGCCACCAGGCCCAGTATACAGATTTTAGCTCTAAATATGGATTCGTTCTGGGGTACTTGACACTGCTAATTGAATATATTACTCAATACTTACATATTGAATATATGAGTATGGAAATGGATATACAATTTAATTCATACCATTTTCCCTTTTTGCCACCCCACATTTTATTTCCTTCTAGCATATAACATAGAAATGTATTCTCCTCATCCCAACTGCTTAAACCCAAGTCCAGAATTTCATCTTGGCAAAGTATAAGAAGTTATAAGTATGATTTAGTCTTCTTCAAGTTTGATCCTCTGAAGCTAGAGAAGACGTAATGTTATCATTTCTAAAGGGAAGAGCCAGGAGGAAGGTGAGTGTGAGTGTGGTGGAGTTGTAAACATAGCAGAAGGCACATTCCAAGATTTTTTCAGTTCAGGAAAAGTCCTTTGTGTTTCCTTGATGTTCTCTAAACCTTTAGAAACCTAAGTCCAGTCTTCTGGGACCAGTGGGAAGCACATGTATTCTTGAGGACCTGGGTGGCAGCCTGCCCCAGGAAAGCCTAATGGGAGGAAATAGGATTATGTCTGTTTATGAGAACAAGAAATTGGAGTCCTGCTTGATAGATTCTTTGATATAGATATGATAGGATGAAAGGGTAGATTAATGAACTTACTTCTAAAAGAGCAACAACTCATTTAAAATGTTTCACATTGGTAATCTTCAAATACTTCAAAGACCTACAGAATATGGCATTTAAAATACTTTCAAAATTTAGACTTTCTGGACAGTGAGACATGTCTGCTCCTGGCAGCACCAATTTACTTCAGAGAGGAGGATGGGCATTGAAGACACTTCATATCTTATCTTCATCTTTGCAAAAATAGCCATTTGAGCAAGAAACTGTTCTTGCCTGGACTGCTTGATTGACTGGACATGCAGGACCCATAGAAAGGTGACCACTAAACTTTGCTTGACAAAATGGTCCTTCAGGTTCCTGCTTCACAGAGGGAACTGCCAGACATTCTACAGGACACTGAGAGAAGTGATCGAGAGACTCTAGCCCTGTGGGCTGAAGACAAATGCCCCAACTTTACAAAGGAACATTAGGTGACTGTCCAGGCTGCCAGCTGTCTCTGTCTACTCTTGCAAGACTCCCGAAAGTAGCTTACATCCTTCTCCTGGTTCTCAGGTAATATTATATCCTTCTGAGGTCTTTGATGTGGTTGAAGACTAGATAGTTATAATTTCCTCAGTTATGATACAAGATAAGTTAGATATAAAACTTTAGACTCATAAATATAAGATAGATAGGATATCTTCTTTAATATTGTAACTGTAATTCTTGCTTGATAATTGTTTTGTTATATGTAATTGTACTATGTAAAAGTTAAAACCTTCCTTAAAAAAAAAAAAGAAAAGGGGAAGTGCTGTGGATATTGCTCTGTGTAAATAAAGTTCTGATTGGCCAGTGGCCAGGCAGGAAGTATAGGCGGGACAAGAGAG
The DNA here is from genome assembly GCF_903995425.1 of Onychomys torridus. Classification (NCBI taxonomy): domain Eukaryota; kingdom Metazoa; phylum Chordata; class Mammalia; order Rodentia; family Cricetidae; genus Onychomys; species Onychomys torridus. The sequence goes on along the minus strand of NC_050445.1, from coordinate 85,749,664 downwards.
AAGAGAATCCTGGGAAGTAGAAGACTGGAGAGAGACACCGCCAGCCGCCGCCATGAGAAGCAACATGTAAAGACACTGGAAAGCCACAAGCCATGTGGCAAAGTATAGACTAACAGAAATGGGTTAATTTAAGATAGAAAAAGTAGATAACGAGAAGCCTGCCACAGCCATACAGTTTGCAAACAATGTAAGTTTCTGTGTGCTTTCTTGGTTGGGTCTAGCGACTGTGGGACTGGCAGGTGAGAGAGATTTGTCCTGACTATGGGCCAGACAGGAAAACTCTAACTACAATTCTTGTGTTTAGACTTGTGGTCTACACATGAAGAATCGCCTACAGAAATTGTTGTAATAAGCTAATAGTTTTGTGAATATTAGAAGGATTATGTTCTGAGAGTTTAGCAATCTTGATTTGGAATATCCTCAGGGATATTTTGAGATTTTTTTTTTTTGTTGGTTTCGTATCTTATAAGAAATGATTAAATTAATGAATCACAAAATGAGAGTGGTAATGCACTTGCTTGAGGTTCAGGAATCCAAAAGAGGTGTCAGAGGGGGCATAATTGCACAGCTCAACAGTCTATTATCTTTCTTAAAGAGGTTCCTAATATAGTTTAATTGTGGTACGCTTATGTCTCATTTACAAATTATTTCCTATATAGTGCTAAATTTGTTCCTATTGCTTTCAGTATTCACTTTTCAAAAGCTCTATATTCCAGCAAGGAATGAGGAAAGGTAAATTTAATGATTCAGCATCTATGTTCAAAAACTAGTTGTAGCTTTTTCTTTAAAAACTAAGCTAAAGTTTGAAGACTGAGATCACAAACATTTCTGAACTCGTGTTTTTCTCTCATTGATCTGTTACATGAAGCCACAGATTTGTGTAAAATCAGGGGCTCTATCACCTTTTAGCATCTTATGTTTCTCCTTTTCTACCACTAGTTGGTCCAAACCCTGTCTCTTCAATGCTTCCTTTGGGACTCATTTTTGCATCTCCTGGTCCCTTGGGTTTTGTGTCTTATGAATAACCTTGTCTTCAGTTCACTTAAGCTCAATGGTGATGGTTTTTTTTTTTTTTGTTTTGTTTTATTGTTTTTGTTTTTGTTTTTTTTTTAAATTAACAGTATCTTTGACTTAATGCTTAATGCTACAGGCCTTTTATTATTTTAGTCACTTCCTGGCACACAGCAGAAGTCAGAAAAGATGGGTCTCCAGTGTGCCTTTGTTTTACATTTTGGTGAAATTTCATCTGTGTAACTATTCCTGAGAGAGTTGATCATCAGAGTTGATTAACACAAATCTTTATCCTTTGCCCAGGATCCTAGTAATGTTGTCACTAGCATCTTTATTTTATTTTCTTAATTTTTGTAGTTTCAAGTTAAGTACTATTGAATTAACTTTCCAGAATGACAGTTTTGAAAACATTTTCACAGGAACAAAAAGACAGATTTTCTTTGTATATAAATAAAGAAGACAGTTTATGCTGGAGATAGAAGGCTCTTTAAATAAAACATTGTCTCTGTTCTCCTTGGACTCAACTGGGAAAAATCAATATTAGGTTCTTCAAATGCAAAAAAGATCAAAGGGAAAAGCTTATGTCTTCACAGGGCAAGGTGTGTCCTTTGACTGGGGCTCCATTTCTCCTGTGGATTTTAAGTAGTCTCTTTCCAAATTGAGTGAATTAAAAGGACATGGAAGTTTACGTCTATGAAAGAGGAAACTGACTCACATATACAGGTTGTCAAATGTTTTTCCAGGTTTTTTTTTTTTTTTTTTTTTTTAACTCCTAACGCAGTTCTTCCTTATTTATTTATTTTGCATTTGCTTATTTTGATACATTTAAATTAAAATATAATTATACTGTTTACTTCTTTTTCTTTCCTTCCTCTAGACTCTCCCATGAGCCCTCCCTCTAACCCTGTCCGTATCTCCTGAATCCCAGATTGATAGCCTCTTTTTCTTTGTCATTGTTACACACCCCGAAACATAAGCACACACATGTAAATACAACTTTCTGAGTGCTTTTTGTCTGTGTATGATTTCAGGGCTGACCACTTTGTATTGGATGACCAATTAGGGCTCATTTCTGGGAGAGTCTTATTTGCCCTTTCTCAGCAGTCCTAAGTTGTATGTAGTTCATTGTTTAGTGGTAGACTTCCGTGGGGATTCTCCTTCTTTGTGGGCATGTCTGTTGATATACTATTGTCGTTCAGGTCTTGTTAATGCAGCCATGTCTAAGAGAGACAATCTCATAGCAGACTTCCTTGTATTCTGGCTCTGTGATCTTCTCCCTCTTTTCGTCTGTAATGTCCCCTGAGCTGTAGATGCAGGAGCTGTGCTGCAGATGAATTCCTTGGGGCTGGGCTTCTCCATGATTCCTTGATCTCTGCATTGTGTCTAGCTGCAGTTTTCTGTCTCCATTTGCTGTGAAGAGAAACTTCTTTCATTAGGGATAAAGCTGCACTTCTCTGTGGTTAGAATCAGATTTAGAAAATGTGGTTAGAAATTATACTGATCTAGAAAAGTGGTGGTAGGAGGTAGAGATCCATGATCTCACTAGCCCCAAGTAGTTCACTAGGTTTCTAGGGCCAGGCACAGTTTCCCTCCTGTTAAATGGCCCGTAAGTCCAATTAGCTGTTGGTTATTACCAACATGTGAGTGCTACTATGGCACCTTTATGAATATCTTGCCAAGGCGGTCATTGTTGTGGTTCAGAGGTGTCACAGTTGGGTAGGACTATCAATTGCTTCCCTTCCTTGGCAGTTTATAGAGTTCTGAAATAATTAAATGCAGTATTTTCTTTGTGCCTTATATCAAAATGTATTTTGTTAAATTCCATTGATACATTCGTTCTTTTCCAAAATGTTAATTAAACACATTGTACCCACAACAGAAAAAAAATCCCAATATAACAGTAACTTAATTTTTAATGTCCTTTATTAAAATTATTAAAAGTTTATTTTGTTTACTGTAGAAGGAGGCATTATGGCTCATTTAAATTTTTGACATACATATTGCTAATAAATAAGATGTAATTTAAAAATAAAAAAGCCTATAAGTGGACAAAACTGTAGGAATTGAAAGAAATGTTTATCTTCTTAATCTACCATGGGGTCTGTTGAAAAAATGTTTTTTTTTTTCTTATAAAAAGCATATATTTATTTTTTTACCAAGATTTCTATACATAATACACACACCTAATACAAATATTGAATCAGAGGAATTTATAAAGATAGAGAAAATTAAATTACATTGTCTATGCACAAATATATATGTACATATAACTATTTTCATATACATTTTTACCCCAAATTAAGATTTTTGTGTAAAGTTGTGATCTCAGTTTTTATACTAACAGGCTATATTAACCTTTTCCATGGAGTTGGATATTTTGTCAAATATTGTCTTAAAGATTACACTAAATTCTGTCATTTGGTAAATTTATATTTATTTAATCTTCTTCCTATGTATGAGTTTTGGATGATTTCCCTGTGTACGATGTAAAGACTTAATAAGGTTAGAAACACAATGGCATATTCGCTGTGTTCAGAGGCCAAAGAATTTATGGTAAGGGTTCACCCTCTGTCACTTGAGCATCTTGCAGCAAATACTTCTCCTTGAACAGAAAATTCCGTCTTGTGTGGACGGGAATGCGATTTGCTGCACTGTGCTTTCTCCTCTCTGTCTGATTGACCCACAATCCTGAATACAATGTCATAAATCAAAGATGGGAAGCAGAAGGCGTGAATCGCACGTATGGTGGACAGCAGAAGTGAACCAGGATTGTAGGACATTTCTACTTTAAGTAGTGCGTGTGCCATGTGGAACCTGGGATGCTTGGGATGACCCCTTTGTTGTAGTAGTGTTAAGTGGCTTCAGTGTATGTGCCAGGCACTCTGGATCACACTGTGACTGTGACATGTTCTTGTGTACAAGGGACTCACAGGTTACCAAGTGGGCCTATTCAGTGTGATGCTGTAACATAGTCGTAGACATTTTGATGAGTTCTTTAGCAATGAGGAACCACATACATGAGTTTGAGAGTCTGTAGTGGATAGCCATCCCAGCATTGGCCTGAAGTTCCAACCCCCTTTGAGGCTCCAGTAGTGGTCACACCCACAAGGCGGGGTGGAGGAGGAAGCGAAAGACCCAGGATTGAGAGGAGGTCTCTCTCTTGGTTCTGGAATGCTGGACAAGGAGGTAGACAGAGCAGAGTTCTCCAGAGAACACCGCCGGACTGCACCATACCTTTGCCAGACCCTACAACCTATCCCTTCATTTGTAAGTTACCCCACAAAATAAACCTCCCTTTTAACTACGTGGAGTGGCCTTAATAATTTCACCAATATCTGGTGCTCACGGTGGGGCAAATTCCAAAGGCCTAGGCGGCTCCCTCCCTCAGCCTCCTCCCTGGCTGGCTGGTACCTAAATCCACCTGCAAAGTTCCATTTAACCAGGGGACACCTACACAGAGTCAGGAAAGTTTCTTGGGCAGTGGCGTTATGCTGATGTGATTTATTTATCCATTTATTATTTATTATGATACTTTGAACTTTAGTCGTAATCAGAGAGAGGTGTTCTTTTTTCCTTTTAAGCGTGACATATTTGTATTTTAGCTGCTAATACTAGGTTGAAGTAAGATTCCATTGATAAGATAGCTTGTTTTTGTGGGACATGTCTAAGGCATCCTGAGCATCTGCTAAGAACATGACTCTGTTTCATTGTGTTCTTCCTTCAGCTACTTTTGTGAGTCAGGAGCTCTAGGATATAGAACGTTGCAGATAGCAGGTTATGGAATTATCTGTGGGTGACATTTCCTCTACACATAAGCCCAGTGAGAACAGAGATTGGCTTATTTTATTTTGCTTCTGTACCCATAGCACCTGACCTGTGACTGGCATATGGCATTGTGTTTGATAAGTGTAGCCACACAACATTCTGTTCAAGCCTTGACTGATTTTTTTAGGCCCAAGGACTTACTCATTACTTCTCAAATGCCACAGTTTGACAGCCTGATACATATTGTTAATAATAAAGCATTAAGAAGAACAGAAGCATGAGACTGCTAGTTAGGTTTTGTCTTTTTATGAAATACAAAAGTGTTCTAAGACTGCAGATAGGAGGGTGTGCTTATATTATTAATAACATCTGTGTCTGTATGTCTGTCTGTCTACTTTACCACATCATCTTTACCTTTCTGCTGAAATACTAGGATTACAAACTCCAGCTTGTAAGACACAAATGCCACATGCCCTTGGGAAAGGATTTCATTCAGCAAGTTTGTGTAGTGAGGTGGTTGCAGAGTTCATCACTATGCCATTCTTGGCAACGTATCTCCTTCCTTCTGTGGGCAGACTGTGTTGTAGGTTGTCAAGAGTAGAAATTAAGATCAAATATGAACCAGTCTGTAATGGGCCCCAGAAAGGGAAGAAAACATAAAACATCCCAACAATGTGGATGCAGCACATTGAGGATAATGCTAAAGGGGAACTCTGTACGGATATGGAGAGCAGCCTACTTTATTTATAAAAACAAGTATTGGTGAAATTATTAAGGCCACTCCACGTAGTTAAAAGGGAGGTTTATTTTGTGGGGTAACTTACAAATGAAGGGGTAGGTCGCAGAGTCTGGCAAAGGTATAGGGTAGTTCGGCAGCGTTCTCTGGAGAACTCTGCTCGGTCCACCTCTAGCGTCCTGTGTCCCGGAACCAAGAGAGTGAGTTCTTCCCGATCCTTCGTCTTCCGCTTCCTCCTCCGCCCCGCCTTGTGGGCGTGACCATTACCAAAGCCTCAGTGGGGGTTGGAACTTCCAGGCCAATGCTGGGATGGCTACCCACTACATCTCCCCCTTTTGTCTAAATAAGAAAGTTCTAACCTAATACAAGACTATATACAAAGAGATGGTTATCAAATATTGTCCAGGAGTAATGAGGGATAATGACCTAGATAAGTTGGAATTACGATAAGTACAAACAATATCAAGCAAAAAACACATAGTAAAATCCAGGGAAGTCTAGGGCATGGGTAGGTGGCGTGTTACAAAGATCATTCCAAAAGGTGTCCTATCCTAAAGAACCTGAGTCTAATACATAATATATCCTATCTAAGATATTATATATGTATATATACTAAGTTGTAACTATAACTGCTAATCTCCAACCTCATCAAAGACCTGAGAAGGAATATAATAATATCTGAGAAATGGGAGAAGGACGCAAGCAACTTTCGGGAGTCTTGCAAGAGTAGACAGAGACAGCTAGCAGCCTGGACAGTCACCTAACGTTTCTTAGTATCGTTGGTGCATTCAAATTGGCTACAGGCCTAGAGTATCTGACAGACCATTTTCAGAAGCAGGAATTCTGAAAGACCATCTTACCCTGTCTTGGCAAAGTATAGTGGTCGCTTTCCTTGTGTCCCGCTTGTCCAGAAAGGACAGCATTTGTACTGTCAGCAGTTGAGGCGAGGGCAGTTCTTTGCCATGAGATCTGGTGCCCTCTTCTGTATACATAATAAATAAATAAATCTTTAAAAAAAAAAAAAAAAAAAAAAAAGGGACGCGGGACGCCTGGGCCTAACAAGAGTGTGTTTGATTGGGTCAGACCGTAATTTCTATTACAGATACATTTGATTTTTGTTGAATGAAAGAGTATAATTCTCTTGAGGGTTTTCTTATTTTATTCTTCTGCTCTTTTCCTTTATGGATATTAAGTTGGTAAAGGGGAACTTAGAACAGCCAGACCGTTTCTTGGTTCGTTTCTGCTGAGAGTTCAGATGATTCAGGGAAGAGGCCTGGTTGGCTTGGCTGTACCTTTTTCCTGTACTGTGCCTTTCTCCTGGACCATATCCTAGAGATCAGAACACACAGGGGTGTGGAGGTGGGGGAGCAGGAGACATCTTCATTCCCTTCACACAGCTTACTGTATTCTAGTTTACCGTATATATCTTTATGTAAACACTGCAGCAGGCCATATTCTCCCCAGTTCGTGTTAGAAGCCCAAAGACTCTTCTCTGGTGCCTGAAGATAGGAAAGGCAGTGAAGAGGACCAGTACAGCTTTTTCACAGGTCAGGGCCCAGCTCATTCAAGACGGGTGGCCTGGTTCTGAGCACACCACAACCATTGCCCCAAATGATTCTCTAAAGCAGTGACTGTTCACCCTGGACAGGAAAGCACAAGTATTTCTAGTAATTTTTTATAACAGTACAAAAGTTTTAGAAAACAAATTTAATAAATAATTATAAAATTATGTATATAATTTTATAAAATTATAAAATAATTATAAATAATAGAATATAATAATCCAATTGAAGGCAGTATAAATTATGTGTATTATCATTTAAGTTACAATAAACATAGCCATTTTATTAACTTAATAATTAAAGTATGTTATATAATTATGTTTTAGAAATTACAATATTAAAATAAGTAAAATTTCCATATGTGTTTATGCACATATAACAAACCCATTCACCTTTTGGGACTCTTTATCCTTAATATTAGGAATCACTTCAACTGATAGTCAAGCACTGTATAAAAATCAAGTCATTATAATTCTTGTGAAGCCTTATGAGGTGACAGATGTTGTCTCCTTCTTACAGATGGGGAAATTGATATTGAGAAATGTCTGAAGCTTGCCATGCTCTTCATATGATGCTGGCTTCTTTATTACAGAAAATTAGGGCAGTGTTTTGCCAAATAGTTTCTAAATTGAGGAACTTGGATTCTGAGGGTGCATTTACACAGTGAGCTTGGAGCAGGCCTACAATGACTGAAGACTGTACTCTTGTAGAGATTTTACCAGGGCCCAGGTATCAGCCAGTGACTTAAAAGAGCTGCCCTGGTTCTTCTGGCTCTCCTTGACCTGTACCCATTCCCCCAGTACAGATGCTAAGGAGGGCCTGTGAGATGGCTCAGTGGGACATGAGCTTCCCTGCCAGCAAACATGGTGCAAGGGCAGAATTGATTGCCTCAAATGATTTTCTGACCACCTCACACATACTATAGCATGTATATGCACACACAAAATGCGCAAATAAGTGCATGTAATTAGTATTGTTGTTATCATTTTAATCATCAGGGGGAGGGATGTAGGCATGTAAGAAGAGGACTTGACTTGATGGAAATCAAGTGCTGATGTGGCTCAGCCTTCAACAGGAGCAGCCTGTTGAGATGGCAAGCTGCTCCTTATTACAGAAACCTGGAGATGTGCTCAGCAGCATCACATCTAAATTCAAGAACATGGACTCTTAAAGAGCATTTAAAGATTGAGCATGAACGAATAGTCCAAGATTATGTTCATGCAACTAGATACTGAAGCAGTGACCGCTCACTGGGTTGATTTGAGCCCTTCCTCTGAATGTGTGTCATGAATCTGTCTGCATTAAACCAAAAGTTTGTTTTTATACCCTCCGTGTGTGTGTGTGTGTGTGTGTGTGTGTGTGTGTGTGTGTGTGTGTGTGTGTGTGTGCGCCTAAGCCTGTGGAAACCAGATGAGGGAAGCTGTGAGCTGCCCAACATGGGTCCTGAGAACTGAGCTCAGGTCCTCTGGAAAAGCCACTTACTCTCTTAACCACGGAGCAATCTCTCTAGCCCCCATTTTATACTCTTAAAAACTGGAAATGCAGAAATCTAGGATAAATGTGATAATTAGACCTATTTAATTTTAATTTAATTTATTTAATTTTTAATTTCTACTTTAATTTCCTATTTAATTTTCTCTAAATTTTGAGTATGACCCACTGAAAAGTGAAACCTTCAGAAACTTTCTGTAGTGGTTTTCATTGAGGATGAATCTAGAGAGATGGGAGAAAGGAATTGAGAGAATGATTAATTGAAAACATATCTTAATGTTGGGGTTGGTGTGTGTTAGAGCAGGTATTTGGTTTTGCTAGAGGATGAAAATCCACTTACTCTTCCAGCCCGTTATTGTGTACATGGTTATTTAGCAAAACAGGTTGGGTATTGTAGCTGCTAAGGTTTGTGTTCTCTGCCAGACAAAAGTGTGTTTTCTTTTCTATTTGCTGAAGACTTGAATATTTGCTTTCTGTAGAATGGCACATAGAGTGTTTTCTGAATTTGGCAACATTTAATTGAAAAGTCGGTGCAAAAAAAACCCAAAACAACAGCAAAGAAATTCCTTTTTTCCCCCTGCTTTTGTTGTTGAGAGTCCACCTGCATGGAAATAATTGTGGTGTTTAGAGACTGGGTAGGTAATGTGCCTGTGTCCTAAGAATGAGAACATGGGTTTGATCTCTAGGACCCAGTACAAATAAGCCCCTGTGGTGAGCATGCAATTGTAATCCTAGCTCAGGGGTAGGGTGCGTAGATGGGGTGGGAGGATGGTGTGCAGGACAAGGCAGAGCCTTGGGACTCCTGGGCAGTCTTGGGACTCCTTGGTGAGTTCCAGGCTAGTGAGAGACCTTGTCTGAATAAACACAGTAGATGGTGTCTGAGAAGACCACCCAGCCCAAGGTTGTCCTCTGGCCTTCATATGCGCCACACATACAGGACTGTGCACACACACATTCACGTGCACAGAAAAGAAAATCGTCGTGTTTAGGACAGGAAGAGGGCTCAGTGGAGAAGGTGGCTTGCTGTACAAGCTGGCAACCTCAGTGCTAACCCCGGAACCCACATAGAACTGGAAGGAAAGAATCACCTTCTCTACACTCATATTGCTTTGTAACTGCCACAGTCACATTGGCGTGGATCCCCCCAACCACTGCAAGCACATCATACACATTCACATGCAAGAATAAAAAATTGAAAAATTATGGTGCTTAGCATTTCCTAGCTCTCTTCTCTGTTGTGACAAAATTCCTGAGAAGATAACTCAAGGGAGTAGGATTATTATTATTTTGGCCCATGTTTTGGTGATTTCTGTCCATGGTCACTTGACTGCATTGTTTCTGGGCTTTTTAGTGGTGGGGCAGAAAACCATGGCAGGAAGCATGTGGCCAACAAAGTGGTTCATCTCATGGATGACAGGAAACACAGGGAGAGACAGGAAGGGACCAGAGGTAGGATAAACCCTACAGGGCACCCCGCCCCACTCTGTGTCCCCCTCACTGTAAGTGGCCCTGTAGTCTGTTCAACCATGAATTCATCAATGACTTACTCTGCTAATGAAGTTAGTGGCCTGGTGTCCAGTCACCTCTCATTAGCACCATCAGCTGAGGACCAGGCTTTCAACACGTTGAGCCTTGGGGGATATTTCATATCCAAACCATGACATCTTTCTAACTATATAGGTATAGAGTCCAGTACAGTTGTGCTTAATAAAGTCTGTAGTGTTCACTAAAATAAGAGGAATGTTCCTATTTGTAATGATGCATGCCCTTAGTCCCAGCACTCAAGAGGCAGAGGCAGGTGGGTCTCTCTGAGTTCGAGGCCAGCCTGGTCTACAGTGTGTGTTCCAAGGCAACCAGGATACACAGAGAAACCCTATCTCAAAAAAACCAAACCAAAAACAAACAACAACAAAACCAGAGGAAAGTGCTCTGGACTGAAGAAAACATTAACTGTTTAAGGGATGATCCAGGAGGGTCATCGGTCTCACCTTTCAGAGGAGCCAAGTGCCCACCTGTGGTAGCATTAACTTACTAACTTGTGTTTGCTGTGCTGTTTTTGTGTTCACTTTGTGAGTGTGGGTGAGGGAGGAAGGAAGAAACAGTGCTGAGGGACATTGTTTGTCTTTCAGATCCTTGCTACCCAGTACTGCCCAAGATGAGGCAGAAGCTGCCATGTATGGCTGTTTTGTAACTTGAGGGAGAGGACAAGTTTACCATTCTTGAGATGTACCTGAAGTGTCCTGTGTGAGGACCATGCTTGTGAGAGTTACTCTGAAGAAGTAGTGGGAACCACCTGCCATGCATTATACCCCTAGAGCAGTGGTTCTCAACCTGTGGGCCATGACCTCTTTGGGGTCACATATCAGATATCCTACATATCAGATATTTACATTGCAATTTGTAACAGTAGCAAAATTACAGGTATGAAGTACCAATGAAATAATTTTATGGTTGGGGTCACCACAACATGAGGAACTGTATTAAAGGGTCCCGGAATTAGGAAGGTTGAGAATCACTGCTGCTTTATAGCTTGTTCTAACTTAACCCTCACCACACAGCTGAGGATGCAGCTATGATTGGCATGCTTGTGTGCACAGAGAGCTGTCTGGTAGGCTCTCTTAGATGATAGTTGGTGGACTCAGGCCTTCAGCCCAGATCTCACCTCTGCTTGATTAAGAGGAACTGCATTTGTTTTCTGGGGCTCTTAGAATAGCACTGCCAGCTAGGTGAAGTGGGTTTTGTGGCAAGAGTGTCTTGGTCCTGTGGGCTAAGAATCCCACAAAATTCACACCACTCAACAGACCTCACACAAGAGATTTTTTGGAGAGCATGGGCACACAAAATGGTTGCCTCTGAGTGGGGATGGAGACAGCAGCAGATCATGTCACAATGGTGGGCTTTACGGGGGTGGGAGGTTGTGGAGCATGTGCATAGGGAAAATATAGCCACAGTGGAAGCGTGTTACAGTGACCTTTAGTGATGACAGGGCTGTTGGCACTGAGTCACTGATGGTTGGGTGGGGGACCGGGGAGCACCTGGTTCTAGAATGTGGGTGGTTCTTAGTTTACCTCTGGTGACTCTTCTCTTATTGTTCCTGTGGGAAGACATGAAGATGGTTTCTCTTCCATTCATGCCGGAGCCTGGAGGGTCCTCTGTCCTCTTGCTCTGCCTCCTTAGTTTCTTTTGCCACTGCTGTCCACATATGTTACCTGGGGAGGAGAATCCTCATTAGCTACCTCTCGGCAGAGCCGTTAGGATGCTCCTTCGAACAAATCTACTGTGATGGAATTTGCTCCCATAGTTAGTAACTGTGAAACACTAACACAACCAAAGCTTTTTATTTTGTTGTGTTTTGGGTTTTTTGCACTTATTGTTGATGGGTCTTAAGTTGTTTTGTGTGTAACTTCCTTGGTAGATTTTCCAGAATTGGACCTGTGAACACTGACAGATTGATATCCTCTATTCTCCACAGGCTGTTTCCAGAGGGAGCAGCTCTTCCTCAACCCAGAGCAATTGCAGCTATCGCTAGAAAATGTCACCTGTTCTGGACAGTCTCCTGTTCCAGAGCCTGGCACAGAAATGGGCTACAGGAAATCACTTGTTTTCCAAGGAAACAAAGCTCTCCTCTTCAGCTCAAATCACTGATAGAAAGTGCAAGGCCCAACACTTTCTTAAAACTACTCTTAAGATACTCCCCGAAGTGAGAGCAGTGGAGAGCCAATTTACTAAAACTTGCTGGGACAGTAGACAGTCCCCAGCCAAGCCAGGAGTCCCAGTACCCATGCCACAGACGTGGAACATGGGACATCCTCTTTCTAGAGAGCTGCAGATGCTGTTGAAGTTTAAGTTTTCTCTCTGGTGTTTAAACAGTATGATGTGTGTGTGTGTGTGTGTGTGTGTGTGTGTGTGTGTGTGTGTGAGTGAAAGAATAGAAAATTAGCTTTTATTGTTACTTATGAGGCACCATATGGCTACACTATAATTTTGGCATCCCATGGAGCTGCATGTGCAAATGGAAAATGAAATTAATTGGAAATCACACCCTGAAATCTATTATTAAGTTAATATAGCTAACAGCTTGTGGGGTGTCCTCTCACTCAGCATGATGTAACTGCACATAATAACAAGTAGTTATAAGCTCACATAGGAGACAGGCCTGGATAAACAGAGGTCAGAGGGACAGGCTCGGAAAGGAAGAACATCAGTAAGGGATACCACAGCAAACGCTGCAATTCCTCACTGTCCAAAGACCCAGGGGACAGGGAGCGGTTTACTCACACTCAGATGCATCGATCAGCATTCTTTTGAATTGCTTAGCAAAGGGACTGATTTTATTCTTTTTAAATGGTGTGGTGAGCTAAGACCACTCTTGATTGAACTGGAAACTGTTATTAAAGTCAGAGACACACAAACTTAGATGTGCATCGAAACCCACGATGTGACTTTTAAAGGCATGGAACTCTCGTCCTTTACTCTTGGGATTTTGATTTAGGACTTCCGCAGTACTCAGCAATTACAACTGCAGAAACATTGGGATTGTGATATTGTTCAAGCATGAGCCATGGAAACCACAGAGTTAAGTTCTGTCCCTCAGCCATCTCTGTCGTATATGAAACCTACAGCTTCTCTGACTTGGTCTGGAACTTTTAATAGAGTAAGATAAGTTACATACGTAAGTCTAGAGGTTCATTTGGGAAAATGATGAACAGGTTAGGTATTTTATGCGTTTTAGTGTGACAATTTTTAGTTCTGTCTCCCACTTGTGAGACACCAATTCATTTTAGTGGCCAGGACGTAGCAGGAACTAAAACCTTTGTGTAATATAATTTTGAATGTGAAAGGGGAAAAAGGTATTAATTCCTAAATATAGTCTTCATTAGAAATATCAGATACAGTTTCTGTCTATTACAAATGGCAGTCCAGTTTATCATATTAATACTTGTTTAAAACTTTTAAATTTTTTTTTTTTGTGTGTGTGTGTGTGTGTGTGTGTGTGTTTATGTGTACATGCCACTAAGTGCATGTGTAAGTCAAAGTGAAACTTCTGGCAGTTTGTTCTCTGCTTTCACTACACAGGTTTTGGGATTGAACTCAGCAAGCACTTTACCCATGGAGCCATTTCTCTGGCAATAATCATATTAATAATTCTTCAAGTGTCAATATTAGTTACTTCCCTTGCTTTGACTAAATATCTGACAAGAAGCAACTTTAGTGAGGAAGGAAGGGTTTGTTTTGGATTGCGGTTAAACAAAGGATGCATACAGTTTGTATGGTGGGGAAGGCATGGCAGCCCAAGTGTGAGGCAGGAAGTGCAGCCAAGCTGGAAAGCTCCAAGCTCCACTGCTAGAGACCAAGCTCCTCCAGAGACTCAACCACTTGAGGGTTTCACAGCCTTCCACAATAGTACCACCCAGTGGGCACTCTGTTCAAGCACCTGCTCTGGTGGGGAACCTTTCTCGTGGAGTTACAGCAACATCACCAACCTGCTAGATTGTGTAGGATTAAACTGTATAGATTTGACCCAAGGAAGGAAATTCTTCCTCAACGTTATTCTTCAGTGAAAGGGTGGCCAGCAGATGAAGCTCTGCCTGAGACAGATCTAGAATTGTAGATGGGAGACTTATTGGTTAATCATCTAGAGTGAATAGTCCACTTGTATCAAAGTGTTTCTTCAATAGCAAGAAACCTGCCTCTTCTCTTCTGTAGACATTTGTTCCTTGACACTGTTGCAACCATGTAGTGTGGTCAGTTTCCCAGCTACCCCATCTCATCTGGCTTCAGCCTCCACAGTCTTCATCATCTACAGTTTGGGGTGCTGCCAGGTGAATCACTGACCAGGTCCCTCCCACTAAGGGATCATGTGTTAGCACCCCAGCAGGCCTATTTCCTTTGTCTCTGTGATATTCCTGTTTTCCTCTGCACCACAGTCCTCAATTGCCTCTCAATTCTTTGATGACAGTCTTCCAACTTCCACCTTCTTTGGAGCTGATTATGGACTTGTGACTTATTTATGGCCAGTGTCAGTAGGTTTGAAGGGTTATGATGGCTGTGGGATTGTGATACCTACCTTGGGACTCTGTGTTGGAAAAAACTTCTATTAAAAAAATTCAAATTATAAAAATTTGATCTTATAACGGCTAAATTTAACTTAACTGCTATACTTTGGGGACAGTAAGAAAATGAAAATAACTCTGAATTCAGTAAGGAAATAACATTTTAGAAGAGACTAGCACCACATTTGTTAAGGTACCCTAAGAGTGTTGAATTTTATTTCTTTTAATCACATGGCAAAACTATAGAAGTATGAAACATTGTTTTCAAATATAAAGGAGTCTATGGGATGGCATTAAGAGTCTTAGGGAAGTAAAAAGTAAGTTCTAAAAGTCTACAAAATCAATCAAACAACAACATACAATGTGGTAGACAGTTACATTATGGCTTTGAAAAATCAATTGGAATTCAGCAGATACAGGCAGAGGTATATAACCCAAATAACCCCCAGGGTGTTTCAGATCCTTCTCTGAGGAGTCCCCATTTATCTTGGCGTCTGTCTGTCTGTCTCTGTCTGTCTGTCTGTCTCTCTCTGTCTGTCTGTCTCTCTGTCTGTCTGTCTGTCTCTCTCTCCCCTCCCTTCTTCCCTCCCTCCCCCTCTCTCTGACCCTTTTATCAGGATTCTGTAAGAACTCAAAATCCCTCCCCTGGCTGAAAAGAAGATGCCTAGGGTTGTGACCTCGGGTGGAACATACGTTTTGAAAGTGTTTCCTTACAGCCTCTAGCCCCAGGAAAATGTAGACTTTGGTAAACAGAGGATCAATACTTATAAGTGATTAGTTATGTGCTACATTGGTTTCCTTATGTGTTTGTACTAAGAAGTTGGCACTTAAACCAGTAATTGGGTAGACATCAGTTCTGCTTTATGTGTTTTGTTGAGTAATTGACATTACTTTGTAGTTTTTATGTCGAAGGATAAAGTTTTTGACAGTGATTGTAAATAATATTACAGTGCTTTAAAAGTCGCAGACTCTCTTCAGTGTACTAGGGAATTGCCTGTGCCATTCTGTAGTTGAGAAGGCTTTGCTTCTGGTGTCAGACATTTGAAGCTCTTAAAAGAAAATGGATACACTAGATTTATAAATGCCATTTCAGATGTTTAGGGGAAATTAAATCCATAAGTGAGTGGCACTGATTACTGAAGGGAGTTTAGTGTCCAAGTTAGGTGGATTGAACCTTAATCAAAGGTTCCTTGGAAGTAAATTGAAAGTTTAAACTTAGAAGCAGGACACCAAGATTTGCAATTTTATGGGGGGAAATGGATTTTTATGTGTTTATTCCTTTTCTAAAGGAAGGTTAATTGAAAACCATGAGTAAGTTCTGCTTTGAAGCAAAGCAACCCTAGGATCTCCAAACACAGGTCACAGGACTCGCCTCTGGCTGCAGTGGCCGTGAAGGTGGATTTATGGTGGGTGAGGTTGGTCCTGACAGGCTGCTTGGCCAAAGCCGATTCTAGTGACGGCATATGGCCTCCCATGGCAAGATGGGGTCTCTCAGTCTTGAGCTGCTGTCCTTGGAAGCCTGGCAGATTCACTTCAGACCTTGATTGTGTGGGAGTATAGAGGAAAGGTTGGGGGCCACCGATTCAGCAAGATCTTTAGTGTCAACTATGAACTGGGGACAACAACTTCTGAGTTCTGTGGTTATTGGGGGGGGGGGTTAGAAGTGACATTAGGCACCAACTACACTGTCTCCCAGTGCAAGTTCAGGTGACAAAAGTGATGTTTTGTTGAGGGAGAGGCTGAGGGGTTAGCATAGGAAATATCTGGGCCAGATCACAGGGTTGAGGCCTAAAACCCAGAGTAGTTTATTTTCATTCATTTGCTTTGCAGAACATTTACAAGAGCCCAAGAGACTTACTATTGTTTCCCACCTTTACAGAGAAAGAAGCTGAGGTTTAGGGGGCTTTGGTAGCTTTTCCAGCTCGAACCGGAGTATGTATCTGCCAAGTGTGATGCAAGACTGAAGGACATGAGCCCACGCTCTCACCCACCTGACTGGTCCCTGCCGCAGCTGCTGCAGGGAAAGCAGCACCTTTGACCTCAGAGTTGCTGTCGGACTCCTGCCCCCATCATTTGACTGCATTCTTTTGCACTGCGTCCACAGTAAAAGTAGCAGATAACTTTAGTAATGGACTGAGCTTCCTTCTTTTTTTAAAAAAAGTGTGTGTGTCTGGATGTACCTGAGGGGAGATTATATATATGCACCTCATGCACTCAGGTGCTCAAGAACAAGAGGAGTTCTTCCATGCTGAGTCTGTCTCCAGTCCCAGGGCTTTCTTTTGTTGTAATGTGATTGAGTTTATTATTTCACTAAACAGTTGGCCATTGTCTTCATCTCTTTACCCATTGCTTAGATAAGACACCCAAAAGGGTTTATTTTTGCTCTCAGGTCCCTGTTGCAGTCCTTCATAGCAGGGAGTCGAAGGGATCCCGAGTGTGGCATTCAGGAGCAGGAAGCACCACACTTTGTCCTCTTGCACTGTCAGGAGCCCATTCCTTGGGAATGTTGCCAGTTGCAGGATTTCTCATCCCAATGTAATCTTAATTGGCCACAGACGTGCCCACAGGCAAACCGGATCTGAACAAGCCCTCACCGACATTCTCTCAGGTCATTCTAGATATCTCAAGTTGACAGTTAAAACTAACCAGTACAGCAGGGAATAGGCTGCCCTTGAATTGTTCATATTTGGGGATTCCATGCTTGAGGGTTGGGTGCAGCCTACTGTGGGGCTCAAAATGAGAGAGATTTTGTGGTTGATATTATTGATCTGTATGCTGTCATCTTCTTTTCCTTTAGTTTGCCTACAAAGTAATAGTTTGCATCTTGGCATCCTCATACATGAACATCATTCTGGGTTTTAGTGCCCACACCCTCAAACAATCTCTTTTAGCACATATATCCCAGTACTCAATTATTTCCCCTGGAAGTCCCTCTAAGCCTCTTCCTTCCCTCTCTTGTTAATCTCTTTCTACTTTCTTGTCCTATGTCTATCTTTATCTGTCTGTTTGTCTGCCTATTTTCCCTCTAACTGTGCGTATATCTGTACAACTCTACACTGTGCTTATGAGATGAAACATACGATATTTGCCTTTGGAGAAGTCTGACTCACTTTGCTTACAGTGACCTCATTTCATTCATTTTTTTTCCTTGATAACTGAACAAACAAAATTCTATTGTGTATATTACCACACTTTCCTTATCCATTTAAGCAAATCTATCAATAAATGGACTAAAGAACCAAATACTCTGTTCTCAAAGGAAGGAATAAAAATGGCCAGTAAGGAATTGAAAGAATGTTCAACATCCTTAGCCATGAAGGAAATGTACATTAAAACTGCTATGAGATTCCATCTGATTTTATTCAGTATGGTTGTTGTGGAGAAAAGGAGCAAATGCAGGTGCAGATGTGAGGGAAGAGGATGGGAATATAAACTGGTATAGCCATTATAGAAGTCAGTTCGGAAATTCTGCCATATGACCCAGCTATACTACTGAGTCAGCACACCACCGAGCTACTTGCACATCCATGCTTATTGCTGCAGTCCTCACAATGGCATATCTTTTCTCCATTGTTCCAGTGTTCTGAAGAAGTGTCCTCTGTCAGGAATTTACAGTTCCCTGATCTTTTATGTGTTACAGTATTTCTTTGAGTTTTGATGTCCTGATCTCAAGGAACAGTATCTACTACAGAGAATTGATGTGGAGTCCTTAGAACAGCTCTTGATAAGTGCTCAGTCAGTGTTGATTGTGTGGTGTGATATGGAACAAGCCAGCCTTGCTGACACAAAAGGACAGCCAGCCAGCTTCACTAACTTGGCTGTACTAAATGCCAGCAAGTGTCAGCATCTAGTTCGATGCCCTGCCCAGGGTCCTTTCCCTTCAGGCCACTACAGGCCTGGAGACCTCCCAGCACCAGTGCTGGTGGAAGAAATTCTGCATGGATGCAAGCTTCAACCTGCTCATGATAGCCATAGTGGAAAAGTTCCAGGTGAAATGGAGGGACGTGTTCTCTGCCAGCACACATGGCACATGGGCCAAGGTCACGGGTGCTAGATGATGGCCATAGGTACCAGAATGGAAACTGACAAGCAGGAAGGAGACACACAGGCCTGAAGTTAAACAGAGTATCCAGAGTAAATGGAAACATACTCTGTGTTTGTGACAGGAGAGTCTTGTCTCCATCCAGAGGTAGTTAAGGTCAGTCTACTTGGGTGGTAGTGTTAGGCAGTTCAGAATGTCTGACATTCAGGTTGCTCTTGGAGGCAACTCTGTTCCCAACTTTATGAGAATACCATATGCTTATCAGCCCTGATTTTTCTGTCAATTTTGAATGACAGAAGGAAATACAGCACATAGGTATCCTACATATTCTTAACACTTGGAAAAATCAGCTTATTATTACATAATCTAATTGTAGATAGATTTATTATAAACATTTCTAGTGGATGGTATGTTCATCATCATTACTATCATCTGCCATTTACATAATACAAAAGATAAGCCAGAGTCACTATAAACATTGTGGGAAATACTGCTCATGCATTCCCCCACTTGTAGCACCTCTGGTTTACAAGTGCCATATGGATCAACTTCATTTAGTAAACTATAAAGTCCAGGCTCAGATTCCTGACCAGAGTCACTCAGCTGCTTCCTAAGCTGACCCAAAGCTCTGGGTCCCTGGCCAAGTACATTTGTCTTGCACACTATCCTTACCAGACCATTTCTACCCAGAAGGGCCATAAGAGGGATGGAAATAGGTGGACACAGGAGACAGTTTAGGACTTCTGCTTGATATTTCAGCAGTTGGTGTTGGACACCATCTCAAGAGGGCATGTTATTCCTTTTTGTCAGGCATAAGGAGTGAGAGGGCTTCAGGCAAGGTGTACACAAAGGCACAGCCTCACTTACCTGCATGAGAAGGATCAGCTGATTTTTACCAGTGTAGATACATGTTACCTGGACCAAGGACTGGCCTTGGCCTTGAACCAGTAGGCTAGCTGCAAAGCAGTAACATTTTATTCTTGTTTCTGCTTTCCTCCACACTTCCTATGACATGAAGGGCGGTACTAAGCCCAGGATGGCTGGATGGTGTCTCTCTACTTCTCAGGTACCTGATTTGATCTAGTGGATAACTTTTAAATGACCATTTCTCCTCTGTTTATGGGTCTGCAGCAGATTTTCACTGTGTGTGCTGCTGGTGGTGTGGGGGTAGGGTGCGGTGTGTGTGTGTGTAACGGCTACCTTCTGCCATGAACTAGAGCTAATACTTATCCTCAGTATACATATTTGCACATATGTATCTGTGTTTGATGATCTGTGTCTGGGACAATAGCATGCCTTTTCTTCTCTCCAGCTTTCATTTAAATCTGAAAAGCCTTTTCTCTGGTTTTCAGTAGTCATTAGAATGCAGGTCATATCAAAACTGTAAAGAAAAAGTAAAAATGACGTGAACACCAGGTACCTGCTGCTGCTGTGTGCTTTCTGTCATTGAAGCTTTCTGCTGTATAACAGTTTCTTCTAAAGTTTGTGAGACAGTAATGCAGTCTAGTTTGTAATGCAAATGTTCTTTGCCTTTTATCTTCTAAATACTGTCTGGTAGTTTTCTTTCAAAAACCCTGTAGGTTATAGAAAGTCTGGAGTCCCAAGTTAGCTTAGGTTTCAGGCAGGTGACAGTGACATTGAGGGTGCAGAAAAACTTTTGCAAACAGTCATTTCATCACCTGTCACATAAGCATCAGGCCATAGCTGTAGGCATTGTTCCAACTTTTCTGAACAAGTGTCCCCAGGAGAACTTACTCATTCAATAGCATGTGCGAATACCTGGGTAGACAAGACTCAAGGAAATACTTCGAGCAGCTATCAGTGACAGATTCCAACAAGTTTGCAGAACATCACTGCCAGAAACAGTCATGTGTAAAACAGTTGATTCCCTCATGTTGTAAATATAATATGTGTTCACAGTTCCCCCCCCTCACTCTTTCTCTCTCCCTCTCTCCCTCCCCTCCCTCCCTCTCTCTTTTCATCCCTTCCTCCCTCCTTTCCTTCCTTCCTTTCTTTCTATACTTCTTGAAGTGGTGTTTTGTCTGTCATTGACTGTGACTGGCTTAAGTTTCAAACAGGATTCTGTTTAGAAGTCATGTCAACAAGGCACCCCTGTATTCATGAGTTCCTATTAGGTGCCTACACATAGGTCAGTCATTAGGCATTGAGTTTTATTCCACGGTGAACTTTTTCATGTTTTCATGACAGCACAGCTCAAGAAGAGGGTGAAGATACCTGGCCCTGTCAATGCTGTTGTCCCTCCCTCCCTTCCTCCCCATTTGCCCTCACATCTTCTCCCTTCTTCCCTCCCATTTCCTTCTCTCCTTCAAGACAAAATCTCATGGAGTCCACCCTGATCTGGAATTTACTCTAAGGCCCAAAATGACTTTGTTTGAACTCCTGATCTTGCCTCCAACTCCCAAGTGCTTAGATTATATGAACTACTGCGCAAGACTGCCACTGCTATTCATTTTATGTATTTAAAATTTTTAAGTTCATTATTACTGTGTTAGGGAACACGTGTGAATGTCAGAGGACAACACTGTGGAGTTCTCTCCTTCTACCTTTACATGGATTCCAGGGGACCAAATTCAAGTCTGCAGGCTTTTGTGGCAAGTGCCTTTACACACTAGCCTCTTTTTTAAATACTTGATTCCTAAGGCTCCCTTCATGATGAGTTCTCAGGAATAGTAATACCCTTCTTGGTAAGGATGTAGGCTCACAGCATGACATTGAATAGTAACCCCTCAGATGGGTAAGGGTGTAGGCTCACAGCATGGCATTGAATGGTAACACCTCAGATTGGTGAGGGTGTAGGCTCACAGCATGGCATTGAATGGTTAACACCTCAGATTGGTAAGGGTGTAGGCTCACAGCATGGCATTGAATGGTAACACCTCAGAACTGGGAGTTGCACTGTATTTAAATGTCACTGCTCTTCAAAGAGAAATTAAACAAATATTGAACTTTGGTAACTAATGTCTTATTGAAGAGTTTAAGGACAACTGTCCTAATTTTTTAATTTACTTATAAAGATGCATGAGAAAAAATGTGCCATTAGAGATGGAGAGAACCACTGTAGAGCCTTGCTGGTGAGGATGTAGATATTTTCACAGTAGCAGTTCAGCCTTCTATGTGATTTGAAATTTGGAATGAAATGTTGTCAGGGTCAGGGTGGAGTCCCTATCATGAGATTCTGTGGGAGTGGGTTCAGGTACAATCTGAGTGGTCTCTGTTGTGTGGATTATCCACTGCTGGTTATCTGCGTGACTCTGGGAAACTCAACTTCAGTTGGGCTATTTTAGGAGTTAAATGGAGACACTGATTGTATTTAATACAAATCTTATTCCTGGGATCCCTAATAATGCTATTGGTGCTAAGTTGAAAAGGGATAGAGCTGTGATCTTTAATACTGTCAGCTCGACAAGTTCTAGAATCACCTAGGAGACACAAACTTCTGGGATGTCTATGGCATAGTTACATGGACTGAGTAAAAAGGAGGAAGCTAGCTGAGTACCAGCAATCATCTCTGCTTATTGACTGGATGCATTGTGAGCAGCTATCTCACACTCCTGTCTCTATGCCTCCCTCACTGCGGTGGACTGTACCCTCAAATTGTGAGCTGAAGTAAACCCATTTATTAGGTGTTTGGTTGTAGCAACTCGAAAGTGACTAGTGCATCTGTGACTGGGATACCACCGAGCAGAGAACATGGTGGTCATAAATGAATGGCCTGAGATAGAAGGCCCATTCCAGGCCAGACACATTGTTTGGTCATTTTTGGGGGCTAGTAAGGCAATCTTACCCTGCTTGATGCTGTGTGGACCGTTAAGTTAGAGATTCTACTCTGTAGATGTGAGGCAAGAACTATACAGAGCAGGAGAATGGCTTCATTAGGTGAGGCTTAGGCCTCTCCTCCCCAGCCCCTACCATTAGACCCTGCTGGTATGGCATCACTGAAGGGCTTTCAGTGGGGAGGTGGCATCTGTTTCATGAGACTTGGCCATGTCCTGAAGTCAGTGCTAATTTTTAAACACCAGTTTGTAAGTTGAACCCTTTATGGAAGGATGGGACATCCCCTTTTGGAGGATTGTTTATAGCTTTTGGACAGATAACCTGGGAAATCCTCCCCCTCCCCCACAGCTGAAGACTGAACGCAGGCCCTTGTGCTTGCTAGACAAGCTCTCTACCACTGAGCTAAATCCCCAACCTTGATCCTGGGAAATTCTTTTAGGGCATGCATCATGCAGACTGTCCCAAATCATGAGAAAGAGCTTGGAAGAGGCTGTAGGT
Organism: Onychomys torridus; assembly: GCF_903995425.1. NCBI lineage: Eukaryota > Metazoa > Chordata > Mammalia > Rodentia > Cricetidae > Onychomys > Onychomys torridus. The sequence continues at coordinate 85,726,711 of NC_050445.1, read as the reverse complement.
GGGATTAAAGATACAGCAGTGGGACAAGACTTGTCAGTTGCTGTTGTGGGAGGGTGGCTTGGGGTAGGGGCTGTTCTTAGTCTTCCTTTTCTTCTTTAAATGTACCTAAAATATGATGGAAATGCTTTAGGTGTTAATGTTTTTTATCTTCCATGAATGCTTCTGGTCCCTGCCGAGGTCTTGAATGTAACACAGTCATGTTTTCTACTGATACATGTCATGAGACGCTTGATCTGTCCTGTAATTTGCATAAGATACAGTAGAGGTTCCTTCTGAAGAGCTAATGTTCTCTCTTTGAAGCATCTTCATGCTTTGTGTGGGGAAGTTTGGTGGCCTCAAGTCTGTAGCCCAGCAATGTTACATAGTCTCAGATAAGCCTTAGGTGCATCAGTGAGGGCATAGGGATCTGGGGCTTCATATTAGGAGATTATATCCTTAAACTTTTCTCTTGAAATAACATTGTTTGGTTTACTTTTAACAAACCTCAGATTACTAGTATTAATCTATATAAAGGAGCAAGATTTTATCTTTTCTAGGATTATAAGATATTACACTGAATGGAGTCTTTTAGAGGTGATTTTTGTTTAGTGTTAAATTTTTTTTTATCATCAGCAAGGTTCTAATGGTTATGCGAGCAATAAATAATGTCAAAGCTAAGTGCAGAAGAGTAGATGAGCTTAACCGCAATAACTTGGAGAGGTCTGTAGCATAGTAATAAATACATATGCATATTAAACTATATCAGCATGAGAAACCTGTGATTTAAGAAACCAATTTCAGGAGCTTTGTAGGGACCAAAATGAAAATTATTTCCTTGAAAACATAAGCATGTTTTGTGTTAGCATATTACGACCTTCTTTATGATCAATAGTTGCTCAATCTAGTTTTATCATGCCCTCCTCCCATAACATCTGAGTGAAGGGATTGTTTTTTAATAATGCCTAATAAATTGGTTATCACACCCAGTATAAAATTTTAGATTTAAAAGTTACATAAAAGTCCTATTATTAATAAAAAGTATTTCTAAAAGTTCACCCTGAACAGCTTCCTATTTAAATCTCACCATCCCTATCCTAGAAATGACGTCACAGAACTGTAGAGACAGCTGCATGCCCTTGTTTGCCCTGGCACTAATCATAGCAGCCAAGCTACAGGACAGGCTAGGTGCCAGCTGCAAATGGGTAAACAAAATGTATTGTGCATGTGGAGTATTATTTAACCATAAAGAAGAACAAAATTATTTAATTTCTGGGAAGATGGCTAAAATGGAGGTGATTGTGTTAGACCAAATGAGGCAGGCTTAGAAAGACAGGCGCCATGTTTTCTACCGTAAGTGGGATCTGTGGGGAAGAAGACAGTGTGGAAGAGGAAGGGGATGGAGGAGAGGGAGTAAAGGGAGTGAACCTAAGCAACATGCATCACACATCTGCACTGGCACAGTGAAGCCGTTACTTCATGTCATGTATCCACCAAAACTGTACATTTACAGCTGTACCAAAGCCTGTCTTACAGACCAGCCTGTATCTTTTACTTACAGTTAAACTTGCTATTTCAGGAATGTGTGGTTTAAGTCTGATGGGTCACAGTTTGGTGGGAGGCCAAGGATCCAGTTTCACTCAGTCAAGTGGTGTGGACAGTGTTGAAGTGGTTGATTCTAGAATCTATTTGGCTCACTGTTGATGGCCTGTGTCAGGCATAATTGAGGTTAGAATAAGGATGCCATTGGGCATACAGAAAGAGTCATCACAGTGTCATTTTCTTCACATGACCTACTTACAACCTGTAGACATATATATTCAAGTATAGAAAACATTACAGTAATGGCTGCAGACTGATAACTCTTAGTTTAAAGTTTGGAATCCTCAGGCCTCATGAAAGCAGCTCGACTCCTTTGGCAACGTGATACCTCAAACTTAACTCCCTTCTCATTTTAGGTTCTTAATAAAAAGTTCATCTTCCTATAATACCTTTCTACTTTCCTGCCTTCTGCTGTCCTTTCTCCTTGCCATCTGGTGGTAGGGAGATCTGCAGTGCTGAGATAGATCTTAACAGCAGTTAGATTCTGCCAATCAAGCCTACTGAAAGGTGATCACCACACAAAAACTAGACAGGACTCTTGTGCTGAAACAATGGAAATTACAGTGCCCCCAACAAGCCCCGTACTAGGAACTGATTTAGAGGGTTGTTGGAGTCGATCTGTGTGTTCTGCATTTGGGGTAGGGTTGTATTTGGAAAGAAGGCAACCTGGAGTAAAACCCAACTTGGTAGTGCAAGTTCTCAACATTGGCCAACTTTGTTAAAAGATGGCTGAAAAATAACATATTCTCAGACATTCTGTTTTATTTGTTTGTATTTTGTTTTCTCTAGACAAAGTCTTACTATGTAGCTCTGGCTATCCTGAAACCCTGGCTGGCCTTGAACTCACAGAGATCCACCTGCCTCTGCCTCCCGAGTGCTGGGATTAAAAGCATGCACCACCACCGCCGCTCTTAGTTATTTTTGCTGAGCTCATTTTTGACTGGAGTACAAGTTGCAGGAGGTAACAGCGTGAATAGCCCCCCTTCCCCCTTTTCTGTTTGCACTGACTGGGGGGGGGCGCTGTATAACACAGTGGCAGAACACATCCTTAGCTCCTTAGCTTGGGCAAGGCTGAATCCCTGGGTTTAATCTCCAGCACTACAAAACAAAACAAACATGGCTTCAATCACTAAAATGCTTGCTTGGCTTACCACCAAAGAGGCCCAGAAGCCTTTGACAGGAGGGCAGATAGTGACAGGTTCATTGGCAAATCACATCAAGCCTGCAGCCTTTTCTGGATCTTGGTGGTTGGTGACTAGAAGTGGTTTAATCAGCCTTTGGGGTATCACGTACCAGGGGCCAGTTGTGGGTGTTGCCTGGCTTTCCAGTTGTGCAGCTGATAATCTGGGCAGGGAAGCATTTCTCTCCTGGGCGACAAGGGCATGGTAGATGATGATGTAAGCGGAATGCCCCGAGTCTTTTCAACAAATTGGAAGTGACTGTAATTAAACCTTTGAGTCGACAGCAAAAAGTACTTTTCCCACTTGAGGTCTTCAGAAGACGAGTAGGAAAGGTCTTTCTCTATACCATCTTTTGGGCAATCACCGAGAATATTCATTGATAGCCATCATACTTTGTTTTATGAATGCACCAGCCATTGAGATCAGCATTGCAGCTACTGTATTGTGTTTCTTTTTCATACTGCTGTAGCCCTGTGTGCCCTTTTACAGTGACCTCTTTTCAGGCAGACATCTTTCACCTGTGTGTCTCTTCTACAGGAGTTTTGTTTGCTTGTGTCTGACAGCATTGAGGGTGGGACCCAGGCTTGCTCACCTACTGAGCCACATAGACCCTAAGTTGGGCATGTTAGTCCAGGTTTCTTTCACTCCAGTATCACGTGCACGTGCTGCTGTTACACGCAGCAGCCTGAATGGACAGCGAGTTCATTTGTCTTGGTTACTTTTCTGGTGAGTTGTGATAGTGAACAGTGAGCATAGCTTGTGTTCACCCAGCTTGGCAGGTGGCAGCTTGTTCTAAGTCAGGTTTGGCCAATGGCGGGAAGGTTCGTGTTGAGTGCAGAAGCAAGAGCCACAGGTGGGGTGGGCTGTGTTCTTAGAAGGAGCCATGCTTGCTTCTGAAAAGGTGCTGAACCTTGGCCATGGGAGGATGAGCTCATGGGAGCGATAGGGAGTCCAGCCGTGGAAGCCACAAACGTGCCTTCCAGCTGCAGCCTCTGCATGGGCTGACTGGTCACTGTCTGGCCCTGTGTCTTCAGAGTGTGCAGTCTTTCTACAGCTCCCCTGGTAAAACCTTTGTGGTCTTTCGCCTTCAACCTTTGCCTGACTGAGCAACAATGGTGGCGACAATGAGTCCCTGAGCTGAAGTAGCCAGGGACTTACAAGAGCTCAACGTGAATTATGGCAGTTATTTTTACCTTTTTTTCCATTTATTTTGTGCATGTGACTGGAGCAGAGGTTGATGCCAGGTGTCTTCCTGAATCACTCTCCATCTTATTTTTTGAGACAGGTCTCAGTGAGCCTGAAGTTCACTGATGCAGCAAGGATGGCCAGCTGCTGCACTCCAAGGACTTTCCTGTCTTTCTTTCCCAGCACTGGTTACAGGCTTGTGCTGTTGCACCTAGCTTATATGGGTGCTGGGGTTCAGAACCTGGGTCCTCATGCTTACAGAGCAAACGCTTTACCTACTGAGCCACCTCCCTCCCATCTCTGTCTCTGCTAATCCTTGAAACAATCCTCAGGATTGTTTGATGTGGTAAACTGAGTCCCAGAGCCCTGTGGTTAACACTGCCTAGCTGTTTGAAAAAGACTGGCAGGCCTAGAATCAAGATTCCAAACCTCAGGTGCTGAAGCAGAAAACCATGGCAGCCTAATGGAAATGATTTAGTTCTCCAACTTAAATAAAGACAGCACACAAACAGAATGCCAGCTGTGGCCTGAGATGTGTGCTGGTTGGTTTTTAAACACATTCGATTTGGAGCATGCCCCTCCCCACTAAATAGGGAAAGGGAACTCTTGCTTGCTAAAGTCCCCATTTACCACTCTGTGACCTCTCACCCCACTTCTCCACCAGGCCTATAGACATGTTTGAGTTTATAACTCTGGTCTAAAAGGTCAGGAACAGAGAGTTTATTCTCTTTGTGTGAGCTGAGAAACAAATATTCCCAACCCCTTTTCCCCCAGGAGATTTTTTTTCATTTTGCCTACATATATATATTACAAAAAATATTGCTTGCTTTTAGTTTTAATTCATTTCCTTCTTTCTTGGCTATATAAAACAACTGCTCAAAAACTATTGGTTTCCAAGAATACAGTTATTAAAGGCAGCCTTGTGTCTTGTCTGTAAGCCCTTTCTGTACCCAGTCCAGTCTTCCTCTGACATCTCAAAGGCTGACAGGCAGTCAAATCCTCTGCCACATGGGAGTGTCATTACTTCATACTGCCTCCCTGGCTTTATTTAGTGTCTTATAGCACACTCAGAAGAGCAAGGGAACATGAGCTTGGCTTTTCCCATATGTGTGAATACCAGATGCTTACTCTGCTGGGGTGTATTTGACTGTCCTCAGTAAACAAGCTACTTCTCCTCCTTCCCCCCCCTCCTCCTCCTCCTCCTTCTCCCCCTCTTCCCCCTCCTCCTCCTTCCTCTTCTTTATTTATAATTTTTGAAGTTCCTTATTGTCTTTATTTTCAAAATTGATTTAGGAGTGCTTTTACTAAGCCCACCTGGAAGTCCTACACCATTATTGATTTTGTTTTTCCTGCCCCTTTAAAGAGGAGATGAAGAAAAGAAAAAAAATTTAAAACAACCACAATCTGGATTTTTCTTTTTCAGATGCAAAAGAAATTGTTTTAAAAGCCCAGATCTTAGCAGGAGGAAGAGGAAAAGGAGTCTTCAATAGCGGTTTGAAAGGAGGTGTTCATTTAACAAAAGAGTAAGTCTCAAGGGTTCGGGGCCCCATCCTGTCCATGACTGAAAGGGTTCTTGAGCAGGAGGGCTGGGGCAGGGTAGGGTCCAGTATGGAGAGGTAAGAGAAAGCATTGGCAGGGCTCTGGCTATGCCCCAGGGCTTCCTTCTCCCATTAGAAATCTTTGTATACCTCACTGAGGAAGACTGTACTTGCTCTCTCCCAGGCAATCTGAGCTACATCCTAGTAGTTTGAAATAAAATCACTTGTAATGGAGATACAATTTCCATCATGTTATTCCCATGAAAAATGTTCAGTGGTTCCCTGTGACCAGTGGTCTTTGTGTGTGTCCTCTGGTAGTCCATGCCTGCCTTTATCTGAGCATCTTCCTAGCATCCTGCCCCAGCTCCAAGCCTTGACTCTCTTCCCATAATAGTCTTTTCATTGGTTGTGGTCCTTATTTTCCCTCATTGTTTACTGTTTCCCCGATCACCCACTATCAGTGTTCCATTCACCTTCTACCTAAATCTGATACACATCTAGTATTGTTTCTTTACACACATGTTTAGGGGAAGGTAACAGAGTTCAACGTCCCTTCACTCATTCCTTCATTCATATTGGGCTCTCGGAGACTTTGTGACAGCACTAGCCAAACAGGATGTAATGGAAAGACATGCATTCTGTGGATAATGTGAATGTGAAGATGTCAGCTGGAGGTGGACCCTGGGCAGTGTGGCTATGTATGAGGAGGTTGGGTGACCGAGCTAGTCTTGGGCAATATGAATGTGAGCGGAGGTAGGGTGGTGGAAGTAGCCCTGGGTTGTGTAGATGTGTGGAGGCAGGGTGGTAGAGGTAACCCTGGAGACTGTGGACCGTACTGTATAGTGATTTGCAATATACCCTGATTGTCTTTCTTTGTCATTCCCTCCTTCCTGTCTTTCTTAGCCCTAAAGTGGTGGAACAGCTGGCTCAACAGATGATTGGTTATAATCTAGCCACGAAGCAAACTCCAAAAGAAGGTGTGAAAGTAAACAAGGTAATAAGAATGCTCTTGGTCATTTTGTCTGTACTTAAAACAAAAGAACAGAGAGCTAGACTTGGCGCTGACGGATCTAATGAGGCACTGTTCTTTGGCAGTGTGCTGTTTTTGTTTAGGGAGTGCTGTGTCTTTGAAGAAAGACCCAAAGGGCTGTGGACATTGGCATTCACCACAAGCCAGTGAGGTGAATGACCAAAGCAGTAGTTTTCCATGCAAAGCACAGATCCATTCTGCTTGAAGCTGACAAGGCTTGGCAGGGCAGCCTTGTACTCAGTAAGCCCTTCCTGTTCCCATGCAGCCGAGCTTAGTCTTTTCTGTTAGAATTGTCTGGTGCAGTGGTTTTCCTTGAGAATACCTCGTGCTATACTTTGATGTTACGACCATTTTAAGCCTCTAGCTGTGCTAGGAGTATAGTTAGTATTAGCGAAGACTGCTAGCAGTGTGTACAGCACATGCACCCATGTGCATGCATACACATGACACACAGACATACCCACACAGAGAAAGTAAAGCTCAGACAAGAATGGCCTGCCTCTGCTGTGCAGTTATGAATGTAGGAGCCAAGTCCAGAACCTGCCTCTCCCTTCTGTCGGTTGTCAGCCTCCCCTACCCCTCTTCACATGCAAAGCAGTGGAAGCTGCCCCTTGTGCATACCCCAGTGTAAAAGGAAGAGGGGGCAGAGACCTATGTTCACAATGCAAGACCTGTGCTGCAGAAGGTGAATTCATGAGCAGAGCCCCTAGGGTGTCACACGTGGCTATGGCTGGAAAGACCCATCCATCCTAACAGTAAATTGGGCCCCACTTTTTGGCTCTACTCTGTTGCTGTAGCATCAGAGACTTGTAGCCTGTATCATTGTGCTGTACTTGGGATGGGACACTGAGTGATACATTGTATTTTTAGTTTCCATGGAACTTTAGAAAAATTCTTGGTACAGCTTTAGAAAGATGTCACTGGCTTGTTCTTATTAAATCATGGTAGGGCTAATCCTGGTCAAAATGGGGGCACTGGAAAGCAGATGATCTCCTAAGGAGACATTTTTGCCTTTCCCTGTGCCTCTCAGACCTCAAGAATTTGGGGTACCCTTAAGAATGATTCTGGGAGAAGGGAAAGGCTGAAGCCAGGTGCTGGCCTGGCGAAGAGCTGGTCTCCCAGGAAGATTTTACATAGCCCAGAAATCTGCTGGAGTACCCTGTAGAAAGACTGAAAACAGTGCCTGGGCTTGGTAGCTACTCACATCTCTTGCTCTAAACTCATGTCAGGACCCAAGAGATGAGCTTGACGGACGGGGATCACTAGTTCTGTGTTCCTTTTCCCACTGTGATACATCGAATGAATGCCCTCTGCTTTTCGCTAGTGTTTGTTAAGTGGCCTGTTGATGCTCATTGCTTGTTAGGAAAGCTAGTGCCCAGGTCTCACATAAGACAGTTCCAGTAACAGCAGGGTGTTGGGATACTGATAGGTCATTAGCTTCATCTACTGAAACAACAAGTCATCTCAGCCTTTAAGGAGCAAGGCCAGAATCTGACTGTGGGTCTGGCCCCTTGCAGCCACCTCTCAGGTGATGCAGGGACTGCCAGAATTCACGTGGATTTGTTCTTGTTTAGACTGTAACTCTACTTTATTTCCCATTTAAATCTGATTGTGAGCCTTTACCTGCATAACTTATTCAGTTTGTCCACAGAAAGCATAATTAGTACTTTTATTTGTAGGGAATTGTTTTATGTGGACACATGGGATTTTAGATTAGAGTGTGTTAATCTTGTAAAAAGAATATAAAAACGTCTACTTGTCAGATTTGCACTATCTCGTAATAGAATTCTACAGAAAATGGCTTGTAGCTAAGTACCTGACATGCTGCAGATAAGCATGTTCTTGAGGATTGAGGCGTCACCAGAAAACCACCAGAGTAATTTATTTTTAAGTATTTTTATTCTATAGTTCAATAACATGTAAAACTTCCAATAAAATAAAAATCAGAAAGTAATAATTTTTCCTTCACCACCTGGAAAGAACTGTCACATGTTGCTTCATCCTTCTTTGATACCCATGGTATATTGTCACGTTTCTGTAACGACATACAAGTATTGGTGCTATTGTTCTGCTTCCTTTGTTTGGGGAGCATATTTTTCTTTTGTAGCTCAGGCTAGCCTCAAACTTGCTGTGCAGCAGAAAATGACCTATACTTCTGATCCTCCAAAGCATGCTGAGCAAGTGTATGTGGAGTGCTAGACTATTTCCCAAATCAGGACATGTGACTCTATCTCTTCTTTCTTGCTGAGAGCATAGTCTTCAGTCAGTGAGAATGATTAGTGTTCACTAGCACCTGATTACAGACAACCCTTTTGAGTATTTTATAGATAGTGAGGCAGTGGAGATTCCAGGGAAGGCTGTGTCACAACTGACTGTGTCTTTCATTTTCAAGACAGGCGTCTGAAGGGAGTCCATAGATGGCCCCAGATAAAGTGACAGCAGCATCCCAGTTTCCCCCTTTTCCAGGATGTTTGGTGCCTGCTGTTTCTCCCTTGAGCAGAGTTGAATCCAGGGATTACAGTCATCACACAGTAAGGGCCTTAGACAGAGAGAGCCATGATAAGTTACGATCATCCTAAGTTTGAGATTTGATTGTGGTACTGAGATGCCCGGGCGCCACACTTGGTGCTGAGTTCCAGGATAGCCATGAAGTTTCCTGCTCGTTTTCTGTGTTGTATTTGATTTCCTATCCCACGACTCACTATTTTTCTTTTCTCTTTGTTTTTGTTTGTTTTTTGAGACAGGGTGTCTCTGTGTAGCCTTAGCTGTCCTGGAACTTGCTCTATAGACCAAGCTGGGCTCAAACTCAGAAATCTACCGCTTCTGCCTCTACCTCCCAAGTGCTGAGATTAAAGGCATATGTCACCACTGCCCAGCTCTCTCATGTGGCTAATAGCATGCTTTGTGGGAGTGTTATTATTTAAATAAGTTAATACATGGCTAAAGTCTTGGCTATCAGGAAACATTGCATGCTAGTGTCTCTGTCCACAGACTGGTGTAAAAGATTGCCATAACCTGGGTGAGCTGTACATAAGTGAAATTCATTTCTCACCATCTGGAGAATGGAAAGTCTAAATAAAGTCTCCGTCAACATTAGTGCATGGTGAGGAGAGGCTCAGATTTTTGTTGTGTTCCAACATAGTTGGAAGGCTGAGGGAGCTCTGAGTTACCATTTAAAAGGGCACAAACCCCATTCCTGGGTTCGTCTTCCTCATGATCTGTTCACTTGTCAAAGGCCTGTCTCTAAATAGCATCTCAGTGGAGATGAGGTTATAACACATGAATGTTGAGGGGACACAAACTGTTCTAGAGTGTTGTAGAAATGAAACCTTTGAAATGAGCTTTTATCCCCCATTTGTCATAATTTTTTGGAGATTCATGGAGACTTATCTTTTTCATTGCTAGATAGCATTCTTCTACATGTTCCACAATTTCTTAAGTCATCATCTATTGGTAGATGCCTTGATTGTTTCAGGTTGGACTGATACAAATAGAGGTGTTCGGTACATTTATAAACAGATTTTAGTGTACATAGAATCTTTATTGGGGGATAGATTTTGAATTATGTGATGATATGATCAGTTGATTTTGTTTGGTTTTACTTTAGAAACTGCCAAATATTTGGCAAATAGATGGCATTACATTGCCATCTACAACATACAGATGACTGGGGTTCTTCATATTCTGGCCAGCGTTTGATAGTGTCATTGCTTAAAACTTTAGCCATTTGTGTAAATGTGTAGCGCTATTTCATCCTGATTTAAAATTGCATATGCCATGCTCCTGCAGATGTTAGACTCCTTCTCGTTTGCCTGTTTGCCCTTTGTGGGCTCTCCTTGAAGGCTGTGCTCATTGTCAGAGCACTAGGAGGGATGGCCAGTCGCAGTGCGGAGTCCAGCAGTCTCCTAAGGGCCTGGCATGGCAACGTGGGCGGGTCAGCTTAGGCTTGTTGCATATGCCCTGTGCTGGCAGATTCTGCTGCTGTCCTTCGTCTGCTCATCTTAGCAGAACCGTTTGTGGAACACAATACTTAGTTTTGATGAAGTCCAAACTGTCATGCTCTTCTGTGGACTGGACTCCTGGTATACAGTCTAAGAATAAGGTTCTTTGTTAACTTCGTAATGGTTTTCATTTTTATGTTTTGTGCACTGGTTTGGGGTCAGTTTCTTTTGAAGGTGACAGACTAAGGCTGGTGGGTTTTGTTTTGCTTTTGTTTTTCCTTGTGTTCATTTGTACCTTGTACCCTTTATTGTATTGCTTTTGTGTCTTTGTCAGAAATTAGCTGGCTGTGTTCCTATATATCTCCTGCCTCTGCTACTGAACTGCTGTAACAATGTAGTAAGTTCTTAGGTTGTGGGTACCGGATCTTCTCACTTTGTTATTCTTCAGTACAGTTTATCCTGTTCTTGTTCCTGAGCATGCACTTCTTAGAATAATCTTGTCTTAGTTGATAGTCAAAAACTCTCCTGCTGAGCTTTCAATAGAAATTGTGTTAAACTGCTCCATTAGTTTGTTGAGAATCTGTGTTTGCTTTGTTAAACCTCAGTGTCCATAAGACAACACTCTCTTCTGAGCTCTGCCTTGATTCTGCTCTCACAGTTACATAGAGGCTTGGGATGTGGTTTGTTTTTTAGATTAGCACCTAATGTTTCCTCCTTCTTTTCACTAGCAATTATTACTGGGATTGGACTTTTAATTTCATGTGTTCATTTAAGTTCACATGTCCAACATGTTGTTGCTGATGATATTACTTCTGGGCTGGGTAGATGTGGCCCAGGGGCTCTCGTGCCTGTGCTTGTGGGGTTACCAGTTCCTCCAGCATCTGACTTACAAGGTGGAACTCAGCACTATGTGCTTTCTTAAACAGGCTTTCTAACCATGGTGATTTCTTCTTTGTAATCTTCTCTTCTTTCCTGTTTTCTCCTATGCGAATCGTATCTGAATGAGTGGAGGAGTCAGCAAGAAGTGTGAAGGAGTGTCCACATCCTCAAGCTGAAGCTACCGACTTATAAAATTTCCAATCTAGGCTTATTCCAGGTGCCATTTACTGCTTACACACATGCACGTGCATATATGTTGGTGTATACCAGGCATTTTTTTGACTCAGTGTCTTTGTGTTACATGTTGCTTGGGGCCAGAATGGAGTGTGATGCAGTACTGCTCATGGCATCCGTGATCAGTGTCGTCAGTAACAGTTACTACTCTGTAGGAGATATAGAGTCAGATAATTCCCTACTAATCTTGCTCTCTGCAGTTATGAATAGTTTCACATTGGTCCTCATCTCAGACTTCAAGTTTGAGTAACAGGATATGAGGGTGGGAGGAGGAGAAGAGGTAATGCTGGCCAAACAGGATAAAGACGGTCTGAAATCCAGGGCATCCCATGAGATAATCTTTGTGGAACTCAAATGAACCTCTTTTGAAATTCATCTCCCTGAGCTTCCACCAGGATGAGTGCTGTGGAGTCCATAAAATTTCTCTGTAATAATCCCTAAATACTTCAGCATCCTGGGTCACACATGGTTTCGTAACACAAGAAACCATTGTTTCTTGGATTTTTTTTTTTTTTTTTTTTTTGAAGTGAGACATTATTTCTACCAAGTAGGAGCTGTTGGAGAAAGCAGCTAGTCTTTACAGACTGATGTATAATGGAATGCAGAGCACATCAGTGTTGCAAAAGATGAAGAGTAAGGCTCTTGAATGACACTTATCCTGAGATGTAGAATGTGGTATTGCTTCTAAGAACACCGGCAATCACTGAGTATCTTACTGGACTAACTCTTTATTAGACTATGTGTCAAAAGTGAGGGATGGTGAGAGGGCTCGGTGAGTGAGATCATGAGCTCATGCAAGCATGAGGACTTGTTCAAATCTCTACACCCATGAAAGAAATCCACGCTTGCTTGTAATCTCTACATTGTAGTAGTTGAGGACAGAGGGTTGCTACAGCTTACTGGCACCTAACATAGTTCCATACTCAGCTAGACACCCTGTCACCGGGAAGTAAGTCCAAGAGTGGTGGAACAGAGCACATGGTATCCTCTTTGGCCTCTGCAAGCATGTTCACATGCTATGGAGATGAATAAATGTAGCAAATGCAAAAACGTGTCAAACACTTAAGTCTTGATAATCAAAAAACATTAAACTTTCCAGTTAGGATTTATACAAACGGCAGACTGAACTGACTCAGTGAGTGAAATGCTTGCCACAAAAGCCTGCTGACCTGGGTTCAATTCTCCAGACCCACCAAAGGTGGAAGGAAGGAACCAATTCATAAAGAATGCCTCTGACCTCCACGCTGAATGGTAGCATGTGTCCCCCACTCCCCACTCCCCACTGCTCGCTCGCTCTCTCTCTCGCTCTCTCTCTCTCTCTCTCACACACACACACACACACACACACACACACACACACACACACACAGACGAACAGTTATACTACACCTAAAATTTCAAAAATCCTACCTTCATCTTTATTTTGTCCCTGCCAAATTTCATAAAACATCTCTCTGTCCTTCTAAAGAAATCTTTAGAAGACATAACTGTTTTAATTTCTTAAAGTGTGTTGATGGTTATAAAGGTGAATTTCATATTATTTCTGAAAGCTGCACATTGTCATCATGTTGAGAAGGAAACACTAGAATTAAATCCTTCAGTTTGCAGTGGTCAGCCCCTTCTCATGAAATGCATCGGGCAATTGATGGTTCTCAGCATTCTGAAGGCCAGGAGGAAAGCTGTGGGCAGGTGGTTGGACTTTTAGTCATTTAAAGAACAAGCAACTTAAAATCGGCCTGGGTCTGTGATAGTCCTGATACTAGCAACATCCAAGAATTGGCTCTTTTGTGGGAATTAGGAAGAGATGCCGGATCTTGGGAGTTGTATGAAGGGCCTCATGTGTTGAGTATGTGCTATACCACTGAGCCACATTTCTTGTCCTAATATTTTGTTTTTAATTGGTGGTAAATTCAATAAAAGCTTGAAAAGGAGCTTCATATCTTTCCATTAGAGCTTTTAATGTTTATATTATATTAATAAAACGTTTTAGGGCCATCTGGGTAGCTAAAATATAATGCCTTTTAGTATATAACTTTTTTTTATTATTTTGGTTTTTTTGAGACAGGGTTTCCTTGTGTAGCTTTGTGCCTTTCCTGGAACTCACTTGGTAGCCCAGGTTGGCCTCGAACTCACAGAGATCCGCCTGGCTCTGCCTCCGGAGTGCTGGGATTAAAGGCGTGTGCCACTACTGCCTGGCCACTTTAAAAATGAAACCTAGTACTAAACTACTTTTAGGAAAGGTGCTATGATTTTGTTTTTTAAGATTATTTTCAAGTCTATTATTGATTATTTATGTGCGTGTTTATGCTTTTCAAAACTTCAGCCAAGACATTTCCACCATTCCTGTTGGATTTCTGTAAGTTGAGACAACTCTTTCTCAAGTGCAATTTGTTAGTACTAATTGAAATCTTAACTATTTTATACCCTTACAGGGAATAAAACAAATGAGCAGAGATACATATACAAAAGTAATGACTAGGGCAGCATTTCAGCTGTGAAAATTGTCCATGTAAATACCACATGCATATGGTTAAATAAATATAATCATATAAGTATTGTATCGTCATGGTGGAAAGAGAAAACTCTTAGAAAAGCATCCAAGTTGTAGGGTCAAAAAGTTTTAAAACAGGGCAGGATCTGTAGCTTAGTTGATAAAATGCGTAGAGCCCTGGGTTCGATCCCCAGCACTGCTTAAGCCTGTCAAATGCCTATAATCTCAGTACTTGAGAACTAGGTCATTCTTGCTTTTGTAGTGAGTTCCAGGCCAGGTCTTAAAAAAAAAAAAAAAAAAAAAAATCAGAAACAAAAGCAAGGCATTCTAATGTGCATGATGTGATTGCATGTGAGAATTGATCCATTGCTGAAGTGCTTACAGATAAAAAATGAAAGGGGCTTAACTCGTAAGAGTTTTTCTTGAATTTGTTGAAACTGTATTACAAAAGGACGCTTGGTGAAAAAATGACCAGGGAATGCACTCTCTCCACCCCACGTGCCTCTGATTTGTCCTGACAAGTGATGGCATATCCTCCCAGGGGAAGGAACCCCTCATTCTAAGTACTACAGAGGTTCAAGGGGGTCACAGTAGCATTTTGACAGTTGGGTCCAAGACATCTGGATATAAAGGGGCTGTGCTGCATTCAATTTCCAATTTATGTGCTTTGTAGTATATTTTTAGTCATTATGATTATTATTGCTGAAGTTTGAGCCCAGGACCTTAGACCTGCTAAGCATGGAGCAGGTTCTCTATAACTGTTCTGGACCTTGGCTCTTGCTTTTTTTCTTTTTCTATTTTGGCACTGAGGATGGAATTCTTCATGTTAGGCAAGCACTCTACCATTGAGCACCAAGTCACCCTCCCCCTACTTTTTTTTTTTTTTTTAAAGCAATGGTCATAGTTAGCTGCCCAGACTAGCCTCAAAATCAAATCTATATCCTCCTGCCACAGCCTCCTCAGAGTTCAAATTATGCCGTCAGGCCCAGTGACCACATTATCTTAAATGAACAAATATTAAGTTTATAAATAGAGAGTACAAAATGAAATAAAATAAAGAAAATTTATGAATATATACAACATCTATATACTGTTTAAAAAAAATCTCTTCTTTGATAGTCAAACCTGGCTTTCTACCATTATTACATCAGAGTAGAGCCAATGTAATAATATATATGTACTCTTAATGTGTCTAACTAGAACAGCTGTGGTGAGGAGAGAGGTGGCTCAGCGGTTAAGAGCACTGACTGATGTTCCAGAGGAACAGGGTTCAATCTCCATGTCGTCCGGAGTCCTATCATGCCAGGATGAAAAATAAATAAATAAATAGAACAGCTGTGTCCCTAGAGCTTTCCTCAAGTGATAGATTCACCAGAAGGAAAAATGAAGATGTGAGTGGGAATGCTTCCTGAGGCAAACCAGATCCCCGTCACTTGAGCACTTTAACGAGATCAATTAAGGAGGTGACAAGTGGTCCTGTGCACCTATGTAAAAGCCTCAGTCCTCTGGACACGGACTCACTGCATGTCTGGAGCCTGGAAACGACGCCGTTTGCCTTTTGTGGGTAGAGGTTGAGATTTCCAAGCTCACATCTGTTTGATGCCAACTTAGCTGGACTTTTTTCATTTATGCACTAGGTGATGGTTGCTGAAGCCCTGGACATTTCTCGAGAAACCTACTTGGCCATTCTGATGGACCGGTCCTTCAATGGTCCCGTGATCGTGGGCAGCCCCCAGGGGGGCGTTGATATTGAAGAAGTGGCAGCTAAGAATCCAGAACTCATCTTTAAGGTATGTTTGATTAGCTGGTCATGTTAACTGAGTGTTGTGGTAGTAGCTGCTCAGCATCTAATGGGAGGCTGAGGCTGGGAGCAGTGAACCTGTGGCTGCAGTGTGAGGTGACGATGGTGAGTCTAACTGGCACCTGTTTGGGAGTCCTGCAGAATTGAAGTGTCCCGTATTCGAAGGACCTTTTCTTTCTCCCTGAGCCTTTTTCTTCTCTCTCCTCCCTGCTTTGTCTTTCTGCATCGTTTCTTTTTGTTCAGCCTGACTCAAGGATTAACAACAAGAGAGCACTGCTGTGTCCCTATGTCTGCTCGGTTGGCTCCCTGCCTTTAACCAGGGTATGGTTAACCAGCCTTCCCCCCAATCCATCCCCCATTCCTACTCCTCCAAGGCAAGAACTGCCATGTAGAGTCAACAGAGCCTGGCACACTCAGCTGAGGCAGGTTCAAGCCCCTCCCCCAGTACCAAGGCTGCAGACACTATCTCTTATATAACTGGATGTGGGTGAGTCTCTGTATTAAGAAAATTTTTTCATTCATTTTACACACCAATCAAAGATTCCCCCTCTTCCCTTCTCCAACCCCCCACCCCCTCCTCCCCATCCCAACCCACTCCCATTTCCCCCCACAAGAAGGCAAGGCCTCCTGTGGCTGAGCATATACAGAAGAGGCAAGTCCGTGCCTTTCCCCCTGCAAGGCTGCACGAGGTGTCCCACCATAGGTAGTGGGCTCCAGAGAGCCCACTTATGCACCAGGGATGGCTTAAGGGATGATTTATTGTGGCCTGTAGTTTGAGGATGCAGTCAGCCATGGTGGGGAAGGCAGAAGCAGTGGGAAGCAGCCGGGCACACTGCATCCACAGTCAAGAAGCAGAGGGAGATGATCCTGGTGCTCAGCTCACAGATTTCTACCACTCTAAGACTGATCCATGAAATGATACCATTCACACTCAGGGTGGGTCTTTGCTTCTCAGTATATTTAGCCTAGGCAAGCCCTCCCAAGCATGCCCAGAGACTTACCTCTTCTGTAATCTAGACCCTATCAAGTTGAAAATGGATACTAAACCTTACAGACTGTCCAGGGAAAAATAGGCATTCAGAGGTCCATATCCTTAAAATTGTCACACTAAGATTGGTTTCAGAGAGATCTGTAGTCAGATCCAAAGAGGTGGTAATTCTATCAAACCTTAAGCTTCAATTTTTAAAGTAAGTAATGATAATGTGGTTTCTACTCCAGCATCATGACGATTAAGTGGATTAATAGGAAGAAATGCTCAGGTGCCATTCTTATCAACTGAGCATTTAGAACCATGAACCTAGTTTTTAATGTGGGTTCTTAATGTCTAATTTCATTAAAATTTTCTACAAGAAATACTATTTCCTTCAGAAATTGTTTTGTTTCCCCTTAAGTAGGGGAAGAATCCTGTTTTCTGAATCTGCTTTTCTATATACTGTACCCACATTTCAGTGATTGTTTTAAAAATATTCTCTCATCAGTGTTACATAGATAGATTAACTGCTTTGGAAGTTTAATTGAAGCTTTATACACGGGCTAACTCATAAATGTCTAGCCATTTTCAAAATTAACATTATCTAAAACAATCCCATTTGCTAATATAATGCATGAACTAATGCACATGAAGAGCATTCATTGTTTTTGACAGAACAGCTCTTTGTAGAGTGAAGGTATTATTAATAATTTTCATATGAATAAAGTACTCAAGTCATAAGATAATATTTAACCTGTGTATGACAACTCCAAACTTAATAGCAATATTAGACAGCAAAGCCTTTCTTTGGTTGCCTTCCAAAAGATGTCACAAAAATTAACTGACTAAATATTCATCAATGCCATCTGTGTAGTAATTAAAAGTGAAAACTGGCATCAGATCATCTTGTCAGCATGCCACCTTGAAGAATTATATAGTTTTTGGAAGGGCTGTTTCATAGATGGCCTGCTAATTAAAATGTAGCCTATAGGCAGCCACAGTAGCTCTGCTCAGAGCTTTATGGAAGGGTGCCACACTTTAATTACTCATTTGCCAGTAAATACTAAACGTTTGCTTTGAGGTTTAAATCTTCATACTTGACTTCTGAATTTTGTTCATTTGATATATTTCTACTAGGAGCAGATTGACATTTTTGAAGGGATAAAGGACAGCCAGGCCCAGCGGATGGCAGAAAATCTAGGCTTCCTTGGGCCTTTGAAACTTCAGGTACAGAGCTGTTTAGTGTAGCGTGTTTGCCTTGTTTTAGAAAATATTGCAGGAACTTGTTTAATTGCCGCTGATGCTTGTGACTTTGACAGAAAACAAGATGACTGTGTCAGAATCTTTCCCCAACTTGTTTATGGTCAAGAAAATATTTCCTGCCATTCTAAGAGGTGATGCTTATGATGTATGTAATGTGTCTGATAGAGATGGGTGTGTATGCATATATATATGATAGAAACGTGTATGTATGTATGTATGTATGTATGTATGTATGTATGTTTGTATGTGGTAGAGGTGTATATATATGATAGAGATGTATATCTATATGTGATAGTTGTGTGTGTGTATGTGTATGAATGATAGTGTGTGCTTGTAATTTTATGATGTGTGTATATATGGGTGTGTGTGTATGTGTGTTCATGCATACATATGTATGTTAGAGATACGTATGAATACATATATATGGGGGTATGTGTGTGTGTGTGTGTGTACTGCAGGTTTATAATGTGTGTGTATATATCTATATATGTATATATAGATGATTGTATATGTGTATACAAATTTTTGATGCAGATTTGTTCTACAAATTTATGATGATTATATAATTATATTATATATATATATATATATTTGTATGTGATAGAGGTTTGTATGTATTTTGCAAGTAGGTACATAAACTTCATGCTGTTTGAAGATATCTTGTTACCATGATTTTGAGACAGGGTTTCATGTGTCTCAGGCTGGTCTTGAATTTATGAGTCTCTTGGTTCCACCTCATGAGCCCTGGGATTACAGGCAGATACCAGCACACTTGGTAGATGTGATGCTGGGAATCTAACTAGAGGCTTTGTACAGGCAAAAATTCTGATCACTAAATTATGGCTCCAGACCTTTAATTTTTAAATTTTAAAAACTTTGAAATTTTTCTTAAGCATTGCTGGTGCTGCTTGGTATATACAAGTTCATTCTGTTAAGAATTTATTTCCAGTATCTATACAATGGGAATAATGATTACTAGCTGAGAAGTATATAGCAGGGATTCAGTTCTGTCCTGTGTGAGAACAGTTGTTGACAATACTCCATTAATGATGAATTCCTTTGCTGGGGTTGTAGCTCAGTGGTAGAATGCTTGCCTTGCACATGTAAGACCCTGGTTTTACTCCTCAGCCCCTCAACCAAGGAAGATTCTCATTGTGTTTATTAAAAATGCTTATCACTTGAATTGCTATGGGTATTTGAAATGAATATAGATGGCATGAAGGCAATGTTTCAGTCAGAACAATTAAAAATATAACCAACTTAGTAGTCATATCATTTGACTTTGAGGACAGAAAATGGTACTCCAAGCTTTTGGGGGACAGAATATTCTCATGAACATCCGGTTCTGCCTTTGGTGTGACCCATGGCACAGGCAAGCTTCATCCCACAGCTAAATCAGAAGATCTTTTCTGCCTGTTCTCCTGCCCTTTCCCTCTTTAACCCTGAGAGGCTTCCTTAGTAACTCTGTGTGCAGTCACTGGCCTGGAGCTGCCCAGTGACTGCATAGCAAGTTCTCACAGTACCCCTAGAGGATTGCCATCAGTATTCCCAAGAATACAGAAATCTAATTCATTTCCAAGTTCCTTTTAGAAAATGGCTTAGCGTTTGCTTATCCATAACTGACACACATCCTCACCCAGGCATCTTATACCCCCTACAAATATCAATGCTCTGTAAACAGCTGTTATATTTTATTGCTTGGGGAATAATAGCAAGAAAAAAGATGTAGGTATTTGGGGAAGAGTTAATAATCATTTAGAAATTTTTTTTTAGTATTTTCTTTGTTTTTTTTTTGTGTGTGTTTGTGTGTATATGTGTGTGGGAATGCATGTACCATGGTGCTCCTGATCAGAGGACAACTTGCTGGAGTCCTTTCTCTTTCCACCATGTGGGTTCTGGGGATTGAGGTCAAGTCACCAGGTTTGGCAGGTGGAACCTTTGCCACTGTCATCTCACCAGCCCTGCAATGGTAGTTCTACCTGTGGGGAGTTGGATCTTTGGACATGGGACCTAACAGCTCCTATTTAGCTTGGGAACATTTTTTTTTTTCACTGATTTCTTTCAACTTTTAGATTTTAATGCTATCTCTGGAAGTGTGATAGTGGCAGTAAGTAAGTCAAAGAAGGATAAAGTGGAACAAGACTTCAGAAGTGTTTAAGGAAATGGAGACAGCACTCATTAGAAAATGGGGGTAAAGACTATTGAAAAGGAAAGGATTCACGATGGTAGAAGATGACAGGCCCTCCTGGACTAAGCCCCAGGAAGAGACAAAACAGCCAGCATTCGGCAGACAACTAGAGGAAAGAATTGTCCTTTCCAAGACTGGCAGAGAGGTGCTCTAGAGGCAGTCTGCTCAAAGGAAGATGCTGGACCAGTCTTGGGCTCTGTGCTGTAGTGGTTAGTTTCATGTTGTGAGAATGAGGTTGCTGACTACATTTGCCTTTTTAAAAGGGCTATTTAAAGGCTACTCATATAGAGATGTTGATCCCTGAAAGCCAGTTTCTTATGAAGTCATGACGTTACAGTTATTTGATCCCACATTTGATTCTAAGTGTATTCAGTCACCTGTGCACATACTCTGTGCCTGCACGTGTGCCTTTCTTCTGTTTTTCTATAGTCTCCTTTTCTAGATCCTAATCTCCATCACAACAGGTACATGGCTCACTGCTGTGCTGTCATGGCTCATGGCACAGTACACCACATATGTATATTATGTGCTCCCGAAGCATTTGGCATCTGCAAGATGAAATGAAATCAGATGTCTAGGCTGTCTACATTGACTGCTTCTAGGATATCAACAACAGGTGTCAGAATGTGGAAGCAGAATAAACCTAGAGTGGGTAAAAGCTGTCCACCCATTGTTGGAACGCTCAGCTTATGAACACAGTGGAGAGCTCTACAGATGATAACAATATTAAGTAATATTAAATATATCCTAAGACACCCTTGCCACCTCCATATGTATAGAAAAATTAAGGGTTATTTATAGCTCTCAAATGGCATAATTATGTTTCCCCAGTGCCCCAAACACTTTCTGAATGTGCTATGCAGAGAAGGAAAGGTGAATATGCAGCTTCTTGGGGTTACCAAGGAGCCAAGTTGCCAAGGAAAGGAAAGAAAGAATACAAACTTTAAGACAGGTCGTATGTAAGGCAGGCAGGCATCTTCACAGGTTTGACTGTTTGCTCACTGAACAAGCACTAATTGCATGTTGCTTTTCTAGGCTGTGTCCAAAGTACTGAAAGATAGTCCTTGTTCTCTGGGGACTCATGGCCTAGTTGAGGTCATTCTGCAGGCCCAGAATACATGCACTGGGGAAGGAGAAGGAGGGAAGAGAGAGGGACAATTAGAAGGAATGAGGTGTGGATGGCTTGGAATTTATTGAGGGGTACCCAGTTTGTTTGCACAGTAGGAAGGATGGATGGCCCATGAGCTCAGCATAGATGTTTGTATCATGTGTAAAAACAGGAGTCTCTGATTCAGGATGCTGCCGTGAGGCATGAGGATTGGTGCAGGGAGGCATGTGAGAAAGCAAACACTGGAACACTTGTAGGTCACTGGTGCTGTCATGAAGAGATGATCTGATGCTGAGGGACTGCATGTACATCTGGCAGTGGTTGGTTGCCTTGGTAAAATCTGTATTCTGTATATTTTACCACAGTGTTTTGAAATGGTTGCATTAAATCTTATTTATGTACCTAAAGTTATTTCTATTGGGTACTTTGTTCTTACTGATGAATCACTCATTAAATCACTTACTAAGTGTTTACTAGGCAGTGGCTATAGACATGGATGGCATAGGGTATAGGTAAGTAGGGCTCTCCCACACGCACACATGCAGCTATACCACAACTGTCTAGTGACAATTCAAAAGCCAGACATGGAGTCACATGTGTATATTCCCAACTACCTGAGAGGCTGAGTCACAGTTCCCTGAGGTCACTCATGGATACAAGACCAACTCCAGCAATATAATAGGATCCAACCTCAAAAACAAAGCCCAAACCCAAAAGATACTCAGTTGCCATATCTTGCAGTTTCATCCTAGACACTCAGACACACATGAAAAAAACAGTTTTGGTGGGCTGAGCTCTGCTCTGATAGAAGATACCAACCAAGCAAAAACCCCACAACAAGCCAGAAACTCACCCATTGATTTTATATCTAGCCTCTGTTGCAGGAGGCCACTGTAGGGACCACACTCTGGCTGTAAACATCCCAGAGGAAGCTGTGATGCTGGAGAAGGTGTGCTGATAGTCTGTGAACACACTGGCAAAATTAGCTTGTGGACCAAAGCACATGGGTCTGAAGTCCTGAGGTCCTTGACATGGCTCTGCCATGTATTTGGGGCTTCCTCGGATGGGTACCACTGTCCATAATTTGTAGTTGACTGGCTTTGTAATTTAATATAGTTCAGTGGGCTTTAAAAAAGTGTCAATATTGAAACCAGGAAACAATAAAGTAAACAAAAAAATTGTGAGAGATCTTTTAGACTGTTTCTAAAATGAGATTGGCCTTTTGAAAGTTTGTCAAAAAGCCAGAAGCCATGAGACATGAGTGATGTGATTGTCCTTAGATTCCCATGTGGTAGGAGTAACACAAACATGGCTGAAAGATAAATGTTAAAGGAGAAACACATTTGTAATTTATATGGGATAAAGAGCAAATTTTATTCATATAAAAACACTTCAGGTTCCTGATTTAAAAAAATTGAAATCTCAACAGGTAAATATACAAAATCCATAGAAAAGAAAAATACAAACATATCTTAGGAGCTAGAATGATGCTCAGACTTATTCACAATATGAGATTTTCATGAACACTTCATGCACAGTACCTGCTCTCACTTGCCATGTCATCACTGCATCAGCACTGCATCAGCACGGTGCAGAAGCTGAATGGTGGTGAGTGGAAAGTCTTTCTAGACTGGCTTGTGGGAGTTCAGGGTAGTTCCCGGAGCACTTTAATAGAATCATTCAGATTTAAAGTGCTTTCAGGGCTGCAGGGAGATTTTAGTGCTTTAGCAAGCACAAGGCCCTGAGTTCAATCCCAGTGCTGGGAAGGTAGACACAGGCGGATCTGTGGGTCTTGCTGACTACTCAGCCTAGACAACTTGATGAGTCTCCAGGCCAGCGTGAGAGCCTGTCTCAAAAAAACCCCAAATGGATAGTTTAGAGGAACAATATCCAAAGACTCCACATAACAACCATATGCATAACACATCAGTCGTGTACACACATTTGCATATAGCCACAAACCTGCAAACACATACGCATAATCAAATGCATATACAATAAACAATAAATGAAATGTTTCTATCCATTCTGCCACTGCTGTGGGGACTTACCCTATAAAACCTAATCACATGTATTACAAAGACAAGAAAGATGATATTTTAACTTAAATGAAGCTGTTAGAAACAATCCATATGGTCATTATTTAAGTGATGAATGTAATGAATGGTAGATAAGCCACACAATAAAATATGATCTGACAATTAAAAGAATGTCCTATTTATCCTGGCAGTGAAGGTTTCTATTAATAAGGATAGAGGCATTTGTTGTTTTGTAAAGATGGGAAGTGTGCATCTTTGCATGTGCATAGAGTGTATCTCAGACAAAACAGAAGCTGTTGGTGTCTGCCTCAGAAGAGCAGCAAAGCTGTAGTTGGGAAACAGAATCATGGAGAAACCCTGACATACTGAGGAGCTTTATAAAATTTGTATCTGTTGCCTACTCATAAAATACTTCAAAGTCAAAAGATTCTGTCTTGGTCTAGTATAATAGCAAATGCTGGCAACCCCACTGCCTAGGGTGGGTGAAGCAGGGGGCCATGAGTTTGCATAGCAAGTTGAGAGTCTGGGAGACAAACAAAAAACCAAAACAAAACCTTTTAGCCTTACACATTGGATGCATTAATTTATGTATGTACCTCAGATTTCAATTGGGATTTAAGAAAATTTTCACAAAGGCCTGAAATAAGATTCAAGATAGTATGAGATTTATAGAAATGCTTTCATCAACTGTGAGCTGGCTTCAATATTGACCCCAGTATGAATTTACATTTAGAGATTTCATTCATAGGTACTGTAAGAACTGGGAAAGTTAAGACTGAAGGAGTAGAAGGGCCCCTTCCTTCTACCCTGTTCTTCCCATGACCCTGATCTCTTGACAGGACAGAGCTGCTCACAAGCTGGCCCAGCAACCTTGAACCAAGCCCTACAGGTGTCAGATGCAAAGGGGCAGGGCCACATGGCTCTGATGGTACATACTGCTGGGCTGGCTTGGTGGACATGCAGTGGCAATGGGAAGTAAAACAGAGCCAAGGATGAGTACCACCCTGTATGCAACCACAGTTGCATAGGCTTGTCCTATTTGTTGAAAGTGTAGCCTGTCCTAGAGGTATGATGACTTCCACATATGCTGTCCCAAGCTCCACCACGTGCTATAAACCAGCCTGCCCTGATGTGAGCAGTGAGGACTTGTTAGCTGAGAAGAACGAGCGGGTGAAGTGAAGCCTTGGTAACAGAGGGATTGCATACGCACACTCTCTGTGGTCTTTGCCTCTGCGACCTCCCGTGTCAAGTAGCAACTGCGTGGTTCTGTGGCTGCTCTGTTTGAGACTTTCATCTTTCTGTCTCATAGTTTCCAGCAGACACTCAGGAATTGCTTTGCAGACTATGGGCTTGGATTGATGAATATAATAACCATTTTATTCCAGCATAATAAGGAAAACCTTGTCATTAAAAACTCTCAAAAGCCTGTTTACCTTTTAACTTAAATGGAGCCTGTTTGTATTAGTGATTGTAGCTTATACTGCAGTCTAACATGACTAACAGGGACATGATAATTCACAAAAGGATTAATGGCACTTTTAGGCTGCATAGAAAATATTTTGTTTTCTTAATAATGGTCTCTCTTAGTGTCTGGAGGAGAGTTGAGCAATCTCTTCTAATGAATAGCAATGGAAATGAAAATAATTACGTTTTTCAATTTTTCCCTTCAGAAAACCTAACTGAAAATAAAGACATAATTTGCTAATTTTAAGATTCCGTTAATGGAACAAAATAAACTTTTTTGTATTGCTTGGCTGTAATTCCATCTCACTTGAACACTTAGGCAGCCGACCAGATTAAAAAGCTGTATCATCTCTTCCTGAAGATTGACGCTACTCAGGTGGAAGTGAACCCCTTTGGTGAAACTCCAGAAGGACAAGGTAACAAACAGCAGAAAGTTAGAAATACAAGTGGACTTTTATAATTATGCATATAAACTGTAAATTAGCCTGCAAAAAACTGCAACAGCAGCAGTCATGTTGCGTTCATTTCTCTCAGTAATTTAATTTCAGCTCATTTCAAATGCTCCCATGATGGTGCTCAACATTTTAGCATTTGCTGTAGGCAAATGCCAAGCCTTCCTGGGAGCTACTTCCTGCCTGACTTTAACCCCCTTCATTCAGTTCTTGCATGCAGACAAACACAGAGCCAGGTTACACAGGAGTTGCTGCTGATAGAAGGATTTGGGTGTGGGTGTGTATCACGATACTTGGGTTTAATAACTGCACCTGATTTTTTCTGAACTGTTTGATGCTCTTAAATTTGCAAACTCTATAGACAGTTTCATATCATGTCCTGAATGGGACTTCCGTCATCTCAGAGAAGCCTCTATTCTGCAGTTAAACACACTTGTTGAATTTGCTTTAGGTAAAGGAGGTATTTTGGAGAATCACTTCTCTTCTAGCAATGACTTGTACCACTGTTCACTGTTTTGTGCCTCAGCAAATATCTTTGGTAGAGATGCATTCCTAGCACGGGCTTTGAACTTCATGGAGCAGTTTTGAGGAGCAGGTGGCAGATAGGTAGAGTGGTTCAAACCAGAGTATAAGCTTCACAAACGTTGACCTTTCCATGCATTATGAGCACTGGCTAACTAGGGCTTTGCAGCTGAATAGGTGGAAGGGGCTGAATATGTATGTGCAGACACCACCATGGGGACCAACGTGGTTTTCTTCAGAGGTTTTGTATTCAAATACAAATACCTAAAAGAATACCTAAAAGACTCTGTCTTTGGAACCCAGAGAGACCTCAAGACAAATTCAGATTCTTCATCCATCATATTCTGGCTAGAGATCTGCACACCTCACTGGCTAAGCTTCAAATTTATAGAAAAAATTTTTTTATTAATCTAAGTGGTAAAAATGATATTATGGATTGGTGAGCTGGGTTATACACCCAGAGTGAGACACAAAATAGGTCCATCCCCCACATTCATAAAAGAACATTCCTCTGCTTAGCCAGTATAAGATTTTTCAGGAAAACCAATGTCTAGCTGATGGCAAGTTCTTGTTTAAGGAAGTTGCTGAAAATATGGTATTGCATGGATAACCACGAGATTAAATCTGTACTAAGTTATATATGTGCAAGTTATGTTTATTTAAACTTGTTTTTTTTAGATTTATTTTATATGTATATGTGCCTGAGTGAATTTATGTGTACCACAGGCCTTCAAGTGCCTCTAGAGGCTAGAAGTGCCTGCCCATTGGCTCCGCTGGAATTGGAGTTGCAGGCATTTGTGAGCCACCTCATGTGGGTGCTAGGAACCATGCCTGAGTTCCTAGCTACAAGGGCAGCAAGTGTTCTTAGCTACTAATTAATTTTTAGTTGCTGTGACTAAGAAACCCTCAGTATTTTATATAAAGAGAAGGAAGAATAGCTGCAACTGTTTTTGAACTTACATGCCAGGCACTGTGATAGACTTTCACAAACAACCCTGCAGAAGTACCATTTTGCTCTTATTAGAATGACCCAGAAATAGTCCCATGTTTTGAGAACACAAGTCACATGCATGCTGCGTTTTCAGAGCTGAAGGCTGATACTCAAGAAATGAAGGAATTTACTATAAGGCTCTTAAACGTAATATATTGAGCCACACCTGGCTGTGCAGGTCAGTAATCCTAGCCACAGGAGAGTCAGGAGTTCCAGAGCATCATGGGCTACAAAGCAAGAAAAGACTGAAGAAGGGAGCTGGCAAGATGGATCTGTCAGCAGAGTGATTTTTTTGCAAGCAGGAAGATCTAAATTTTTTCCTAGAACTCACAGTAAAGGTTGGATTTCCTGGTGTTCTTGCAATGCAGCACTGAGGAGGCAGGGACTGGGCATCCCTGAGGCTCACCAACCTAATTGGTGAGTTCCAGGGTAGTGAGAGACTCTGGCTCAAAAAGTAAGTGGATGACACCTAGGGAATGATGCCTGAGGTTGTCTCTGACCTCTGCATGTGTGTGATCATGTGCGTACAGATAAACAATCATAAAAAAGAATAAAGAGAGGGAGGAAGCAAAACTTCCTGCGGAGTAGAGTAGAGTGAGAATTTAGCTGTCATACTGTTTCATTCACCCTTGTGACCTGGCTGTAGGGAAGGAGACTATACGAGGAACTTTTCTTGCCAGGTGTTCACATACTTTATATAAAGGCCAGAGTTTGCTTTTTAATTAATAAGAACAGAAAAAAATTCATGAGTATTTTTAAGGAATCATCACAAAACACATTCTGTATGAACAGTTCATTAAAGCAGAAGTCTTACATGATATTTTTAAGACCAAAATTATCTTTAGCTATTAATTTGTTCATTGTAGCGTAAAAGTTTGGCTATTGAATTATAATCACAACTAAATGAGAGTGTTGGTTTATAACTCTAACGAGCAGTAGTCAAATTACACCCAATTAGGAAATGCTGATTAATGCCCTAATGGGTCAGATGGGTCTTCGTTGCTGTCACAGTGCCGACTGCAGTCCTCTCTAGGATCTAAAGATGCAGTCGTTTAGATCTCTGCAATAGTTATAGTCTAGCTGCTTACATCATTTGCTAACAGAACATTTCACATGAACACTTTAATTATTCTTATAATCTGGAGGCTTAAGAGCTGTCTGTCACATAAACATTTTGACTTAAAAGCTAGCCATTGTGCCATTTCTTTGTAGGAGACTTTCCTCCTTGTCCCATTGCATACTAAGGAACATTTTTTTTTTTTTTAAATTCACTTTATTGTTCATGTTCTTCCACAACATCCTATTGGTGAAAAACAGTGACTTCATTAACATCAAAGCTGCTGAGTCACCACTGGGAAAAGTTTGGCATGGAAAAATTCCGGTCTAAGAACAGTTCCTTCCAATGTGCTTAACAATCTCGTTCAGAGGGTAATTTGACACTGAGCTTTATTGTGCTTTAGTGACTCTTTGCTAGGATTATAATGGTTCCTAGTGACCTACCAAAACATATTAACCTTGGCTGAGTTTTGTCCACCAGCTCCTATATAGGTTACTTTTACTCACTTAACAGGAGTTCAAGATGTGGAGCAGCATGTGCTTAGTAAAGAATGAGGCTTCTCTTATTGTCCATTGACCAAATCCCTTCACTCAGCTGAAGGAATCAAATAGCCCTGCTTTCTCTGAATTGTTCTAACTCAGGCAGCTCTCGACGCTGGCAGCAAAAATGGTGCCCAGTGTTGACCATTCCAGCAGCCACAGAACGCCCTTCACCTGGTTCTCGTTAGCTGTGTTTAGTTCCCATGTCCAGCCTAGGCCAGTCATCGGTCCATGCTCACATGGTTTCAAAGAAAGGCCATTTATTTCCTATTGAAAAATGGAACAATACAATGAAAACACCTCTACACAAGTGACTCAGCCTTTATTGAAACAAAATTAGATCATTGCTTCAGTAGTTAAAGAACAGTCACCTCTGTTCTTCCCTGATTTAACTGTAGTACCAAATTAATTCAGTACATTTCTAGCCACATGAGAATAATTTTTTCTTACAGGTTTATGTAACTGGCTGTCCATTTATTCTTTCATTTTCCAAAGTCACTTCTTCCCTTTCCACCATCTTTGATCACAAAATACCATTTGGGGGGTCTTTAAACAAGTGATCAGTACCTTATCCATCCCCCAGGAGATATTGGTCAGAAAATTGTCATAACTTGGCATTGGTGCTTTTGACACCTGCTTGGTAAATGGAGGGCGGTTGCTAGCCATCCTACAGTTCATAGAATGGTCTCCCCCAATATGCCCAGAGATTTCCAATTTCTGTTACAAGTCAACTCCATCTAGAGATGCCTCCATTCACTGAATTAAAGAAGTGAGAACCACTTAGAACAGTGACTGTGTGGCCCAGATTTCTTGAGAATTAAAGCTGGGTGATCCAAAGTTAACTGGCACATCAAATTCCTTTCTTTCTTCAGATTTCCCTAAATAACCACCCTGTTGCTTCATGCTAACAAGTGCCCATGTTGTTAGTGGGTGTCCTCTGTTTCTCTCATTAGACACAAGGCTCTATTTTCATGATCCTTTCTGGCTCTGTACAGTCCCCATCCCATCTTGCCTCATATCTATTTTCTCTTCATAGCAACTGGATAAAAGTTCTAAAAAGTATACAACTCTGGGAACATCAATATTTAATGGAAAGCAGGACTCCTTTTAAAGCATCAGCATTTTAAAGCCGGCTTGGCAAGGCACATTTGAATAGCACATTATGGTTATTTATCACAAATCAAACAGCACATTGCTTCAAGACAGATTATTTTCCAAACTAATTATGACAGTCGTATTTCCTGCTGTTTTTTTTGTTCCCTTTATGTGTATGTCTCTCTTCTGAAATTCATTTTTTCTTTTGTTTAACTCAGTGGCATATTCTTCTGTTGAAGTTCTGGGGTCAGAGGCCTCTTACCGTCAGTCATGTTCTCCATCAAGGTGGCTGAATTAGTAGCTTGCAAAATCTCACACCACTAAACAAAACAGCACAAACACCCTATGAATAAAAGTACTTTGGCTTTCTTTGATATTTGTTCAGAAGGAAAATTCATTTGTATAATCTATCAACCATGTAACAATATGTTTTTGATGGTGGAAATTGTTTTATAAATATTAATAAGTCTGTTTTTTCTCCTACTTTGTACACAGACTGGTTTTTGTTCAAGATGAATTTTCTATAGAACTGAAGTTTCAGTTATGTGACACTGAAATTCTTAATGTCTGAGCTAAGCTCCACACCTCTGAAAATACATTTTATCACAGTTGTTTGTTGTTGAATTAAGTAAGAAAGCTAAGGTTTGAGCAAGCAGGGCAAGTTGATTTTATTGGCCTGTTGTTGACATAGAACTGAGTCCACCTGTATCACCACATCTCTGTAAGTACATTGGGAAAAGTGTCAGCAGGGAAATCAGCATGAAAGAGTCCATTGGTATGTAAGGGTTAATTTCTCCTTTTTGTCTAGCTTTTATTTTGTTTATTCTTTTTTTCATTCTTCCTGATAGTAGGAGGACATACTTAAGCTAATGACTATGTGAGAATATTGTGAATGTGGGTGGTTACTCGTCTATTGGAGCGAGATATAGATGGGCTGAGAGGTATATCTAAATAGGGATTGCTATACAGTGTCAGTAAACATCTGGGGGTTTGCAGGCCTTGATCTATACTGCAGTTACCACTTCTGCTGTTGTCCTGTAAAGAAGCCCTGGACAATACGTAAATGTACATACAAACAGGTGATGAGCTGGCTTGAGAGGCACAATTTGCCACCCCTGATGCCTATCCTCATGTGAAACTTTTCGAATCTTTAGCCACCATATGCAAAGGTATGTAATTTGAGGGTCATCAAAAGCCTTACATCCTTCAGCTAAAACTTTTCTGCCATGTCAGTTATGCTGTTAAAAGTGTTAGTCTTTAAGCTTCTTGCTCTGAGACAGTTCTTCTGTATTCAGATGACTGCTGATCAAGTACAGCTGGTAGCCTGTACACACTTATACTCCAGCAGACATTCATTTATGTCTACTCTGAATAGAAATCTAGGGCTATTAAAGGAATGACAGGCTATAGTAGTTTCTAGAAATGAGAGTTAGCTCTGTAAACTGACCTACAATAATGGGAAACTCTAAGCCTGCAGAATGTACCGTGTTGGTAATTGTATTCCCCTGTGAGGCTGAGTGTCAGGCATAGCTTCTCCTTCTGCCACCACCACAGAGTACCAACAACCCTGATCCTGTTTATAGACGACAGCTCCGAGCTTATGAGAACTCATGTGACCAGAGCTAGCTGCTTGGGCAATGTAGCACTATATCTGTGTCCTTGAAATACATGTCCCAGTTTTTCTCCTACTAAACTCAGCACAGACTACTTCTGTGACCATTTCTCTGACACCAACTAGATGTCCCATTATTCAGTTCAGTTTTGACACTGTATGCCTATAGTGAGAGTCAGAGTCCCATAGTAAAGGTTCTGTCTCACAAGACTGATGCTCTCCATCGATGTTAGCCACAGGTCTACTTGGGACACTTTTGACCAGCCAGCTTACTTGAGTGGTCTCACAACCTGCTCTTCAGTTCTGGTCATTTGTTACAGTGTCTCATTGCATTCTGAGAAACACTTTCCACTGTTTTCAGATACAAAGGAAATTTTAAATTATTTCCAGGCAATTCACAGGGGTGTTGTGCTCTATATCAGGAAATAGAGCCAAAGGCCAAGTATTAGAATCAGAGATCCACCCAGTAGCTCTACTGCTTAGAAAGTTACAAGGGTTTTAGGATCTCTGTGCCAAGAATTGAATTTGAAAACTGCTATCTTTTCTATTTGAACCCCCCCCCCACCTCCCCGCGCGCCCTGCCTCATTTTTTTAATACTGGGTTACCACCTATATTGTAAAGCTGTTTTAAAGGCTCTGGCTCTGGGGACTTTGGGGACATGGGACTAAGCTGAAAGAATAGTTCCCTGGGACTTTTGAAGGCTATATCCACTTCTGTTTTCTTGTCTACTTTGTCTGCTTCCTGATCTATTTTGGTGTGAACAGCCACTGCCACACACTCACCCAGCATGGCCGACTTGTCAACCACACCTTACCACTAAACATGGTCTGAAATCATCAGGTAGAATATAGCCTTCCTTTCTCAGGTTACCGGTGTCAGATACGTTGTCACAGTCATGTAGAAATAACTGAATAGACCAAAGTGTATGACAGAGACAGACAAGAGGAAGACAGGGACACCAAGACTGTTAGGCTGTATGTGGGTAGACCACACTGGCCTTTAACTTGAAATCCTCCTAACTCAGTCTCCTAAGTGCTGAGTTCCTAGTGTGTACCACCAGGCCCAGCTTTGGCTGTGCCTTCTTAACAAACTATTCTTACTTAACTTCACAGTTGTGCAGTATTTTTAGCTTCCCAGAGCTCTTGGATCTGCACACATTGATCTGTTACCAGACAGGGAGCAGCTGGCCAAGGGCTGCTGTGGGTTGCTCCCCTGTGGTCCCACAGCCCTTCTTTTCAAGCACTGGGTTACCTGTGGGGTTCTCAAGCTGGTCATCAAACAGCAAGCTCCTTTCTGCATTTGGTATGTGCATCATAACACAAAACCTTTTGAAAATCTGGCTTTGCAGGCATTTGGTTGGGACTGCCTTCTGAACTTTGCATACATCTCCATTAATTATCCTTTCACTGGAGCAGCTTGCAGCTGTAGTCTTTGTATTAAGGGGCACAGTTTAGCTTGGAACTATTTTGATTTACTGGTTTATTGATCTTGACCAAGAATTCTTTTATTTGCAAGTCTTCACTTAGAAAGTCAATTTGATAGTCTTTGCCCATTCATTTTGAAGGTGTCACTTACAAGTAATCTTGCCAGTGAGTAATGGAGGAGCTAAAATTACTAATAAATTAATTAGAATGTATTTATAAACCCAGTGGAAAGCCAAGAATGAAGTTGCTTTTCTATTGATTATTATACTGGTCATTAACTGCTGAGAAAGTGCCTTTGCAGGGAGCACAGAGCACTGGCCAATTCCTTTGATAATTGCAGAATTCCTTCACTACAACTACACTATTGTGGAAAGTAATTACTCATCCACTTCATGTATTCATCGTGTTGGCAGTGGCCGGAAGTTTGTGGCAAGACTAGGGACCTAAACATTTGTTAGCTTCCATGAAAGATTTTCTCTTGTCAGTCAGTACTCATTTATGTAATTTTTGACCTTTTTTATTTTTCTACCAAGTCTTCTTGAATATAAATAAACCAGTTCTGCACAGACCTGCTCCTAGTACTTGAGTCATGTGCAAGAGAACCTGGGTGAAATCACCCTGGTGCCTGTGAGTTCAGGGTGCCATAAACAGCAGTTTTCTTTTTTTAGGAAGCAAGTAGCGTCAGCTGGCCATGGCCATTGCTTTTCTGTGAAGTACTGGGAAATGATGGCTCCCATTTCAGAAGTGAAGTGCTTCTCAACAAAGCTTGAAGAAATGGCACAACATCTGTAAATGTTTGACTAAAGATATCTGCTTTTTAATATCTCAGATGCAATTAGGAGATATTATCATGGCATGGTGGCAAGTTTCTGCCACAAATGAAATAATAAACATGCTTGAGTCCAGATGCTGCAGATGCTGTCCACTTTCCCAAAGCCAAAGATGCTCTGTGGCTCAACCCTGTCATGGAGTGAGTTTTGCTGTACACAAGCTGTTTGTGTACAATATGGAGGTCTGCCTCTAGCAAAGGATGTAGACTGTAGTGCCAGAGGTACCTGGCTTCTTGGTGTTGACAGACCTGATAAGTTATAAGATGGTCTGCCCAAACCGAAGACAGACACACACAGGTCAAGGAAGTCTGTAGAGTTGGGATTGCATTCCCTGTTCTTTACAAATGAGGAAAGCAAGGCCCACTATGATTTGAGGCCATCTTACCAAGGTTACAGAGTTAGTAATGTATGCTAGAAATGATTCAAAGAACAGATTTCAAGTTTTCTCACCCCCAAAAGTTACAAGGAAAAGAAGAAAAACATCTGTAAAGGAAAGATATATGAATTTGTTTCCTGCAGTTGTCATTTCAAAAATACATGTGTATGTCAAAACATGCTGTGTACCTTAAATCTATTCAATTTTAATTAGTATTGGGAGGTAGAAGAATCGGGAATCAAATTATAAAGTATGTATTCCAACTCGGCATTCTTTTTGATTAGGTCCAGAAGGATTAAGAGAGTACTAAGAGGGTGCTGATGAAATACAGATTTTACATGGAGTTCCTGAGGACAGAGGGAAAAAAAAGAACTGGTAGCATTACTGTGTTTTGTTTTTGCATAAAAGGGACAGGCAGTGCTCACCTGCTAAATACTGACTGTAAATGATGCAATTATAACCATGACTCCAGGGTGCAGGGATGCTAGCTTGTAGCTTTAAGTGGATAATGGTGACCTTTGTTGTTGTATTGCTGAGCAGAAACTGGCAGGTATGAATTGCTATCATAGGACAGGGATCTTGTCCTGAAAGTTGAAAGGTCAAGAAAGCAGTGGCTTCCCTGCCTGTAGTGTGAGAAAATTTGAGTGTCTGCCTCCTTTTCTTCTGTGCCTGCTGACCTGAAGAACTTAGTTTATAGATTCCCAAGACTCTCAGGTGTGGCCTCCTTGTCTCTTTATTTAGTTGTCTGTTTTGATGCCAAGATAAACTTTGATGACAATGCTGAATTCCGACAAAAGGACATATTTGCTATGGACGACAAATCAGAGAATGAGCCCATTGAAAATGAAGCTGCCAGATATGATCTCAAGTACATAGGACTAGACGGGAATATTGCCTGCTTCGGTAAGTACCAACCCCAAGTTTGGAATTTCATAGGATTTCTGAAATACTATTTACTAATAGCTGTTAAAATAGGTCTTTTCTTATAGTGTCAAGTGGAAGCAGAGTTTCCTCTCAAAATCCATTTTGATTGATGGTCACTGATTTAAAGCAGTTTCTCGGCTCTGGCACTGCTGAGCTTTGGGACTGGATAATCTTTTGGTTTGGGGGATCTGATCAGGATATGAGGTTCAGTAGTGTCCCTCTCCTCTAGAGACAGCTAAAGTTGTGGAAATAAAACAAGTAAAGTGCCCAGATGTTTCCAGGTGTCTATGGTATATCACAGCACTCCAAAAAAGACCTGCTGAGAGGCTGGAGAGATGGCCACTGGTAAGGGCCTGCTGTGCAAACATGAAGATCTGAGTTTGGATCCGTGGCACCCACTTAAACGCCAGGCATGATGGTATATGGTGATATCCACAGTCCTGTGGAGGTGGGAGACTGCTGGGTTGAGGGGCTTGCTGTCCTGCCAGTCTAGCCAAATGGTGATCCCTAGATTTAGTGAGAGACCTATCCTAAAAAATGAAGTGGAGAAGCAGTGGAGAAACACACCCAACACCAATCTCTGGCCTACACATGTCTGCACGTGTGCACACACACATACACACATGCTCGTGTATATATACATATTTAAAGAACCATTGATTTAAAGCATCTCAACTTTGTTTAATAAAACTAACAACTCTCCCTATGCAATCAGCATCATATGCTAGGAACTCTGAAGAATCTGATTCTGAGACAAAAATCACTGTCTCATTTCCATTCTGTGTTTGTGATGAAACATTCTGACTGAAGAACGCTCGGGGAGGACGGCGTTTATTTAGTGTACAGGCCCCAGTCCATCATTGAGGGGAGAGAGGGCAGGAACTCAAGCAGGAACTTGGTGCAGAAACCATGCTTGCAGGCTCAATTGCTAGTTTATTACTTCTTATACAGCCCAGGACCACCTGCCCAGGGAATGGTGCCCCCATAGTGGGCCATCCTAGCTCATTAATGTAGGGAATCCCACACACATGGGAGTAGTTTAGACTCCCTTCTCAGGTGACTATAGGCTGTGTCAAGTTGACAGTTAAAGTTAACTAGGGCACAGAGGAAGGAGCAAAGGACATAAATCTAATCATTTCACTATTTCAGATTGAATGGCAACCAGTTGCCAAAATACTTAATTCTTTATGCCATTTTATTAATCAAACAACGGGCTCCATCATAGCCATCTATTTAGTGAAAATGGCTTATGCAGCTGAGATAAGAATGGGTCTGTAGAGGCAATACAATTTCAGTTATTGTCCACGGCTTCTAGTGCTGTGATTTATTTGCTTCCGGCTTAATTGCACACGACTGTGTTTCTGCTAGAAACCATTCGTTGCACTAGAAACTGAGGTCTTCATCTTAATGGAATTAAAATAAAAAAGATTTGTTGCTCATTAAAACAACAGCATCATTATATTAAGAAGTGAAGAGACTTCAGCAGTTCACTGTTCAATACAACGGAAAATGGCATCCAATTACAACTGATACCTAAAGCTCCTGCTCAGTATGGGAGTGCTGTCTGAATGGTGCGGGTAATTCATACCCTTCTGGCTGCTATAAGCAAAGGTGCTCACAACATCTGTAGACATTTGGAAACGGGGACAGCTTAGGGGTGTGTTTAGAGCCAATTAAATACAGATATTTCTGTATGAATGTGTCGCACACACTGATTAAAATACTTCACACTTCTTGAAGATCTTTTATTGCACACACACTCTTTTTATGATGGACAATACATGCTTTATTTGCTGATCATATGCTTTGGTACACATTCCCCACCCCATGATACAGGTTCCCACCTCCTATTTTTATTTTAGTGTCCCCCCACCTTAATTAAGGTAATCATAGTTCACAGTATTTTCTGGGACCATTCAAGGGTCAGAAGAAGTAAAGGGTGCTTTACCTTGAGTAACCTGACTTCACCACCCCCAGTCCTTGGTACCTGAGGACAGTACTTCTCTATAATTAAACATAAGAAGCAAAGGAAGTGTGATTGATCAATGAGAGTTAGCTCTGGGAAATAGGAATTTAGTGCTGAACCACTGCTTCAGTTCCTAAGAAAGGCCTGTAACTTGTCTACTTTAATTCTAGTTTTAATACTGGCTTAGTAATTAGCATCTTGTATTAAATTTTGTCTTTGCTTTTTAAGTGTGTGTGTGTGTGTGTGTGTGTGTGTGTCGGTCTGTCAAATGCTCCCTAGAGTTCAGAAGAGGGTGTTAGATCGTTGGAACTTCGGTTACAGGTGGTCTTGAGCCTAGGTGTTGGGAACCAAGTTGAGGTCCTCTGGATGAGCAGTACATGCTCTTAACCACTCAGCCACCTCTGCAGCCCCTTGCTTTTGCTTTTTGAGACAGGGTTGTACTGTGTGCCGCCCAGGCTGTCCTGGTACTTACTTACTATGTAGCTTGGGCTGGCTTGAATTCAAGCTCGGCCTGCTTAACTTTCTGAGTGCCAGGATTCTGGGGATGTGTCACCATGCCCCTGCTTCTTATACTGATTGCAGAAGGAGCATCAAGGGATGCTGGGCTTGGCTGTTGTTTCTGCTTTGAGTTGCTGTTGATGAGATTATATATACTGCATGCCTGCAGTAGGTGAAGAAAGAGCAGAACCCTGAGAAGTTGGGTTAGTTACAAAAGGATGCACATTCAGAGAGCATCTCCATAGGGACAAGCTCAGTGTCACTCTTGGCTCAATCCATTTGAACAGCTAGCCACCCCATACAGCTTTTATTCTTCCTACCTGTTCTACACAGAGCCTTTCCAGAACCCACAGCCAAATTGTTCCTCCCCTTAATTGTTCCTTTTGATTTGAATTATTGATGAATTCTCTACATTCCTATTTTCTTGCTTATTCTTTGGATATACTTACCCCAATTGTTCACCATAAGTGGGTATGAGTTTATGAGTTGAATGGAATTCCAATCCGGGCACAGATTGGCCTAGAAATGATAGCACCCTCATTTGGCTCTGGGTGTTTACACACCATTTTTCATACTGAATGGTTTTTCCTATGTCATGTTATGTGCTATTTGCATTTCAGTGAATGGTGCTGGATTAGCCATGGCTACTTGTGACATCATTTTCCTGAATGGAGGGAAGCCAGCTAACTTCTTGGACCTTGGAGGTGGTGTAAAGGAAGCCCAAGTCTATCAAGCATTCAAACTGCTCACATCTGATCCCAAGGTAACTTTGCTTTAGTAGGAATATGGCATGGGAATGTGGCATAGTCTTCGTCCTCTTGAGCCTCCAGATGATCCAATTTGGCACTTGCTGCTAAGAATGAAGAAGCCAATATGTGTTTTGCAGCCTCAGGTACAAATTGTGGTATCTATTTATTGCAGTACCTGATAATTTGACTTTGGTTTCATTTGGTTAAAGGCTTATAAGCAGCTCCTGGGTCTCATTTCAGAAACCTTGCATACAAAGCCATGGGACACAGAACAGAACACAAAAGACTGTGTGTCAAGCAACCATGTGATGTTGATTGTCATGTATTTGGGTAATTGACACCAAACCATGAGTCTTCCATTTATATGGCTTAGGACTCAACCTCACATTCCTTTTGTAAAGATCCTGAAGATATTACCAGAATCTTAGAAATTTACAGAATTTTAGAATCACACATCACAGTATGTATGTGTGATATATGGAAGAAATAATAGCCTCGCTGTTTCAGCGTGTGGTTCAATCTCCATCCTTTATTATGACAGTTTGTAGCATACGGATTAAGTAGTAAATTCCTGAAAGTAGTTTTCTAAATGCTGTGTTGATTTGTGTAAGTCTTTTCTGTTTAACTTGAGTGTAGTGGACTGGAATGTATTCTCTGCCCAGCTGGGGGCATTGCAAGCATTCCGTGAGTTCTTGGTCAGTTCTTTTCCTTGCTGTCATTGTCCTTACTTGGTCATTAAGGGATAACAGGCTTAGGCTCCATTCTAATGCCAGCTTTTAAAAATGTGTACATTTTATGGTTTTCATTTAATTCTCTTAACTGGACTTGGAGCTAACTGTATGCCATAAGCATTTGTATTAAACTTCATTCAAGTATGTTATCTCATTATTGTTAGAGTATTTAATAAATTTTGTTGGTTGCTAAATTATTTGAAAACATAAGAAATTTAGACTATCCCCCAGAAAAATCATGAATGAAAACATAACCAGAGTTGTCTCTGCCCCCACCAAGACCTGCACTATGGCTTGCTTTATGCGGCTGCTTCTCATTAAGAAGTATACTGGCAGTAGCTGCATTGGCTTCCTGTGCAGTTTGGTTCCAAGTGTGCAGTGTGCTTGTCAGGATTTCTTGTGCCTTATTGTCTGCTAACTCTTTTCTTCGGATTCACAAAACCAGTGTTAAGATATCTTCATCTACAAGATGTATTCAGTTCTCCAGTGTTGTCCAGCAATAGCAAAGCAATGCAATCTAAGCCACTCACCCATCAAAGGGATTTGGAAAAAGGCCTGCTTATACAGCCTGTGTTGTTTGGGTTTCCTTGGTCACCAGTGGCCCTCACACCCTGTGTTGTTTTGCCCATGCCTTCAGATTTCCTTCTAAGGGAAGCATCATTTCGCCCCCTAGAGATCCCCACTTGAAGTGCATGCTGTAGGTGCTGCAAACATGAGACACACAGTGCCTGGCTGTCTGAACCACCAGGTACAAAAGGGCAACGGTTGGAATAAAACATTGCTTATTAGCATCTGTGAAATTTACTTTTATTAATGATAGAAAGCCACTGAGGGTTAAATCTACACAGACAAGTATCACGACTTTTATTTGAAATTTTTGTTGTTGTTGTTGTTGAGACAGGGTTTCTCTGTGTAACAATACTGGCTATCCTAGAACTCACTGTGTAGACCAAGCTGGCCTTGAACTCACAGAGATCCCCCTGCCTCTGCCTCCTGAGTGCTGGGATTAAAGGTGTGCTCCACCACTGCCCAGCTGAAACATCTTTTCTTAGTAGCTGCTCTTGAAATTTAACTTCATAAAAGTACAGTGTGTAACGGATTTAAAAATGACTTGCAGAGCCATTTTTGTTTTTGGTTTAAATAGTCTCTTCAAAAAATTTGACTTCACCTTATAGAGTATTTTTAAGTGCTTGGAGTATTGCAACTTTTTTGAGATTGGCTGTGATCCTGGGATGGATAGAGGGATGTGGGAGTTATTTTATTTTCCTCAAACTATATCAGGAAAATGAATGCATAGCTCATCTCCCAGAACATTTTCCAAACTTTGAAATTCCTAAGCTGGTTAAAAAGCCTGGAAATGTAATCGGTGATTTCAATCCTGGCTTTGGTTCATGCAAGTCAGAGAACAGTGAAACAAGTGAAACACAATACAGCAAAAAGGTGCACATGAGTTGATTAGATTTGGCAAAGAAACAGCTTGTAGTTCTGGCAGTGATTGTCTCTACGAGAGCCCTGTCCACCTGCCTAGAGTAGAGCTTCCGAGAGCCGCAGCTAATTACTTCAAAGTATTGTCCCGAAACTCAGAATTGCAACTGGCTTGTTAGTGTTAAACCAGACCCACAGTGTTCACTCCCGTGTGTTTGTTGTAACAACGTAATTTATGGGTAAAGTAACAAATACAGCATCATTCAAGAAAAATGTGACATATTCCCATGTTTCTTTCTACAGTGTTAGCCATAGCTCTGAACTTTACATTTCTTTTCCTTGCCTAGAAAGCCCAAATACTTGTTTTCATATTTCAACATAAACATCTACATAACAAATTCATGTATTCGTTTATAACATATGACACAGAATTCCTCTACTAAACTGTCTAAACCAAGAATCTTCAAGATGGCTCAATTATCAATTGGCTTCACACGAAATTTAATCATTCAGTATTTTATTATTCTTGTATTTTCTATCAAGGCCCAAGTGTAGAGAAAGGCTGGGATCACAGGTCTCACAGAAGTAGATATGACAGAAAGTGGAGTTTCGTTGCAATCTGTTAAGAATATGGACACATTTCAAAGAAAAGTACTATATAGAATGTTGTCCTTGGGTTTTGTTTTTATAAATTATGCTTTGGCTCGTATTTCTAATTCTTGAGTTTAGAATTCCAGCTACAACATCTGGCCTATGTGAAGTGTCTGTGTTAATGAATAAAGCAAAGGCTCTTGGCACAGTTTCGTCTATAACCCCTCTACTGGCCGGCACTCACCCGGTCTGTCGCCCTCAGAGGCCTTCTTCTGAGAAGCCAGAGTAGGTGAGTGGCATTGGGGAAGTACCTGGCTTGCCTGGGGCTTCCTGGTTTGTTGCCAGCTTAAGAGTGCCACTTCCAGAGCCCTTCAGCTGCCAAAAGGAAATGTGCTACAGGAGGCCAGAGCCTCCTGTGAGGAGTGCATTCCTTATGGGACTCAGCAGCCAGGCTGCCAGAAGTTAACCCCGTCTTTACTGCTGTGGAAACTGAGGCAGTTTTTTCCTTTTTGATATGCTTCAGGTTCCTGTCTTTCACAAAGTGCTTACTAAAGAGGGCTGCTTAGTTAAAAGAATTGGAATATGTATATCACTCTCTGTTGAAGGGACTGTTTATTGGATGGTATCATCTAGAATATTTAAGGAAAGATAAGTATAACACATGCCTTGCATATGTTCCTTAGGGAGGGGCTTTCTCTGGAGCCTTCTTGTTTAATTCCACTGTGTTTCTAAATTCACCATTTTAACCTCAACATTACTGTAACAACACAGATTTTAAATATGTAATTGGAAGAGTTATTACTAGATGAGTAGACCCATGAAACTGCCAGCCAAGTCAAGAAATATCCTGAGCCCCCATGTACACTACCCCCAAATCCTTCTCCTAACCTTACCTTTTCCCAAAAGGCAACCAGTGCCTCCCAGTGTGCTGGTACAGGTTTGTTTAGCCTGGTTTTACTTAGTGGATCATATGCTGTGTGTTCTTGTCATCGTCCCCATCCCTTCAGTGGTGGTACTGGCCAGTCTTTTCAGTTTCCAACATCCTAGCAGGTGTGTGGCAGCACCCAGGTTGGCTAATAAAGTCTTGCTCTGTGACCAGTGAATTTGAACACATTCCATGTATTTGTTGGTCATTGGAATATCTTCTAAATGTTTAAATCACCTTATCTATAAAGAAGATGTAAAAACAACACATTATTTCAGAATCATTTCTAAAGCTCAGTGGAAACTTGTGTCATTGTTTTAAATGTTCAGTTCTTTGTCACTTTTTAACTTCAATTTAGACTGAATGTCTAGATGTAGAAATGACAGCCATTTGAACAGGTTCATTCGTGCCTAGACTTACTGCATATGCTGTTTTTAAACTGATGGAGTATTTACCTCTCTAGTTGACAGAATGAACCTGGGAGGCAGGGCCTAAAAATGAGGCAGACTAAAGTCTCATGCAGTAGCCAACTTTATTCAGAACATCAGACAATTTATACTCTCAGGGTTAAGTAGAGACATCTGAGTAAAATATGCAGTCACAATAGCAAGCCACAGGTGGCCAAAACATGTTTTTTCCATAGAGGCATATAAAGGATAGTTTAAACATTTAATTAAGTATCTTCAGCAAAAAATAATAAATTATCTGAAGTAAACTCATTCCTATCTGCTATACCTGGAAGGAGCATGAAAACACATTCCAACAAATCCCATGTTTTAAAGAAACTGAAGTAACAAGACTCTTACCTTGTTTTCTCACAAGTACTCAGTTCTCACATGATTCCGTGACTGTTCGGACAATGGAGGGTTGAAATGATTCACGTGCAGTGATTCTCTAATTGGACAACCAAGAAAACAGTTTAATAAAAGAGAGATTAAATTCATGTTTGAAAGAACCATCTAATACTGTTTAATATAAAATTGAGAAGAGAGTATCTCTATGAGTCCTGTAGTATGTGCTTCAATTTCTCCAGAATTGGAGGCCAGAGAAGTAAAACCACATGCCCCTTTTCCATGTAGGTCTACCTGGATGACTTTTAGTCTAATGTTTTGGATTACTATCTGCTAAATAAAACATTTTGAAGTGCTGTACTTTTAGAGTGTATTTAAAGACAAAGCAATACTATTGTTTTCCTTAATTTGTGTTTATATCAAAGGGAGGGAGTTTATTAAAAGGTAAACTCAAACAGATAAAATTTTAAAGGCTTTACTAGGACAAATAGCAACCCCAAATCTGGCAGCTCCAAGCATCCATGAGGATGCTGAGGAACAGGCTTTCTGAGGGCGAACTCAGAAATGCAGCAAAGGATTTGGCTACCCATCTACAAGTAGATATTACAAG
The DNA here is from genome assembly GCF_903995425.1 of Onychomys torridus. Lineage (NCBI taxonomy): Eukaryota > Metazoa > Chordata > Mammalia > Rodentia > Cricetidae > Onychomys > Onychomys torridus. The sequence goes on along the minus strand of NC_050445.1, from coordinate 85,683,712 downwards.
TGAACATTTACTAGACCACAATAGACAGATTGTCTCTCTACAAGTGAACATTTACTTCCTAGGTCACTGAAACTCTTGCAGGTTTGTTTTCTTAGGTAGTACCCAGGGCAGCTGCCCCATATTCTTTTTTGGACTTTCACATGGCCTGAACAGATTAGAGTCTAGGCAGTCATTCTTTCTTTGTTGTTTTGTTCTCTTTGTTTGAATTTTTAACGTTTACACACACTTTTTATTTCTGTGTATTCCCTGTCTAAATGATGGGTTTGTGGGTGACGTTCTCATGCATGCATGTCCTGTCTTGGATCTTGTGGACCCTGTTGATCAGCTGCCGTCCCTCCTCCCATTCTTCTCCTTAGTTTCCCAGATAGCCCTCTGTTTTCAAGGTTTTTTTAAATCAGGTATAGATTCTACATATGAGAGAAGAACATTTATTTCTCTTTCAGGGTGTGGCATACTATGCATAACATAATCTGTCCATTTCCATTTTTACTGCAGATTATCTAACATTTTGATCTTTTAGGTGGCAAAGTATTGTTGTTTACATCATATCTTCTTACAGTCATCTGTCAGTAACAGCTCTGCTGATCCTATGCCTTGGCCATTTTGAATAATACTGTAGGAAGCATGAAGGTACAAACATCTCCATGACATGCTGAGTTAGAGTTTTTCTGGTATATAGCCAAGAGTGTTACTGGAAGGGTCATAAGTGGCTTTGTTTACAGTTCTCTGAGTAATCTCCCTCAGATTCCCCCAGAGTCAGGCAGCCATTCTGTATATGATAGTCTGCCTGAGCATTTACTCTAGGGAAGATGGTCTTCTGTTCTTTTCAATTTGAAGCCCATTATTTAGTCTCCTCCCTTTATACTTAGATGATCCACTTATTAAAGTATACTGTTAGGGACTGAACAGATGGCTCAGTGGTTAAAAGCACTAGCTGCTCTCCCAGATGACCTAAGTTTGATTCCAACCACCAACACAGTACCTCATACCTCTCTGTTAATCCTATTTCAGGGAATCTGATGCCATTTTCTGGCCTCTGTAGGTACCAGGCAAACACATTTGCATAGACATAAGGACAAAATACCCATACATATATTTAAAAAAAAAAGAAAAGAAAGAAAAAATAGGTGCAAGTCAATTTTCTTTTTTTAATTAAGAAATTTTTTCATTCATTTTACACACCAAAGATCCCCCTCTTCCCTCCTCCCGCCCCCCTCAGCCTACAAGTCAATTTTCATTTTTAATTGAAACATAGAAATTATATCTATTTATAGGTATGTGGCTGTTCAGTGCAGTGTGTAATGATTAGGTCAGTGTGGAATAGCTTGTTATTATTGAATCATTCTGCATTTGTGCAAATGGAAAACTTTCTGCCCTGGATTCCTCTTCTCATCCCCTTGTTGACACTCGTTTTTCTGCTGTCTTGAATGCCTTCATGTCTACTTTACATTTCCTTTCCTGGCTGAATCAAGTTTCTGAGCAGGCCTCCCATTCTGCAACCTGTCAGGCTCATTCTCTATTACCTGACATACTTTTCGGGTATGCCTGGTAGCACTACCATTTCAGACCATTCCTAATGGGGCATTGTCTGATACACTCAGAAGTTAGAAGGCTGTGCTGTTCACTTTGCTTCTCATAATTTTTTTCTTTTTTTTTAATGTAATTTTACATATCAGCCATGGGTTCCTCTGTACTCCCCCCTACCGCCCCTGCCTCCACCTTCCCCCCTGCCCACACCCCATTACCATCTCCTCCAGGGCAAAGACTCCCCTGGGGATTCAGCTCAACCTGGTAGATTCAGTACAGGCGGGTCCAGTCCCCTCCTTCCAGGTTGAGCAAAGTGTCCCTGTGTAAGCCCAAGGTTCCATGCACTAAGGACAGGTCCGGGTCCCACAGCCTGGGTGCTTCCCAAACAGTTCAAGCTATTCAATTGTCTCACTTATCCAGAGGGCCTGATCCAGCTGGGGGCTCCACAGCTTTTGGTTTATAGTTCATGTGTTTCCATTAGTTTGGCTATTTGTCCCTGTGCTTTTTCCAATCTTGGTCTCAACAATTCACACTCTTACAATCCCTCCTCTTTCTCAACAATTGGACTCCTGGAGCTCCACCTGGGGCCTGGCTGAGGATCTCTGCATCCACTTCCGTCAGTTCATAATTCACATTTTAATGCACCTTATTTTCTTTCATGTTAAGTAGTTAGAGAACCCCAGTGACTTAAGGATACTTTCCAAAATCTTGCTCAGGAATTATTCATCTTGTATGTAGAAAGCTTTAGGCTGTTACAGAGAAAATAGACCTCTAATCAAATTAAGATGTGAAATATGTTGGAAATGTGTAATCATTAGAAGAGTTAAGGTGTTGTATTTTTTTGTTGTTATTATTCCATATCTCCCCCTTGTCCCGAGAGAATTGTTGAGTGCAACGACAATCAGATAATATCCAGGAGTGGTGTCCAGACTGCCTGACGCTTCAGAATAGTGACAGCAGTAGTACTCTCATGACGGCAGGGCATCCAAAGGGTTACTGTTATCTTGAGGTTTTAGCCTAGAGTACGAAGAAGCTTGATAGATGAATCACTAAATGAGAAAAGCAGGCTCAGGAACATAATTCAGAAAAACAAGGCTAAACACCTTTTGACTGAGATGTCTGGTTTTCTCAGCTGCAGTGGATAGATGTTATAATCCAGTAAGATGAGCCCCGAGGATGTGGGAAGCTGAGAATACTCCACAGCCCCTTCCTGGCTTCCTCAACACTTCCCCTGACACTGCCAAGGGATTTGGAAGATCATCTTGTGAATAAGCAGAATGTCTGTATGGTCCTTCCTAAGACATGTTCTAGCTCATCAGTGTGCTGAGTAGTCATGTCTCTCTTTTAGGATATCTTACATACAGCATCCCCTCTTTTATATTTACTAAGACAGAGAACATAGAAAAGTATAAAAATAATATCTAGGCATGGTGACACCCACTTGTAATCCTAGCACTTCAGAGGGAGAGGCCAGCCTCAGCAACATAGCAAGTTAAAGGCCAACCTGGAATATAGGAGTCCCTGTCTTAAACAATCAAATACATATATACATACACACACACACACACACACACACACACACACACACACACACACACACATATATATAGCCTTTTTAAAAAATTCATAATAGTTTTGATATACCTGTAGTACCACAATTGACACTATTATGCAATATACTGCTCTTCACTTTTTTTGATGTTTTTATTTGTCCTATAGTTGTAATATTCTTTGTAGCTAAGTGATAACTCTGTAAATAGAAAGTTTATTTAGTCTGTCTGTTAGTTGGCATTCTGGGGTCTTAGACCCTCTTTACATGAATAACTTTACATACAGCTCTGATGACTGAGGAGTTCCTGTAAGATTAAATATCAGAATCTCTCTCTATATATATATTCAAGGATTGTACCCTTACTGTTGAACTATGTTCATCATAGCTGAGAGACTCTGGGGCCTACTACCAACAAAAGGAGGGTCCATTTTTCCTCATGTTGGCCATGACTAATGCTGTTGTTCTTAACCAAGGTGATTATTTCTCTTTTATTCAGTATTTCTGTTGCCTTCTTTGTGATCAGCTTGTTTGTGTTTCTTGTTGTTTATGCATAACAGAGCTCATTGTTATGTCACCATTCTACGCAATGATTTTATTACTGGGGAAGTATTGAGCTTGGTAGAATGGACCCTTGCATATATGTTGAAATCTTTTCCTCATCCTGTCTCTTTCTTTGGACACAAAGCTTTTATTAAGGGTTTAAATTTGTTGTTTCATGAGTCAGCATAAAATATTGCATTCAGTGTGAAGCTGAAATATGATGCTCTCCCATTCTCCCAATAAGATGACAAATCTCTGAATCTGACTTGAACCCATATGAGCATTGTGAATTAAAATGGCATGGCCCTCTAGCTTTAATAATATTCTCATTATTTCCAGGGAACCTGTTAGAACCACTGAAGGAGTCCTGTACAGTGCAGTGTGGAGCCTCATTCCTAGCGTAGTTATCTTCAGTGAATGTGATCCTGCATTTGGAAAGTGGTCTGAATGCTAAAATTTATAAGGCTGGTAATTATTTATAATTCCAAAACACCTTCAAAATTATTACAGAAGTATATAGAGCAGTAAGAAATGCTCACATTCCCCCGAGGCTAAAACAGATGTGCCTTTGCCTTCTTGTCTTTTTTAAAATGCCATACACAATGTCCTTTCCGTAGTTGATTTAGTGTCATGTTCATGTTTTTTTCTCTAGTTCTGTCTTCCTCCCTCCCTCCCTCCCTCCCTCCCTCCCTCCCTCCCTCCCTCCTTCCCTCCCTCCCTCCTTCCCTCCCTCCCTCCCTCCCTCCTCCCTCCCTCTCTCCCTCCCTTCCTTCCTCCCTCCCCCCTCCCTCCCTCCTTACCTCCCTCTTTCCTTCCTTCCCTCCCTTCCGCCCTCCCTCTCTCCCTCCTTCCCTCCCTCCCTTCCTTTCCTTTTTTTTTTTTTTTTTTTTTATGGTACTGGAGATTGAACCCAGAGTCCTGCACAAACCCATAATAACTCTACCATTCTACAGGCCCCAGCTTCTTAGCTGTTTTGTCTTCATGCGTGTGTGGCTATTGTTGACCTCCACAGACAATGTTAAAGGGAGGTGTAGAGTTCCTGTAAGCGTGAGTTCAGTGCTTGAATCAACTATGCATCTGTTACTAAAAATGTCTTTAAATAAGAACACATGTCAACCTCAGTTTGGACCGATCAGCTGACATATCTAGTGCTATATTTCCTGTCAGAAAAGTGGTTCAGTGGTGGGGTAGACTCTGGATTATGGGAATTGCTGTGCAGTGTTTGGATAATTGTGGGAAGCTCTTCAGAGAAAGTAACATCAGTTACCCACATTATCTTAATGAAAGGAAAGTCAGGCACCCCCTAGCCTGAGTATATTTTTACATATAAAGTTTTAGTTATTTTTACTTAATGAGAATGATCTTCTGAATTAGGTCCCTTCACTTAATGTGTTTTGAAAGTTTTGTATAAACATAACTAGCTTTTTTTTTTTTTTCTTTCCAGTTTTTCAAGACAGGGTTTCTCTGTGTAGTTTTGGAGCCTTTCCTGGAACTCGCTTTGGAGACCAGGCTGGCTTCGAACTCACAGAGATCCGCCTGGCTCTGCCTCCCGAGTGCTGGGATTAAAGGTGTGCACCGCCACCGCTGCCACCACCACCACCCGGCAACTTCACTAGCTTTTATAAATATACATTTTCTATTAAATGTATAAGATTTAAAGACTGTCCTGACTTTATTTACCTGACCCAGCCAGTAAACACTCGGTTGAGTGTTCTTCCAGCGTATTTCTTACATAGTAAGCACCACTCAGGTTCTTTTTAGTCTTCCTGATGGCCAACTTTTGATTACCATGAATGCATCCGGATTAGTATTAAAGGACCACTGCTATTTAGAAGATATTTAAAGAGGCTTGATATCAGAAAGGTTCTTAAGCAGAGGGCAGTGTAGTCAGTCAAATGTAGTGCTGTAAGTAGTGCTGTTAATATTCTGTTTAAATAACAGTAGAAGTAAACATAATCACTCTCATACACGGTGTATTTATTACCCAAATGGACTCCTGGTTAAGCTTCCTTAGTGAGCTTGGGGTGAATGGTGGGTTATTTGGGACTGGATTACAGTCACTATGAATTGCCTAGATACTAAGTTATCTAAGCATTCCTGAGCATGCCGCAGCCCCTGTCTGTCTAGCTTGCCATGGTCCTTGTATTTCCTCCAAGAATTCATTTCAGTGCAAAGAGGGGAGGTGGGAAGAGAAGGTCCCCACCATTCTTCCCTGATTTCTTGCTAGGTTTTGAAATGAGGTTCCCGAAAGGCCTCATGAGAGTCAGGTGGTTTCCTCACACGTTTTCGCACTCTTTCCAAGTGGACTTCTAAACTAGGTGTCTTTGATCTTTGTAACCCTCAGCAGATGTCACTTTGGTGTTAATTTGTGCCTTTCTCTCTCCTTTTTCCTTGATGCTGATGACTCACAGCCCTCTCCACCCAGTTATCTCCTGTGCTCTCACTTGCCTTCATAGATGTTCTCAGCCTGTCCAGGAATGATCTCACTTTTCTCCCACCTGCCTTCGGGCTGCTTTTTCAGAGGGCTTTCCTTGGCTCTGTGCTATAAAGTCCTTCCCTGAGTTTCCCTCACTTCTCTTTTGCTTTGTTCAATCATTTTTATGTTTCTTAGTATCTCTTGCTCCTGTATTCATGCATGGACCATGGTAAATTTCCAAGAAGGTCTTTTCAGAACAATTTGTATTATCAGGTCACATGTCCTTATTGCCAGATTAGCCATCGAGCTGAGTGATGTCAGCCAGGGGGAAAAGCTTCAGAAGCTACTAAGCTGTCCCTTCTGAAACAGTTCCATTCCCAGAAGTCAGCACTATGTGTCTGTGAAGACTGCAGCACAATGGGACAGGCTGGTGGGGACCACAGGTCTAGAACTAGACTTATCCCAGCAGAGTTAAGGATGGGAAGATGTCATTACAGAGGATGGGATGACCTCTAGGAGCCAGAGGCCATGGATGCCAAGTGTTCAGGAGGGACTGTGGAATCTGCAGGGCCTTCCTGGAGGAAGAGTTGGGGAAGATGGCAGAAGACAAGCGCCAAGCATGAGGAGGAATTACAGACATGATTTAAGGGTGATCTGAACCAGCAGCGAGTGCCATCACCTCCAAGATGTACTGTGGATGCAAAACTTGAAGCAAATGGAAAATTTGGATCTAGGGAAAGTGGTTCCAAAAAGACACCATTGTTAAAGGAGGGTCTCAGCCAGGGGTGCGAGTTGGATACCTCTGAGGTCAAGGTCATTCCATAGTTAGAGTGATTTAACTGGTGGGGTGGGTATTCCCAAGCATCTTGGAGGTCAGGTCTTATGTTATCAGAGTTGTTAGGGCCAGAGCTTGGGCCATGGCAGCCATAATGGCCTAGGCTCTGCCACATCTTGTTGGTTGACCAGTTACAGAGACATAGTAATGATTTTAATAAAAACTAAACAAGCAGAAAAATGAAATTTATTCAATGTGGCCACATTAGGAAAAGAACAAAAGGGATCCAATGATCCCAGCTCCCTAAGTATCTTAGAGGTAGTGACATGAGGTTTGGGTTTAAATAGGGAGCCAGGGCTATGCATTCTGAGCAGTCCTGGTCGAGATGTGGTCCTTCCCATCATTGAACATCATTGATCCATCATTGTCTCCACTCCAGTCTCTACTGCAGGGTGATCTGTCAGGTTGCCAGAAATGTGTAAATGTCTTCCTCGGAGACAAGCTGACCCTCTGTTGATATCAGGTTCCCAGCCTTTCCCTTCTCTCTACTTGACACTCCTAAGGAAATCCACTTCCTTGGAATCCATTGTCTCAATAGTCTGACAGCCAAGGGAGGAGTGCAAATTTCTCCTTTAAATATCTTCATTCTTCTGTCAGGCCACTTATACCCAAGGGCCCCATTATCAATCAGAAATAGTCCTCCAAACCACAGAATAACCAAACGGACAAGAAGCCACTCCAAGCTGTAAGCATACAGCATCTGTGACCTATATAGGTATGTTAGTCTCTCTGCTGGGCACTGAGGGTAAAGCCTTGAATAAACCTGTTTCCTGGAGCTGCCACTGTAGAAAGGGAAGAAGGACAAGAAAGCTAATGGGCAAACAAATACTGAATGGGAAACAGATACTAAATAGAGTGGACAAAATGATCAAGTGTAAAAATAATGACAGGGGCCTATTATTTCCATAGGCTTCCCCAGAAAGCCCTTTCTGATGGATGCCCTGGTAGGATTGGAGTTTGGGGTTTGTGGTCCTCAGCATGAATGTACCAGTGAGTCTTCCTACCTTGTCTTCCTACTGGGAGCTATCCCTCCTTTCCTGCTTGTCCTGGACAACAAGGCTTGCTGTATTGCAGACCTTTGGGAATAACAAAGCAGGGAGAGGTGAATAGTTGACACTGAAATTTTCATTCTAAATTTGGGTGGTTCTTGTCTTGCAATTAGAGAACATTTTTCAGTATGCCTGGTTATTTTTGTGTGCTCTTTTGGGACCCTCTCCTGAGGATGCTTTTTACCACCTTTAAGGTCTTATGAATTGGAGCACATCGAACACACATATTAGCATTCCCAAGGGCCAGTTGGCATAAATCCTAGTTAATTATTTTTCTTCCTGCTTATCTATGGGTTCTCTCATTAATCGTTATATGTAAGCATTCTCAACACATCCATTTTTTGCAATTAGAACTCTGTAGAGTCTTCTTGAACAAACACTTAGGTAGCTGTTGTAATACTCAGAGGCCTTAGGAACAGAAACAAGGAACCAATAATCCTAGAGTTTTAACCCTTGACCTTCTGGATTTGTCCTTCTTGAGACCAAAACAAAAGCAATTTAGGAACTTAGGTGCACCCCTGTGACCCAGGGCTGTTGGAATTTGGGTAGCAGGTAAGAGAAGAAACGCCACTCCCATCTTGTGTTTAGGGCAATATCCCTGTGGTAACCTGTCTTCAGTGGTTATAATTTAGGAATGTAGCTAATTCCCTATGAAAAGCCAAACCAAGCAATTACCCCCAAATGCTGATGATGCTAATCAGATTCTGATAAGAGAATTCTTTTGTTTGTTTGTTTTTTGGTTTTTTTTTATTTTTCTTTATTAAGAAATTTTCTACTCACTCCACATACTATCCACAGATTCCCCCTTCCTCCCACTCGCCAGCCCTCTTTCCCAAGCTACCCCGTATCCCCACATCCCCCAAATCAAGGTCTCCCATGGGTAGTCAACAGAGCCTAGCACACTGAGAGAGACAGAGCTAGGCAGGTCCAAGCCCCTTCCCACTGCACCAAGGCTGTGCAAGGTGTCACACCGTAGGTACCAGGTTCCAGAAGCCTGCCCATAGACCAGGGACAGATCCTGTTCCCCTTGCCTGGGTACCCCCCAAACAGTTCGAGTCAAACAGCCATCTTCTGTATCCAGAGGGCCTAGTCCAGTCCTATGGGGGCTCCATGGCCACCAGTCCACAGTTCATGGGCTTCCACTAGTGTGGCCAGTCATCTCTGCACATCTTCGACGTCCCTTGCCTGCAGTATCTCTCCTCTCTCTCATCAATTGGAGTCCCGGAGCTCAGCATGGTGCCTGGCCATGGATCTCTGTATCTGCCTCCATCAGTCACTGGACAAAGGAAGAGGCAGGGTTCTGGGGAGACTCACAGGAATCCACAAGGTTGACCCCACCTTAGCCTGCTGGCAGTGGTCCAGAGGGTGCCTGGACCGTTCTACTCTGGTGACCAGCCTAGCAAGAGAATTCTTTTATATTCACCTGAGGAGGGGGAAAGAAAAAATAAAAAGATCAAGTAAAGAAACATGCAAAGAACGTTTCTTAGGATCAGAATACATGATTCTAGTTTTCTGTTCAGCACTGCATATTGGGAGTTGCAGGGCCTGAGAAGATGGTTGACATAGAGCTCTGGCTGAGTATGCACAAGGCCTGCTCTGGAGTCCCTAGTCTCCAGGTGAGAAGTGAAAAAACAAGCCAGATGCAGTAGCATGTACCTGGCCTTCCGGCTCTGGGGAGGACAGAGGAGGATCCCTGCTGCTTGTAGGCCAGCTATCTAGCTGAACCTTGAGCTGTGAATAGTGGCAAACCCTGTCTCCAAAAATAAAATCTAGAGCAATTGAGGAAGACACCTGACATGAACCTCTGGTTTCCACCTGCATGCATATATACACATGCTCACACATACACATACTCATACATGAACATGTATATATGCACATCAAGTTGTGACAGTTTACCAAACCATGCCAAATGCCTTAGCTGGGCAAAGGTGCCAGGAGAGAAAGTCATGGCCACCACCATCCTAGATGTGTTCATGTCCACTTTCCCACACCACTTGGAGCTCCTGCATCCAACTGACATTTAAAAAAAAAAAATTAGTTATGAATCCCCTGTGATATGCCAGGCGCTAGGCTCACTGAGAAGTGGAAGACTACCCCTGATCTGCGGTTCTGAGTCCCACAGGGCCTTGCTTAGTGGTTCTTTCACTGCCGTCATCCATCCCTTTAAAACGGTGGAAGGATAGCAGCAGGTTTTCCTGCATTTTTTCTAAGGCTCACAAAAGCCCAGGCTAAAGCATATGCTACTATTGAAGTCACATCTCACTGTCTAGGTTCAGGAGTCTGTGGAGCCCTATAGACCAATGTGGGCTAAGGACTACCAGAGTGGACCCCTTCCTTGAAAGCTGTTAAATGCAGGCTGTTTTCTCAGGGCCCTCAGGTTATTTCTGCACACATCAGTTTGCAAAGTGCTATCCAAAACTCCAGTCCATGCCCAATTAGTACAGCTCCTTGATTTCAAAATAGCATTTTGTTGGGATGCAGTTTTGTTCATTATTTTCTTGGTATGTTAACCAAGATGTCAGTGACCTCCTAGCCCATGCGGTCTAAGACAGATGCTCCAAGTTTGGTGGGGCCTGGCATCAACTTGTAAGCCAGTGGCATTCTGTGAATTGCTTCATGTGTGTGATAAGCACAGAAACTGAGAACAAGCAGTTAGAGACTTCTGCTGTAAAATACCATTGTCATGACGTGCAAATGGAAGATGAATTTCCTTGTAACTTACATGTTGCCCTTTATAAGCGTACTCGCCTGTCACTATTAGTGAATTTGTTAAAAACTGATCTTTCATCACAGATTATATGAGCAGCACTGCATTATGAGTACACATGAATGATGGGCGTATGAAAGGCAGCAGATCAAGCACATTTGATGGAAGATCCGGTGCCACAATGATTTGATGAAAGGCTGTGATAATCATGTGTCCTGTTTGCTCTTTGACCCTTGTGCTTTCTCCTGCTCATAGTTTCTTTGGGATTACTTCTCTCGTTCTCCGTCATTTTCGAGGTATAGTGTCCCCATTTGGACATGCCCCCACTTTGCAAATAAACAGATCCCACAAAGTATGCTCACGCCAGACTGATTGATGTAATGTTGCCTGCCCTGGCATAGTAGGCTGTTTATCGGCCGCAAGCCCTTCAGACTAGGCACAGAGGTCCCTTTAAGAATTTCCTTTTGAAGCTCAAGAATAGGGCCACCTGCCTCTGGGCTCATGAGCTTGAATCATGGGGTCCAAGAGACTGCACTTCTAGACACCTAGCACAAACTGTAAGATTCAACACTGAAGTTTCGTGATGGAGCCTCATGTCCACTCATCAGATGGCTACATGTTCGTAGGTGTGTGGCTGCTCCAGCCATGTCTGCATTAGCTGGAATCTCCTTTACATTTATGTTCTGTGGCCTAACTCAGATGCACTGAGTCTCTGACCCTGGGCCCTTCAGAGGACGCTCATGTTGGCTTCAGTTGGAGTGGCAGCCTCGCCTCTGTCACTGATGTCACTGATGTGTGAGTGAAAGCTCCTTTCCGTCACTGATGTCCCAGCTAGTGCTACTTCAGGTAGATAGCTGTGCGTACCAGCTTCACCAAGCATGATTCACCCCAGCATCCTCTTCTGCATAGCTGCAGTCTCAACTCCATTAACACGTACTTGTTCTCTTCTCAGTATGCTGTGACACCCCCTTCTGCTTTATTCTTTTCTGTTTCTGTGTCATATCTATCTTTGAAATTCAGAGGAAATTACCATTCTAAAGTGCCTTTTCTATCCAAATGAGAACTGAGGGTAATCTTCCAGTTAATAAAGTTCATCAGTGGGCTGGTAGATGCGCTTCCCCGTCAGTTCCCTCATGGAGAACTTGTATTTTTCTTGTCTGTAAAGGTAGGCTGCAATAACGGGTTGTGTCATTCTCAAGTGACTTTCTATAAACTTTATGAAATTACCACGTCTGGAGTGCAGTCGCTGAAGTGGATCTCATTCACTTTTGTCTGTTAAGTCACCATCAGTGGCCGCTTTTCGCCAGAGACTTCTCCACTCTTGTGTTCTCCATGCATGTAATCTCCCAGTGCCTTTCTTCTTCCTTCTTGATGTGTACATGTTTTGCTGTGATTCTGTCTGTCACCTTTTCTTGTTACAGAGTACAGCCTTCATTTGCTCTCTGGTCCCTTTTGCTCTTTGGGGAAAGGGAAGTGGTCAGACATTCCTGTATGTGACAAATGTCATGGTAATAGGCAGGTTAAGATGAGATATTGAATCTCCTTTTATGTTTGGTCAAGAAATTTGATTTCTAATACTTTGTGGTAGAGGTCTTTGTTGAATTTTCCATAGATATGTGAAGAATACAAAATAACCATTTTTTTTAGAAATTCAATATAATGTTTACCCCAGCAGACATGCTTCTTTAACAGATTATAATTAGCAAATCAGCACAGGACTTTCTGTAACTTTGAAAATCTCTTAAGGTACGTTTTAATATGTGAGATTCTGACCCTGTGAGTAATGGACCTTCACCTCTCCTTCGGGAACTCCTGTCCTTGAAGGGAATAGTGGTAGGGTCACTACTCAGTTCTCCGCATTCACTTGAGCTCTCGCTCTCTCACTTGTTCACTTGCTATGTCCATAGAGGGGGATCCATAATGCATGAGTCAAGCATAGTGCACATTACGCTGTGGAGCACACACAAGTCCTTGGCCTTGGCTGCTATTACCTGACATTTACCAGTATGATGAGCGTCCTAGCTGGAGAGCTGCTCAGTGACAGCAATGCTTTGAGGCACAATGGTCCCTAGTTTGTCTTACTCTTGGCTTTACAGATCAATATATAAACTCACTAAAATTGGATACCTGTGAAACAGATTGAATGTTGCTGAAATTTGATTAATTAGATGAAGATTTTTAGGACAGACAAAAGAAAATGGCGGGGCTTTTCAAATGCCTGAGTTTGAAGGGAGCCTTTCTGTATCATACACGGATGATGTTATCCTTTCAGAGTGTGTTTCAGTTTTGTGACAGCATAGGTTTTCAAAGGGAAAACAAAGAAAAGAATCCCCTTCATACTGTAGGAAGAAATAAGAAATGCATGCAGCAAGTCAGTATATTATGGTGGGTGATGAACTGGATTGTCTCTTACTTAGTGGATCATGTGATTTAAAGGCTCTGAACTGATGCCCCTCTCTTTATGGTACACATTAACAGGACAGCTTCAGGCAGGCAACTTACAGGACCTTGAGGATCTATGGCTATTACATGTCCCTGAAGGCCAGCCCTAGGGACTGTTTTAAAGGTGCGTTCCCTGAGTTGTGGCAGATTCACCTTTAATCAGAGGACATTTAAGCCAGAGGACATTTTCTACTTTGTTGCTACCAAAGAGGAGATATAACTCCATTTACTTGCCAATTTTAAGAATGAAGTTTTTAGTTGATGAGCCCTTATTCCTGTTAGCTAAGGTTTATATTACTTTGTTTCTTTGTTTTGCTAAGACATAGCATTATTAGTTGTACTCTTTTAGCATATCAGGAGTGGTGGATGACTTGGATCTTGGGTGACGATGACGTTTTATGACAGTTGTTAGTCATTCCTGCCATTACCTTGTGAGGCACGGGTGCACAGTGAGGCTCTGGTGCTGGTTTTTATCCATTGCTGGGTAGTGTAACTTCTACTTTCATCTTTTCAGACCAGTACAGGACATGGGGCTTGGATTGCAGATGTGGCAAAGATGGACGCTGGTGCTACCTGGTTTGTAGGGACCATTCAGTCCACAGAAGGGATGGAGACACTGTAGCTGGTGTCCTTCCCCTTTTAAGTCCAGAAGGAGACTTTGTAGAGTAAGGAAGCTCAGGAGCTCCAAAGACCTGCAAGTTATAAATGGTCTGGCTAGTCCCATGGACCTTGGAAACCAAATACAGCCCAAATGTCACAAACTTCAGTCAAAACTTGGAAGGAGGGCTATGTTCAGCCATCACGTATGTGTTTAAATCTAATTTTAAGTGAAGATCCTTTAAAAACTGTTTTAAAATTTTCTATGCTATAGAATTTTGGAATTGAGCAAAACCTTCAAAATCAGAAAGAAAGTAGCATCATAAGACAAGTTAAATTTGAGCAAATACAGGAAGACTTGACATGTTCTTCTGAAATGGGGCCAAGTCCATTATTGCCTCAGTTAAACCAAGCCCATCCCCAAGAACGGGAACAACATTCAGTTAGCATGGCAGCATCACTGGGGACTTTAGCAGTAATTATTACTCTTCAGCATATAGTTATATAATGTTTGGAAGACTTAAATCTCTTTCAGTGTACCCATTTTCCATCTCTAAGGACTCCAGCCTCTAGGGAAAAGCAGTCACTTGAAGGGGGACTGTCTTTAAAGTGATTGGTTTCATTACATGCAATTCCCATCTTCATCTTTGCTTTTGGCAAGTCTTTAGGAACTCATGACTGAGGCTGCTGATACACAGAAATTGTCTGCAGAGAACAGCCCTTGTCTTTCCCCCACACAGCTTAATATTAAAGTGAAGCTGGGTCAACACTGACACAGAACTCACTGAAATAAAGAGTGCAATGTCTACTCCTAAGGACTCCAGGAAGCCTTGTGGGGAAGCATGGTGTATGTGTGGTTGGGTTTGGTTTTTGTTTTTATCATTCTCTAAAAAAATCATTTAATACTCTTATATATTCTTCACTAGTATATATTTTCATATATATTCTTCATTAATTAAAAAATGTGGTTTCCCTTTGTTTACTTATTTTTGTAGTGGGTGTGGGATAAGTAGGTATAGGGAACACAGGCGCCACAGTGTACATGTAGAAATCAGAGCACAGCTTGTGGAAATCAGTTCTCTCCTTCCCCTGTGTGGTCCCCAGAGATCAAACTCAGGTCTTGGGTTTGATAGTGAGCACCTTTGGCTGTTCCACCATCTCACCTAGTTGCCACTAGTTCTTTTGAAAGGTAATATATTCAGCATTCCTATCCTTGGCATTTGTTTGATCTCCCAAATACTTCAGATCTGTTGTTGGATGCACTGTCATTATAGGGTTGAGGTGTACATGAGGACACATGATACAATGGCATCATTCATTATTCCTTAGTCCACTGGAACGGTGAGTAAAATTGCCTGTCTCTGTCACCAGTGGATTTTTGTTTTGTTTTGCCTTGGGTTTTGTTTTTTGGTTCATTTGTATTTATTTTTGTTTCTAACTGAAATTTTGTTCATTTGATGTTTTCCCACTGAACAGTGATCTGAATTTTTGTATTACATCATTGAATATTTTTCTGTAACAAGATTCTTACTAGCTGTTTCAAATTCCATTATGTGGATCATGTGTCTTTAGTCATTTCTCAATGGTTAAGATATTTAGATGGTTTTCTGTCACCATGATCGTCTATGGTTCTGTCTATGGTAAAAGTTTATGAGTAAACTTGGGAGTGTGCACTTATTTTCATCCTTATACAGACAGCTGTGTTGTGAACTCTCTTTTTAAGGTAACACATACCTATGAGGGGGATTTTATTTCTCCCCCTAAGTGTCCTCCAGAGACCACTTACCTGATTGATGTTGGCTGGCTTGTTACTGTTATTGATGTGGCAGAGTACCTGGCAAAGCCTTTGAGGAACAAAGGATGTGTTTTGCAGCATGGGGGCACAGTCCATCATGGCAGAAGGCAGGAGGCAGCTGGCCATGTTGCATTCACAGTTATTAAGCAGAGACACAAATGTTGGTGCTCAGGTAGCTCTACTATTCAGGAAGTCTGAGACCCAACCCTGATAGACATGTGCTGTCCACATTAGCATGGGTCTTCTCACCTCAGCTAAACTAATTCAGACAGTCCCTCACTGACACACAAACCAGAGAGGCCTGTTTGCATGCTGACTCTAAACCCCATCATGTTGACAATCAAGCTAACTCTCCAGAAAGCCTTTCCATTTACCTGGTGCCCACTGTATGCAATCTGTTGTTGTTATTGTTGTTGTTGTTGTTGTTGTTGTTGTTATTCTCTTTAAGTGCATGTGAAAAACTAACAGGAAGAAGTTAGTTTTTTAGAGCAGAGTGTTTCAACAGAGATGCAACGTAAAGAAAGGTGGAGCAGGAGATTCACTGTGCAGAAGGCTCAGCCTCCCTCTGTTCTTCTGACTGCAATTAACAATATAACATTAGGGCCTTGTTTCTCAAAGTCCAGCATGCCTGATGACCACCCAAAGAGCTGGTCATAGCACACACTTGTGGGTGCCACTCTGGGTCATTTTCTTCACCAAAATTGGACAAGAATGAATGTATTTGTCACAGCCTTAGACTCAAACAAGAGAGGATTAAGTGAACAAATATTAGGGGAAATTTGGAAGGGGTTGGTAGAGCCTGGCTCTGCCCTCAGACAGCCATGCATATCTGATCCAGAAGGAAGGAAGGGAAGAAGGCATGGAAATGAAGCATTCTGACCCAGCAGGCAGAGGAAGGTGTTGGCAAACTGTCAGTAGTCTTGGAACCAGAAGGAACCAGAAGAGACACCAAGTCTCCTGGGATTGCACTTGCCCGGTGTTCTGTTAAGCTTAAAAATCACAACCTAAGCTTGGCTATAGATGGCAAGCTATCCATTGCTTGGTGTCTTAGTTAGGATTTCTGTTACTGTGAAGAGATGCTATGACCAAGGGAACTTTTACAAAGGAAAACATTTAATTGAGCAGCTCACAATTTCAGAGATTTAGTCCATTATCATCATGACAGGACATCACAGCATGTAGGCAGACATGGTGCTGGAGAAGGAGCTGAAAGTTCTTACATCTTCATCAGCAGGCAACAGGAAGTGAACTATATCACTCCCACAGTGGCACACTTCCTTAAACATAGCCATACCTACTCCAAAAATGTTATAGCTCCTAATAGTACCACTCCTTATGGGGCCCATTTTCTTTCAAACCACCAATCACACACTTGGGGTCTTTCAGAAGGACCAGCCCTCTGCAGGTCAGAGAGACTGGGAATGAGATGCAGAGTCAGAGTGAAAAAACACATAGAATTCTTTTCTGAGGGATAAAAGCATCTCTTCTTTTTATTATCTTTTGGTTGCTTGTTCTACTGTATTCTTGTTCTTTTCTGTTCTTCTACTCTACTCTCTTTCCTGCTGCCTTCCTTCTCACTACTTCCTGCTGCCTTCCTTCTCACTACTTCCTGCTGCCTTCCTTCTTACTACTTCCTGATACTTTCCTTTTCACTACTTCCTGCTGCCTTCCTTCTCACTACTTCCTGCTGCCTTCCTTCTTACTACTTCCTGATACTTTCCTTCTCACTACTTCCTGATGTCTTCCTTCTCACTACTTCCTGCAGCCTTCCTTCTCACCACTTCCTGATGCCTTCCTTCTTACTACTTCCTGATGTCTTCCTTCTCACTACTTCCTGATGTCTTCCTTCTCACTACTTCCTGCAGCCTTCCTTCTCACCACTTCCTGATGCCTTCCTTCTCACTACTTCCTGATGTCTTCCTTCTCACTGCTTCCTGATACCTTCCTTCTCACTACTTCCTGATGTCTTCCTTCTTACTACTTCCTGATACCTTCCTTCTCACTACTTCTTGATGTCTTCCTTCTTACTACTTCCTGATGTCTTCCTCTTCACTACTTCCTGATAACTTCCTTCTCACTACTTCCTGATGTCTTCCTTCTCACTACTTCCTGATGCCTTCCTTCTTACTACTTCCTGATGTCTTCCTTCTCACTACTTCCTGATACCTTCCTTCTCACTACTTCTTGATGTCTTCCTTCTCACTACTTCCTGATGTCTTCCTCTTCACTACTCTCTGATACCTTCCTTCTCACTATTTCTTGATGTCTTCCTTCTCACTACTTCCTGATACCTTCCTTCTCACTTCTTCCTGATGTCTTCCTTCTCTCTTCTTTATTTTCTCTTACAGCTTATATACCCCAACAGAATCTTTCAAGCAATATTAAAATTACAGTGTGGTTACATTCTATTTTCTAAGTGAATGTTTACAATGAATACAAGTAAAAACAACATGTTTTCCATAGCCCTTATATGATTAAACATCTTATGTCTTACAGGTGAAAAACAAATTATTCTCAAGAACCCACATACAGTTGAACATTTATCTTTTAGACTTCTCATAGATCAGGAGCCTTTCAGCCATAACCATTTAGATAGGCAGTAGTTTTTATAATTACCAGAAAAACAGGTTACTTGTTTTACTTTTCATATTTTAGAATCCTGTCCAGTTATCTTAACTAATCATTCAATTCTTTATTTTTAGTTACATGAAGTCAGTTGTTTAAAGCTTCGTTTTAGCTATGATGCACACCAAAACCCATGAACACATTTTTCAATACCAGAAGAAACTTGAGCTAACTCCTGGGAATCGATTGCATGATACTTCCTTGGTCCTATTTTCTATCCTCTGTAGCCCCTGCTTTACCTGGGGCAGAGGCGCAACACTTTAAATATTACAGCTTAAGAGGAAATCGTCTTCATAATAATCCACAGGTAAACATGTCCAGTCAAACAGGATATTTCTATGAGATAATCATACTACATTAAAGGCAATAGGTATCTCCCCACACTCATTCACACCATGCCAGATACTAGAGAAAAATGGCAGCGGCAAATGTGTGAAGTAGGAAGAGACATTCTGAATCTGAAGCCCTTGGGGCCTTGCATTCTGGTGGACCTGTCTCCTGAAGTCAGTTGCCACTGGCAGCGTCTCATCAGTAAGTCTTGAGTTACTGTGATGGGGCTACCAGGGATGACTTCTCTGACATAGTGACACATGAGCTGAGTAAAGAAAGGGACATAGTGAAAAGAACAGAGAGGAAAGGACGTGGAGAAGCTAAAGGCAAAGAGAAGAACTGAGGAGGCCCAAGCTTAAAGACTTTCTGTAGATGAATTTCTAAACAGTCTTATTAAATAAAAACACAGAGCCAAATACAGAGTTAATAGCCAAAGAGATCAGAGCAAGAGCCATGACTAGCTTTAGCTTACCACCATGCAGTAGCTTCCACAGAGAGAGCTTCTTCCTGTCTAACCAGTGTTTTTAATTGCCTTCCTGATCTGCCTTCTAATTGGCTCTAAGCCCAGCCACATGACTTCCTTGTCACTGCCTGTCTGTACAGACCTCCAGGTCTCTATGGTTGGTACTGGGATTAAAGGCTCATGTCACCAGCTTGGCTGTGTCGTTGACTACACAGAGACTCTGTTTGCCGTGTGATCAGATTAAGGGTGTGTGCCACCACCACCTGACTTCTGTTTTATGGCCATTTGACCTATGATCTCCAGGCAACTTTATTTATTAACATACAAATAAAATATCACATTTCAGCACAAATAAAATATTACCACAACTTTCTACATCAGAATGACAAATCTTAGGTGAGGGTAGAAATCCACATATGGGAAGGGAGCACAGAAAACAGAGCTAAGTGAAGAAACTAGTTGTCTCTGGGTATTTCTGGTCACAGGCTTATAAGAAACCCGAGTGTTCTCCAAACCTCCTGGGTTCTTGAGAGCCCTCTGAATCTTGACACCACACTGTGTAGCCGCATAGCTTCAGGTAGCTTTATAGAGTGTAGCACTGCTAAAGCAGTGAACAGACTGGCCTGTCAGTCACATTATAGAGCTGTACCACTACATCTAAAGCAGTTTAAAGGCTGGCTGTCAGTCCTGTTTCTTTTCCTGTATATCATCACAGAAACTGTATACAACCTGACTTCTAAGCAGAGTATCTGTTGACATACAGAGGCAACAAAAGCAAATACATGAGTGCAGTATTCCTAAACATAATTACCAATAACTCTTCCCTACCAACCCCTAGCTCCTGCTGTTTTGTTTCTTAGACACCCAGCAAACAGAGCTTGGGAGATGACTCAGCAGGTAAAGTACTGGCCATGTATGCACGAGGACCTGAGTGCAGATCCTTGACATCCATGTAGAAAGCCAGTTATGGCAGTGTAAGTCTTTAACACCAGCTCTGAGGGGCTGGAGTTAGGAAGACCATAAGGGTCACTAGCCAACCTGCCCAGCCAGTTGTGAGCTCTATGTTCAGCAACAGTCACTGTCATCCAAAACAATGTGGTGAGTAATTGAGGAAGACATCTCATGTCATCCCCTGGCATCTGGGCATGAACACAAGTGCACATGTACCAGTGCACACAA
Source organism: Onychomys torridus (assembly GCF_903995425.1). Lineage (NCBI taxonomy): Eukaryota > Metazoa > Chordata > Mammalia > Rodentia > Cricetidae > Onychomys > Onychomys torridus. Next base: position 85,663,652 of record NC_050445.1, on the reverse strand, counting down.
ATACACACCTGTGCAACCCAGTATGTAAGAAAACAAGGACACAAGTTTCATCTTAGATATTGGGACAGAGACTCCTGTCTTGCTCCCCACCAGTCCTACTTTGAGCTAGAGAGGACTTTGAGATGACTTTTGTGCTGTGCTGTTTGGATGAGGTTTTAGTAGCACAGTGAATAAGATTCTAGACACAAGAGTTAAAAGTTAGAAGTGTGCCCCTTGGCATTGAGAATTCCCCATTTCAAAGGGCTGAGAGATACAGAAGTGCTTGTTCTGAAGGAGAGTGTGTACAACCACTTGTGGTACCCCCCATGTGGTGGTACTGTGTTCCCCCAAAATATTGTGCACCCTAATAAATTTATCTGGGGTCAGAGAACAGCCACTAGATACAGAGCCAAAAATGGTGGCTAGAAAATGGGTCAGAAGCTGGGCGGTGGTGGTACACGCCTTTAATCCCAGCACTTGGGAGGCAGAGCTAGGCAGATCTCTGTGTGTTCAAGGATACAGCCAGCATGGAGACACATGCCTTTAATCCCAGGGAGTGACGGCAGAAAGCTACATAAGACGTGAAGATAAGAAACTAGCAGCATTTGGCTGGTTAAGTTTTTAGGGCTTTGGAGCAGCACAGTTCAGCTGAGACCCTTTTGGGTGAGCACTCAGAAGCTTGCAGTCTGAGGAAACAAGACCAGCTGAGGAACTGGCAAGGTGAGGAAGCTGTGGCTTGTTCTGTCTCTCTGACCTTCCAGCATTCACCCCAATAACTGGCCTCAGGTTTGATTTTATTAATAAGACCTGTTAAGATTCCTGCTACCCCCCCCCCCACACACACACAAGAACTTCTGTCCTTCTAGCCCCACATTTCCTGTCCTTGGGAACTAGCAAGCCCTGACTGTCTAGGTGGGGCTAGAGTGCCTGCTGTAAGTAATGCACTGATTGCCTGTCACTCAGAGCATTCAGAAACTGGGAACTTCTGCGATTGATGCTTGACAGAATAATTAGAAAAGTGTCACTTGGCAGTAACCATTCAAGCGCTCCTAAAGGAATAGGCTAGGGCAAGGTCCCTGCTGTCTCAGTCCCGAGGTTAAATGTTCAAGAACAAAACATATTGTGTCATGGGAGAAAATTGCCTCTGATATGCGGGAAGGGATGGCCCTCCAGTTCCCGATCAATGACCTGGGTGTCTAGGGCTCCAAGGTGTGTCTCTAGCTCCCAAGCTGTGTTAATTTCTCTCTGAGGCTAGTTTACTCTCTGTCACTGGGATGGCAGCAGCAGTGTTTGCAGGCATCTGGGCAGGTAGCTTCGTCTTTAACCTTTGTAGGGTGACACTTACTTGATCTTTTCATCATAGCCCCTGGTCCTGGCCTGGCTGATACTGTCTCAAGTAAGTATGACTGAGACCCAGTCTGACCTCAAGAGGCAAGGCAGGAAGAAAGTTAACAGCTCTTAAATAATTGGATTGCTATGACAGAAGACTAATTTATGCCCACTTTTGTGGTGGTATTGTGTTCCCCAAAATATTGTTTGTTCCCCAAAATAAACTTATCTGGGGTCAGAGAGCAGGATGGCCACAATATTAAACATGAGGATAGGCAGTGGTAGCATACACCTTTACTCTTAGCATTTCAGAGACAGAAATACCTCTGGATCTCTGAGTTCAAGGCCACATTAGAAACACCAGGCCTGGTGACACATGCCTTTAATCCCAGAAATCCAGCCTTTCATCCCAGGGAGTGACCATAGAAAGTAGAAAGATATATAAGACGTGAAGACCAGAAACTAGAAGCATTTGGCTGGTTCAGCATTTGGCTGGTTAAGCATTCAGGCTTTGGAGCAGCACAGTTCAGGTGAGATTCATTCTGGATGAGGACTCTAGAAGCTTGCAGTCTGAGGAAACAAGACCAGCTGAGGAACTGGCGAGATGAGGGAGCTGTGGTCTCTTCTGCTTCTCTGATCTTCCAGCTTCACCCCAATAGCTGGCCTCAGGTTTGATTTTATTAATAAGACTTTTTAGATTCATGCTGCTTCTCCTTATTTTATAGGAAAATGAGTTAGAGAATATGTTTGGGAGAAAAATCTGTCCTATTCTGCATCTTTTGTCATCACTGTTTCCATTTTTTACATTTATTTATGTACAGGGGTGGAGGTGTGGAGATCAGAGAACCCCTTGAAGGGAGTCAGTTCTACTTGTACTGTGTAGGTCCGAGGGATTGAACCCAGGTCTTCAGGATTGGGTGCTAGCACCTTTACCCTCTGAGCTGTCTCACCTCACTGTGTTCTGTTTGGTTTTTTGAGACAGGGTTTCTCTGTGTAGCCTGGGTGTCTTGGACTATGTAGCCTAGGCTGGCCTCAAACTCACAGAGATCTGCCTGCCTCCGCCTCACAAGTACTGGGATTAAAAGTGTGCACCACCACTGCCTGGCTCACCACTTCCTTTTAAAAGGTAAATTTTAGGGCCAGCAACATGGCTCCAGGTAAAGGCACCTGCCACCAAGTCTGACCTCCTAAGTTCTATTCCCAGACCTCACATGGTGGAAGGAGAAAGCCAACTCCCAAAAGCTGTCCTGTGATTGCTTCACGTGTTCTTTGGTTTGTGTACCAATGCAGATACACAACATCAGTAGTGAAAGAATGCCTTTCTGTGCTTGTGTTCAGATATTAATACTTCTTTGACATCAGGTTTTCTTTGGGGCAGATCTGAGAAATGGGATACTGATTAGCAGTCCTCTGCCCTCTTTTGATAAGCTTGCAGGAACAGTGCTGACAGGGCAGAATTAGCACGGATTGGCCTGCTCTCGTGTTATCTAGTGTGTAGCCTAGCTCCTGAAACTGAAGATACGTGTCTTCTGAAAGTCAGTAAATGTTCAGTGCTCTTTACCTGGTTTACTAAGTAGCTGTGTTCAAAGAAAGGTTAAAATGCCTTCACCCTGTTTGTCTTTAATTAAAGCAGTCGGAATTCTTGGCAACCCTAGCTGTAGCCCACAACCTTCCTCTTAGATTTGCTCCTATGAATTTAGTTTGTTGTTACTTACAAGCCAGTTGGTCCTCTATTTTTTGCAGATTTTATTCTTACTTGTTTGTTTTTCTGTTTTTTACCCTCTTGGGGTTGGCTGTTTGTTGTTATGTAGCAGAGGCTGGCTTCAAATTCTTTATCCCCCTGCCTCAGCCTCCTTGCAATTTAGGTGTGTACCACCATGTCAGGCTTCAGATGAGTTTAAGACTCACATTGAGAGATCGAGAAGCATGGGTTGTCTGCTGTATACCACCTTATTTTCCATTCTAGGCTCCACTGTCTATCTCAGACTTCTTCTTCTCCCCACACTTAGCCTGCCTTCATCCTCACTGTTTACCTGGACATCTCCCTGGGTTCTGTGCACTGGAGAGAATATGTCAGATTCATGCTTCTCAAATGGGGGCCTTGTAGCCACTGAGATGATACTTGTTGATGTCTGGAGATCTGTTTGACTGTCAGTTTGGGGTGGGTGATTTGCTGATATGTAGTGAGAAGAGGCCAGGAATGCAACCGAACATCCCACGGAACACAGCTCTTTGTACAGAGGGATTCTTAGCCCATGAGTGGCATATTTGCTGAGGACTCTGAGCCCTCTGCTAGAAATTCTGTTTGCTGATTGATCTCTGGGCTTCCAGTGATGGACACTGCATGTTTTTCAAAGCTACATGGAGACGGGTGTGCAAGCCCCCCTTCTTCCTCATAATGGTGTCTTTCTTTGTGCTGCCTCTGTTACAGCTATATGGAACCTAATTATATTTTATGTTTTATCCTTGCCAGAATTCCAGAGTTCCTTAAATATATAATCTCCACTTAAGATTCCAACAGATTTATAGAGTTGGCAGAAGAAAATGAACCGAGATTGCTTCCATGATCAGTCTTATGTCTTGTTTGGGGTGTTAAACTTACGTGCCATGTGGCTGATTTGTTAATGGCCATATTTTAGTTCCCTTCATCAATCTCAGTGCTTGGGAGAGAAATGTGAAAAGGAATTCTGTTAAAAGCCCGCTAAAACAAAGGGCAGTGTCTTTGTCATAGAGTTTCCAGTCGTGTGTATCCATGGACATCTTTCAGCAGGAAAGAACCCAAATCAGAGGATAGCTGGGGACTTGAGTAAAGCAAGCCGGACCCGATGTTAGGCTCAGAGGCATCGAACCAGCCCCTCTCTTGGTTCTTCCCGCTTCCCAGACATAAATCTTCTGGGGTGAGGTGGCTTGGGATAGATGTGCAGGTCAGTATGCACATGTATGCATACGCATGTAGAGGACAGAGGACAGCCTCCATTGTCATTCCTTGGGAGGGACCCTATCATTTCATCTGCCTTGTTTTTACTGGACTGGAATTTGCTGAGTTGGCAGGGCTGTTGGCCAGCAGGCCCAGGACTCACCTGTCTCCACCTCTCCAGCACTTGGTTTCTAAACTCATACCACCTCACCCAGCATTTGTGTTTGTGTTTGTTTTGTTTGTTTTGGTTTGGCTTTTGGGTTTGGGTGTGTGTTTTTGTTTTGTCGGTTCTGAGGCTAAGAGTCTGGTCTTCATACCTTGTGCAGCAAGGGCTTTGCCACTGAGCCATCCCCCTTTGCTCAGCCATTAGTCTTGAGTGACAGCCCACAGGATGCTCACTGCTACATTCCCATTCACTGAGTCCCCTCGAGCTGGGGCTGCTTGGGCTGTGTTTGCGCTGCTGCTGTCTTGTTTGACTGTTCCTTCCCAAGTGACCATGTCAGATGAGATCACTGAGGTACACAGAGCCAGGGTGAGATGCCCACTGTCCTAACACCTTCTCTGGATCTCTTCATCTCCTGTTGTTAAAGTAGCACTTCTGCAAACAAACTCAGCCGTGGGTTCAGTGTTGTAGTCAGCTGTAGTTGCTATAAATTAAAGGATGCCAGCTCTTTGAACTTGAGTTTTCTCATTCCATTCACCATGAAATGAGAATACCCATGATCCCACTGGGGAGATGGTGACAGGCTTTGTCAGGATTGCAGTAAGCAGCCTTAGGAAGGTCCTCCCATCTCTATAGCTAATACCATCTTCATGACCTGGACTGAAAAGCTCTGCAAAATTGATCTGTAGATTGATTATGTATGATATTAAAGCATATAGTCTGATATTCAGTAAACAAAAGACGTCATTACCAACTTCTATCATATTTATTATTACCACTATTCTGTGACTGTGTTAAACCAAATTGTAATTTGTACTTCAAATTCCTTCAAGATTAACAAGTTGTCACTACTGTTATTTATATTATTCTGCTACTGGATATAATGCCTTGAGTTGGCTGATTTCCTATTAGAGGCATTAATTTGGGAGTAAGAAAGGGGCTATCGGGTTATCCACCATTAATTCTTTATTTCTTTCTTCCTGGCTGTCAGTGGAATGTCAGTTCTGTGATACTTCAATACCCTTTTAGTTGGTGGACTCCTGTGACTCCTTCTGGCCAATGAGAGATGAACAAAAGCCTGATGTGGACTTGTGGCAAGGCTGTTTTTAAGAAGTTGAGGGGTTGGGGATTTAGCTCAGTGGTAGAGCACTTGCCTAGCAAGCGCAAGGCCCTGGGTTCGATCCTCAGCTCCAAAAAATTAAAAAAAAAAAAAAAAAAGAAGTTGAAGTAACTAAGATGGAGCCCTTCTGTCTTTCCTATGCTCTGTCAGTGGCTTGGAATGCCTTTGTTAAGCAAGAGCTCCAGTAGCCTTTCTGACCTAGAGCCTACATTGCAATGGTATACTTTTGTTTTAGAGGAGGTTGACCTGAGATCTTGAAAGACATTGGAATGTCATTCCAGCCCTGGGACATACCAGCAGTCCTGATTTACTTGTCTGTGGCTAACATCTGGTTTCAATCCTTGATTGCCACCCTTGCTACTGAGATGGCCAAGCTTTCTTTCATTTATAATGGAACTCTTCCAGTGTTTTTATTTTTCCACAGTCAAATTCTTCTCCATTGTGGCGTAGATAGGCAGACTGAAGTTTAACATTGACTTGAGCAACTCCACAAGCAGAAGCTTTCCTGGTGAGGACAGGTGTAAGTGTTCCTATGTGAGGTGAGTTTAGAGAGGAATCATTGTGAGAAGGGGCAGTTGGCCTTTGTGGAGGGTTTCCTGCCTGCACTAGCCTATGCAGGCCCAGTCCTGTTACTCTGCCCATAGCTGGTGCTATTGTAGTGACAATACACAGGCTGGAAAGTTTATTATTCAGTGTGGGGTTTTCCTGAAGGTGCTACCAATATTTCCTTAGAGCTTTTGTCCTATTTTCCTTCAAACAGATGGTGGTAGCTTAAATCCAGTGGGTTTTTCTTATACATTGACTAGAGAAAGGCTGCAGAGCATATGTCTACATCCCAGAACACAGAGAATGCTGAGTGGTTTCCTTTATGTTCAAATGTCCTTTCTTCAAACAGTCCACAGTAGCTTAACTAACAGAAAAAGAAGAAACTGTAAAAGTTTGACAACTAATTCATGCTAAAACATGCATACTCCTACCAACCATCCTCTGAATGGTTCACTAGCCACCAAGATCGTGCGGAGGCCGAATTAAGAGAATTTGAATAATTGACCTTCTATGTGAATAAATTAGAATATATTAGATTTGATTGACCGTATAACAATTTAAATCATTTTTAAAAAAAGCACCACTTTTTTCTTTCTAGGCTACTTTGTAACATTGTGTCTCAAAGGTGATTAACCATGTGTTTTTCTTGTTGGAGGGGTTTCCTAAACACAAATCAGCTGATGACAGAAAGGATGGAAATAGTTACATGTGCTATTGCCTTTTTAATTAAAGGTCTCTGAAGACTCTGAAACATACCGAGTTGTTGGGAGCCATTTTAAAAGAGCGGTGGACCAGAGCATGTTGGTGTGTGTCATGTACTCTGATCTGTGGGTGTTCTGTGTTGGGATAATTTGGGTTGAGATAGAAGGTTCCACAGCTACTCTTTGCCCTTCTGATCTCAGATCTAAGCATGTGTGAAATACATTGTTCTGTTCTGCAGATCATGCTCCTGTGCTATGGAAAGAGGAGATACACAAGTGAGTCAGACATAGTGGTGAGGAAACACAGCGGTGAGTTAGACACAATGGTAGGGAGTCAGTGGTGAGTTAGATACTGGGGAGTTAGACACAGTGAGTTAGATACAGTGTGAGGAGACACAGTGAGTTAGATACAATGTGAGTTAGACACAGTGAGTTAGATACAATGTGAGGAGACACAGTGGGGAGTTAGACACAGTGAATTAGATACAGTGTGAGGGGACACAGTGAATTAGATACAATGTGAAGAGTCACAGTGAATTAGGTACAATGTGAGGAGAGACAGTGGGGAGTTAGACACAGTGAATTAGATACAATGTGAAGAGTCACAATGAATTAGGTACAATGTGAGGGGGGACATGGTGAGTTAGATACAATGTGAGGAGACACAGTGAGTTAGATACAATGTGAAGAGTCACAGTGAATTAGATACAATGTGAAGAGTCACAGTGAGTTAGATACAATGTGAAGAGTCACAGTGAATTAGATACAATGTGAAGAGTCACAGTGAATTAGATACAATGTGAAGAGTCACAGTGAGTTAGATACAATGTGAAGAGTCACAGTGAGTTAGATACAATGTGAAGAGTCACAGTGAGTTAGATACAATGTGAAGAGTCACAGTGAATTAGATACAATGTGAGGAGACACAGTGAGTTAGATACAATGTGAGGAGACACAGAGAGGAGTTAGACACAGTGAATTAGATACAATGTGAAGAGTCACAGTGAGTTAGATACAATGTGAGGAGACACAGTGGAGAGTTAGACACAGTGAATTAGATACAATGTGAGGAGACACAGTGGAGAGTTAGACACAGTGAATTAGATACAATGTGAAGAGAGACAGTGGGGAGGAGACACAAGGCCAGTAGTAAGAAATGCTCTGCCCTTGTCTTAAACCTGAGCAGAAATGTGTTGGCTTGTTTGTCAAAGTTATTCATAAAGAATTGTGCTGTGGTCACTGTACTTGTGGCCTGTGGCTTCATGAATGTCACATGTCCCTCTGTAGGAAGAGGAGGCTAATAGTGTCTGGTTCTTGGGGTGGTTATGTAATTAGATGAGATGTGTCTATAAAGCAACATTTTAATAGTCTCTGTCTTGCGAACCACTCCAAAACATAGTGGCATTAAAATAGTAGCTGTGCCAATTTCTTACAGTTCAGTACTCAACAGTGTTCCTGTGTGTTCTTCTGCTATCTCTGTCCCAGGTCACTTATGCTGCTCAAAACATCAGCTGGCAGGCTGGCTAGAGGCTGCATTCCTCTTCTCCCTCTGCTCTCTCAACAGGGTCCCCATCCATGACCTTTCCAGTAGCGTAAGACTTCTCACCCAACACGTAAGGCTTTCAAGAGGATAAGAGCTGACAGCAGGCTTTCTTGAAGCATTGGCATGGAGCAGGTCCATATCTTCTAGGGACTAAAGCAGTTTAAGTAGAAAGGGCTGAAGGACATATGCAAGGTGGATAGGGTTCAAATGTTGCCATCGGCCTAACATTACTCCATGGAAATGCCACCATGTCTGATGCCCACTGCAGGCCCTGTGAATGCCAGTTGCTCTTCTTTTAGATTAGTACTGATCACTGGTTTTATTGTCTTTCTATAGCAAAGAAGACATAGACAGAAAACACTTGACAGAAACTTTGAAAATTTAAATAATTTTATTTTCCTGTGTCTTACTTTAAATCACACTACTATCCACAGTTTCATAGGACATCTGCTATAAATAGAGTGTTAAGTAGAATCTCTAATTTAGCAATTCCCCAATTATCCAATCCAAGCAATTTTGTGTCTGAAAAAAGTATAAAATTGAGAATCATGTAATGCGAATTGTTCAAGTTGGACTGGGTTCTAGCATCTCTTCCCAGCTGAAAAGTGTTTACACTTCCAGTGCCTGTCGCTTTGGAACAGGCTGTTTGGGGAGAAGGAACTTTATAAATCTCTTACCCTCCAGTCTGGGTTGTGACTTCTGCTGGGTGAACTGAGTGCTGTTTCTGTGGAGAGCAATACTTAGGTGAGGGTCTAGCCTGTGCTTCACAGCCCACAGCATTCCCAAGATGGAGCTCATGAGGCAGCCAGCCCCACTGCTGCCTTAAAAGCAAGGCACCGGGAAGGGTTGGGGTTCATGAGCTTTCCATGCCTGGCTTCCATCTGGGATATTGTACGGGATGTGTGTAGCTACTTGGCCATTTCCATCTTGTAAAAGCTTTTTTCTTCTTTGTTATATAAATCGCACACTTACAGTTTTCCACTCTTTACTATAGGAAAGCATAAAGAAAGGGGAAATAGCCCAGATCATTCTTGTCCATGTTAATATCATGGTGCCTGTCAGCCAGGACAGTTCATTTGAATTGTTTTTCCCCACAAGTTTTTTACTCCTTGGCAAATATGCATTTTTGCTTTTGAATATTCAGAACTGGCTGTCTTCACGAATCTTTCAAGTTTCACTGTTTTGCTTGAGAGAGACACCATGATGTATTCTTGCTAATGTTTTCAACTTAGCATTATTTATAGTTCTCCCAAGAAGTCTGAAATTTAAAAATTATTTCTTTACTTAGTTTGATTCTTTCCTGTCTAGCTTTCAGTTGAATTCACCTCTTTGTGTTTCTAGTGAAGCCTGAGATGGTCATGCCCCCACGTGAGTTCACTTGTTTCTGCGCCCTTGAAGACCATGAACAGTGCAATGAAACCAGCTCCCATCATTTGCTACATCTTCTGCACTATATCTAACTCAGTGTTCCAATAAGCACCTGGGTGAGGCTTAATGCTGGACATGGTTCCTCTGTGGAGGAACTTCTTTTCCCTTTGGCTTGTCTAAACTCCTGAAGGCCTGCCTGTATTACAGTCCTTGCATGTAGGCTATAATGTCTTCACTGTAATCAATTGCTGATAATGCTGGTTGGTAATAAAGGGAGAGCCCTGTGCTATCCAGTCTATGGTATTACATCTCACTGGCCAGACAACAATTACATCATTCTAGGGTGAAAAGATGCTAAAATATCTCAGAACAGATGTGCTGCTGAGATGCAGTCTCTGGGGGAATGAGGTCTGAGTATTAGATAGCACAGTTGCTTTGGCATAGGTATCAAGTAGTGTGCTTTGAAGGACTCCCTTCAGATTGCTGTCTTATTTTCTTCAATAGGATAGCAGTGGCAGTCTTTGAAGGACACACCCACATGAATCACTAGGACAGAGGTAGCAGCCGAGAGGACCACTCTTGCAGGAGCCTACCATTGACATTTTCCTTCCTTTCCTATATTCTCAGCCCAACTCCCAAATATAAATTTTGCTTCATGTTTTTCTCCACCTAGTACCTGGAGCATAGTGCAATAGATTCTAATCATCCTAGTTATCCTAACACTAAATTATAAACCTGAAATTGCCAAGTCAGAAAGCTGATCTCTTCATTCTCTCTCATCAGAAGCATCTTCCACTGCCAATGTGCATCACGTTCAAGCATCATACTTTTAGGAGCAATAAGAAATTAAACTCCCTATTCAGTTTTGGAAGTCAGTCTCCTTTTCCAGGTAGATTTAAACTCAGTAGGTTAGATAAACATGAAGGATACTTAGAGTTATTTGTCAGCCTGGACCCAAGTGTTGCCGAGAGTAGATGCTTGACCTGCAGAGGGATAAGCTGCATGACCTCTACTCAGGCAGAGGGTGGGGAAGGCAAGCTAGCTCTGCCTTCAGAGTGCTGAATCTGCAAGGCTCGGGTTCAAGTGTAAAAATACCTTCCACAGTTTCCAAGCAAATTATGAAATGCAGAAAAGGAAAATGTGAAGTGAGTAAATGCTAAAGATTAAACATGATGAAGTCACCCTAACAAACCATGGGTGGCCTGTGGACTTTAAGTGGGCTTGTGTGGGTATATTTGTTTGCACAATATTCTTGAACAGTGAGGAAATTGTCACTATAGATGACATAATAGATGGTATTAGGGACATGTGTATTTTCCAAGGTGTTCTAATAACATCTGATTATGTAAGACCTGTCTTTATTTTTAGAAGTATATACCCAAGAATATGGGAGTAAAGTTTCATGATATAAGCAACTTACTTTAAGTGACTTAACAGTAAAAATGTGTGTGTGTGTGTGTGTGTGTGTGTGTGTGTGTGTGTGTAGACAGAGTGTCACAAATATGGGAAAAGATTAAATAGTTAAAGACACATGGAGGTTGTATGAGCTATCTACGCTATATATGTCACAACTATTTGAACTTCTCTTTATTTTTCCATATATTTGATATTTTCTGTAGTTGAAAATGTGATCAGTACTGCTTTGCAACTTCCAGCTTGCCCACAAGCCTGTCACTCATGTTCTTCCCTAATCTCAAGCTGACAATTTATTGAAATTTCTTGAGTGGCTACTACATACGGGTTTACAGATACTAGGGTATATAGATGAGTAAGATAAATGTACCTTCATTTGAAGAGTTCATGATTTATTATGTTTCTTGTACATTGTAATTCATATAAAATCTTAAATGAGGATAAAAACATCTGTCTGCTTAGGCCTGGGAACGCCTTAAGCAGTGCTTGTCAATCAGCCCTTTGACACCTCATTCTCTTCTAGGCTTTGTGTAAAGACCTGTGCATTAGTAGATAATGTGCAAAGCATTTGTACAATGAAAATGCCTGACAGTGACAATGTTGGACTTTGTTCATCATGTACCTCTGGATAAATCTAGATAGTTTTTTCACAAATACTGTTAGCATTATGTTTGCAATGAGTAGTCAAAAGATGCCTGTGGCCCTGACACACAGTTTTCTAGAAGCAATACCTTCTCGGAGCTGTGGCATCTCAGTGACTCCTTCATCGTGGCTATCAGTTTCTCACCACCTGGGCAGCTTGGTTGAAAGATTGTTTTCCTGCTTTCTAATTGGTGTCCAGGTTACAAAAGAAGGAAGAAAGGGAGGTGGGTGATGGGAGGAGGTAGGAAGAAATATGTACTTATCAAATTAGTTATTTTAGGAGAAGGTCCTCCTGGTGGTTGAGCTGAAATTTTTAATACCCAAAAGTAGCTGTATGCTGAGAAAACATGATACAAAGTTGCCAATACTGAGCCTAAAGACCTGAAGATGTTCTCTGTAGCTGAAGAAGCTTTCCTGAGGATTAGTTAAGTCTGGTAGAGTTTCTTTCTGACATCCTCTCTAATAACTGTGGCAAGAGAAACCATTTACATCTCAGTTGTCTTAAGAGGTGCTTACAAAAGTTACAGTTTTACATTTCACTATATATATTTCAGTCTTGCAAGTATACCTTGACTTATGGTAGAGTTACATGTTGTGGAATATTAGTTCAAGATGTGTTACATTCTTTTATGCTGTGGAATATTTGTTTAATGTTGCAAAGATATGGTGCATTCTTTTATGTTGCATTTGTTTAACTCTGTGAAGCTGTGTTACTTTGCCTGTCTAAAACACCTGATTGGTCTAATAAAGAACTGAATAGCCAATAGCTAGGCAGGAGCAGGATAGGTGGGGCTGGCAGGTGAAGAGAATAAATAGGAGAAAGAGAAGAAGGAGGAGACACTAGGGACCAGCCACCCAGTCATACGACCACAGAGTCAGCCACACAGTAAGAAGGGAAGAAAGGCATAGAATAGAGAAAGTTAAAAGTCCAGAGGCAAAAGATAGATGGAATAATTTAAGAAAAGCTGGCTAAAAGTAAGCCACCCTAAGGATAATCATTCATAAGTAAGTCACCGTCTCCCTGTATTTATTTAGGAGCTAAGTGGCAGTCCCCCTAAGATCAAAGAGTAAAAAATAAAAACCAGTTACAGTTATGTCCTAAAACATAGGTTGCATATTGAAAATACTATGTGACAAAAGTGTATTCAGCATGCCTCACCAACCAAGCATCCTAGCTCAGGAGCAGATCCCACCACAGAATAGCAAATGTTTTCCTTGGTGACTGTGTGACCAGTGGAACTGTGGCTGCCACCTGTCTACATTTCATGTTAACCCAGAAAAAGATTACAATTCATAATTGAAAGTACAGTTTCCATTCAGTCCGTATACTCTGTATCATTGTAATACCAAGGAAAATGTATGTTGAATAATCCTAAGGATTTATTAACTCATTTATTTAACTCTCATTTATTGAAATATTTGAGCACAAGGAAGATTTGATGTTTGAATTAAATTTTAAAAAGTATCCTTTGGATAAAAGAAATATAAAAAATGTATTTTAGCAAGCAAGATGGTAGGTCGAAATATTTTAGAAGGAAAAAATAGCTGTAATAAATAAACAGCCCTGAAAAAAAAAAATGAGACCATGTATTATTGTGCAGGCCAGTTAAAAGCTCTTATACCAGCTAGCTAAAAACCAGTGTAGAATCTGCATTTGTTGTTTTCATTTGTAAATTAGGACCAATGGGAAGCCAGTTCTCGTAGAGGGTTGAGATAAACAGAAAAAATTCTAAACATGGGACTTAAGAATGACTCTTACTCTCAAAACTAGCTCAGAAGGAAGATGGAGGGTTAAATAACAATGAAGATGTCTGGAAAAGTTAGAAGAAATCATAGTATTAACTATTTACCTTTAAAAACAGCAGCAAAAAAACCCTGTAATATAAGTAAGTATGTATATAAATATATGTAGTTTAAATGAACTTTTCTCATCTGGACTGACAAGGTTCTCTCCAAGAGCCAAAGATCATCTAACAAAACCCAGCATGGGAAGCCCTCTTTTGAGTTGCTGGTCAGGGTTGTCCAAGAGAGTCCAAAACATACAAGCTATTGATATTGCCCTTGGTCCCCACCACCAAGGGGTGGAAAGTAAGTTACTATTGCACTATTGCACTTTAGACACAGATCCCAGTGGCTCCTGAACTGGAATTGACCTGTATGCCTCCTTTCTGAGGACTAGCTTTCATGGTACCTGAAGGTGTCATGCAAAGTTCCAAAAAAGGGAAGCAACCAGCAGTCCTACCCAGCTGTGATGCATATGAATCCAAAAAAGGACCAGCATAGCACAGTAGCCTTAAGGATGGAGTAGTGGCACACATACCTTGGCCTTAACCAACAGCATTCTAATTGGCCTTAAGACCTGCTCAACCAGAGGGAATCCATGCCTGGTACTGGAAACCTAGCCAACTACTCAATGCTAGTGAAGTCACGGGATCTTAGAGGAAAACCTACAACCACTACTTTACTAAACCAGCATTATTCCTAATCATACTCTAAGTATTTGTCCTTATACCTATAGATAAATGTATGTAGTCTTCACCCCTTATCAAGAAAACTTATGTTTGTAATAGATGGAGAACATTACAGAAGACCACAACCAATCAAAATGCAGAGTTGTGAAGTCCAGTCCCTAATGTTTCACCAACATGACTGCCTAAACATGAGCTGAACAAGGACAAGAACAATGGACATGCCAAAGTAGATGTGGGAAAACCTCCAAGCTTCAACCCTACACAAAAACCACAGGCAACTAAGGAATGCTGAGTGGGAAAAAATAGTCTTTCCCAGGGAAGAGCACACCTTGGCTATCCAGTACCAAATGATCAGTCCTGAAAACATGCCTACAAGTAGCGTTATAGAGACTGAGCAGGTTGTATGTAGTGATCTATAAGCATATACATGTAGGTATATGGCAACAGTTAAGAAAAATGGAGGCCATAAATTTGAAAGAGAGCAAGGAGGAGTATATGGGAGAGTTTAGGGGGAGGAACAGGAAGAAATGATGTAATCATAATCTTAAAAAATAGCACCTGGAGTAAGGGGAGCACAGTGAATTAGGGCCAGGTTGAGCATGTTGTGAGTGCTGTGCAGAAGGTGTGGAATTATAAGCAGTGAGAATATGTCTTAGGTTTGGATGAGGAAGGAATACACTTGTGTCCTAAGGACCACTTAGAGACAAGGGGGAAAGATAGCCACACACCTCCCTAGGTAGGGGAGGGAGTTAGGACATAACCATGAATCTTTTCTTTAGAATAGCATTTCCAGAGTGCTGAAGTGGATATGATGATTGTTGAATGTCCTAGCTGATTAAATACAGTGCAGCAGTGGTGCCCAGGTACAGGATGCCTAAAAATGCTGATATGCCATTGAACAAGTGTGCAAATTTCATGAGCTGGAATCTCTGTCCTGGCCACTTGAATGCTCTCTGCCCAGTGTATTCAACTTCTCTTTATGTTTAAAATTAGTTACAGTATAATGAAATATTTGAAAAAGTTCATTTCCTCTTTAATTTTTTCAGTTCTTGAAAAACTCAACAAAATTTTCTGTTGCTGATAGGGTTTTCACAATCATTTTGGCTCACCCTCAGTGATAAAATCTGTCTAGATAGGATTTAATAATACTTCTGCACTTTTTCTAGTTAGTCTACTGTTATCATCAATTAATGGGAATTAATACATTTTTCTTGTTCATAGTGATACTGTCTGTCCTCTTTTCAAATGATATATTTAAAGAGTACAGTAAAATAGATAAGTAATGTAGGAGGATTCATACAGTTGCTGTAGGAAGGTGGAGCTTATTTGGGATCTGATATTTCCCCCCAAAATGAGATGAGTCGTGCTTTGCAGAATGAATATTGGGTTGGGCCTTTGGATCTTCCCTGTCTCCAGTTAAGCTCCACATGTGGTGAGTGCCCTTTCTTGTCCAGATCCTCTCCCAAATCCTAGGAAAATGAAGGTCCAGGGTAAAACATGCTAGTTTTGCAGTGTCTGATGTGTAGCCTTATTCACTTGGCTTTGGAGAACATATTGGGAGAAGTAGATGCACATTCCACAGATAAAATATTGAATAAAGAAATGTAATCAGAGCAGGCTGCCCAAACAGGCAGTGGTACGGACTGGATTTTGAAGTGTCACATTTACTTTTTCTTTGTAGAGTTTTCTTAGTAGAATTTAGAGAATACCACAATCTACTACCACTTTCATTAAACAAATATACAACAACACATTTTTGTAAAAACAAAAAAGCAAAAATACCCAATGTTAGGCAAAATTTCTCTGTTGTGTGACATGATCATTATACGCCCAATGGAATTTTACATTTTTTTCTTTGGGGTTTGTTTTTAATTTTTTTCCCCCACTACTAGAATCAGTAACAAAAACAGGGAATAACTAGAATATACTGAACTACATTGTATAAGAATGCTGCATTCTTGTGCATAGTTTAAACAGTTTATGAGTCAGTCCTCCTATCGGTGATTCCATATCTGGATTCAATCAGCTTATGGTAAGAATTACTTCTGCACTAAACAAGTACAGATTTTGTTGATGTCATTGGACTCTGAATAATACCAAGCAAGCATTTGCATAGCATTTACGTGTAAGTAATTTAGAGATGATTGGAAACTTGAAAGGATGATGCAGTTATAGTCTCACTGTGCTCATGATCCTCCATGGACTTCAGTGTCCTGTGGAGTCTGGAATTGATCTACTCTGATACAAAGGGTTAGCTGCTTATTGTTTCTCAGCATCACTTAGCATTGATATTAAACATACATCTTATTTTATTTTTTTCTGACAAGCCTTTGTTTGCTGTGTAGTCCAGACTGGGTTAGGACTCATGGTAATTCTGCTATAACTTTCTTGGTGATGGGATACAGAGATGTGCCACCAGGCCTGCATCATGTCACCTTTTGATGTCTTTGTACACATACACATGTGATGCACCATCTTCTAATCTTTGCTCTAAGTCAGTATTCTCATCCTGTGTGGCTGCCTCAGTGACTTGCCTTTACTTAGTTACAGGGATTAAGAATGTGTTCATGTTAATATATCTGAGACTATGTCATCCTTTTTTATAGCAGACATAGGGGTCCACAAAGTGAATGCTGTCTTACCAGATCCCATCTAGTTAGGTGTCAGGTTCTTCAATGTTTTGTGGGTTATTTTTCAGTGAACATCATTAATGGCATGTCTTTCTGATAAACTAATAGAAGAAAAAAATTAAATTATGTCAGATTTGGTGAGCTTTGTTTTCCATTCACACTGAATTCATTAATGAATTCATATTCCCTGGTGGATCAGTTTCCCCAGATATTACCTTGGTCTGTCTGTTCTCTGTACATTGTTTTAGAGTTTGTTTTTTTTTTCCCACCATACACAAATCTCTCTTTCTCATTTCCAGACTGTAAGTACTATTCAAGTCAGATGTATAAGATTTTTGTAGCAAACTCCCAGTGATTGCTCAGTGAATATTGAAAAGATGGTAGAGGAAAACAAACCTCTACTCCCATGCACTTACAAAATTATGCTTCTTATATTCATTCAAGCAGTTGTTTTTGCAATGACTTGATAACGTTTACTCTCATTGTAGGGATTCACTTTAAAGTGAATTTTGCATTTAATTGTGGTATTTTATGGCACTTGTAGTATTATTACATTTGGGAAATGAGGTAGAAATCCTACAGGCAAGTAAGTAAAATGATTTTTTAAAAAATTAACTCAGTTTTATCGACCCTGCACTTTAGCACACAGTTGAGAATACTTCATGTTAGCATCCACATCTGGAGAATACACATTAAATAAAACCAGCCAACCAGAGAACAATGCATTTTCAGGAGCTAATTGCTAGTGATGATTGTTTTTTAACCTGTTTTAAAAAAATAATATTTGGCCTGTTATTAGGGTTTTGAAGGTAAAGGCCCTATTTCCAGTAGCTCAGCAGTCAGGGGTCAGTTACCCACCCCAGTATGCCAATTAAGGCAACTACTGGAGCTGGGGAGATGGCTCAGTGGATAAAGTGTTGGCTGTGCAAGGATGAACACTTGAGTTTGGATCCCCAGCTACATAAAAGCTGGGCTTGGTGATGGTGGCCTGTTATCCTGTGCTGGGAAGCAGAGACAGGAGAAGCCCAGAGGCTGATTGGCAAGCTGGTCTGCCACAGCATGAGTTCCGGGTTCAGTGAGACACCGTCTCAAAAACTAATATGGAAAGTGCTAAAGAAAGATACCCAAAGACAACCTCTGACCTCCACACATGCACACTCCGGCACATGTTCCTACATACACATGTTCACACATGTACCACACACTTTCGTGTGTGTGCACACATATAACATTAACACACACACATGCACATAATGATGTAAAAAGGACAAAGGAGATTGAGAATTGGAACAAAGACAGGGCTCTAGTGACTCCAAACCCATCTTCCTGGTACTAACATGAGATTTAGGTTTGAAAAGAGGGCAAGAGGTATGCATGATTAAGATGTCATCCTACCCCATCATTGTCTTAGCTCATGTTTTGGAAGGTGGTCCAGTTGTTCAAATGCCAATCTATTGATCACTAGGGTCAGCTTACCCATTTGTATCATTGTTGTCATGGCTAGGTGGTTGTAGGTGGAGTGCAATATCTGTCTGGCCTGGCTTTGCTACTCCTGAAATGAAGGTAGCTCAAGAAGAATAGGGAAGGACATTGGCTTATCTCTCTATATTTAGCCAAAGTACAGGTGCAAACTGCAGGTGGAAACGACAGGCTTTCATCCTGCTGTCAGTGACTTTGAGGACTCAAGTGGAGTTGAATCTTTGTAGCCAAGGCAGAGTCCATAAATCTATGTGAAGCCTTGATTTTTACAGTCATCAAATATGAATATTTGTATACACTTTTCCATCATTTTAAAAATCCATTGATGAATTTACGTGATTAATAGATAATCTAGGATTAATAATTTATAATTGAACATATTTCAAATGAATTTTGCTTAAAATATAATTTGCTTGACTATTTTAAGTGGAATGCTCCAATGACCAACATGCTTTACGTATGTAACATTGTGCTGTCGAACAGACCTGCACATCCATGTCACCAGGTTATTTATTATTTATATGAGTGACAGTTATAATGAGAAGGAAATCCACAATCTGGGTTTGTATTCTTATTTTGTCTGGATTAGGACTGAGAAATGATTAATTACAAGGCATTATTTCTTGTCAAGTGGTGAATAACTATGTTTAGCTTTGGTATAGATGTTTACAAACGGGAAAACCCATACTGCTTGCCAAGCAGTTGATTAAAAAATGCATTCAATTCATCTCAGAGTCTCTGTGGGAGAGATCTTTACATTTGTATGGGTTGGCATTTAGTAATTAAATCTCTTTAAACATTTTAATTAGACTTCAGGCCACCCAAAGCCTTCCTCTCATCTGGAAAGCACTTTCCAATGTCAATAAGCACAAAGCTATGGGCAAGACCTTGTCATTTACACCTGAGTCTGAAGTATAGAACAGTGTACCCAGAGGTTTTTCTTCTACTTGGAAAGTCTATCAGAGCAGGGATTTCTGAGTCTTCCTTTCAGAGACTGTTTGATCCAGGAGTTTATGAAGTGGTCCTAAAATGTACATCACTCACCAGCTCCAGGCTAATGTAAGTAGATGCTTCTGGTCTGGATATCAAACTTGGGAAGTACTATGGGATTCCGTTGTGATAGGAAACTATAGACAACTTGATTGTTCTTTACTTCATGGTTTTTATGTTCAGTTCAGTTTTCTTATGTCTTGCCTTTTAAAAGGGACTCTTCATGGTAAATCTTTTATAACACTGTTCTGTTGTGAGGAAAATGTCAGAAGTAGGGAGAGATAGCCAGTATAGAAGAAGCAGTGAAGCCAAGGCTTGTCCTGTTTCATCTCTCTTCATGGAGAGGAGAAAAGCCTTTTTTAAAGTTATTTTTCATACCCACCCTGTCTCTTCTAGAGTTAAGTATTCTAAAGTGGTTAAGATCTTACATTCTTCCACATCTAGTTGTATTGATGTGGTTAGGTAACTTTATATATTAGCTAATTCTTACTTTGTAACAATACCTTAACATTTAGTGCCTAACATATTATTATCAGGTATAGTTTCACAGGGTCAGAAACACAAGCACAGTTAGCTGGATTCCTCTGGTGAAAGTACATCCTCCTTGGGACCCCACACTGGGCACCAAAAGTGTCAAACTAAAACACAATTCCCACCTCAAAGACGGTAAGAGGTAGTTTATTCTGAGCCACATATGAATGGCCATAGCCAAGACCATGAATTCATACTGTGCTGAATAACATGTTCAGACATGAAAGTTGTTGCTCAAACTTTTATAGTCACAAACCAAAAATCATAAATCCTGACATTTGCCATGAGATAGGAAATCACAGCAAAGCAGTGAATCACTCTTTAGCTTTGAGATGTTGTTTGTTGGCATTCTTAGCTTTGGGACTGTGGTAACCATAGTCTGGTAAGTTAATTTATCCCTATTGATTTATTTACCTGATCTTTGAAAGGAAGTTAGGTCAGGTACATAGGTGGACAGTGACCATGAATAGCCCAAGATAATTTTAGCTCTGGATTGTAACTCTCCATATTCAGGAAGTTTTAATTATAAGTTATTCCACCTTGTGGAATCTTTCAAAATGTGTTGCTTTGTTCCTGGAAATATCCATTTAAAAATTCCTATACTTCTGTAACCCAGTACCAGAAGGGATCATGCAGTATTTATGCAATTCTATTTATTAGAAATGAACTACTTGGGGAGAGTTCTTGTTTTTTGTTTTTTGACAAATAGTCTCCTGTAGTCCAGGACAACCTCAAACTGACTACTTAGCCAATACTAGGTTTTAACTCCTGATCCTCCTGCATCTGCCTCCTGAGTGCTAGGGTTGTAGCTCAGTATAGACCACTACACCTGGCCCTACACCTGCTTTGTAAGATTCAGAAAAAGAAGTTGTATATCTTGAAGGCAGTATCCAAGGATCTATGAACAAATCCGTACAGCCTTCACTATATTAATATCAGTTTCTTCTGTGAAATGGTTAATTGACATTTGAGAGGGGGGCTTAATAGTGGCTCTTAGGTTTGGATGATTATTAAAATCTTTCATCATGATGGTCACATTCTTAAGATCTACACAGTCAACCAGCTTTCCTGCTGCATGGCCCTTCTCTCTCCACCTGGTTTGTATTTTATAAAATGTTCACACCATAAGAACATCTTTCTTTGTTTTGTTGTGAAAACATAACATGATCGTGAGAATTGATTCTGTTGGAGTAAAAAAATTAAATCTGGATATTACTATGGTATGTTCAGTAGTGTTCTGCAGCTGTACCACCAAGTACAGTTTATCCAAGGATGGCTATTCTGTCAGATTCCTTAGAAATTATCACTCGGGCTGGAGAGATGGCAAGAGTGGCTGCTCTCGCAAGGACCGCAGATTGATCCCTATCACCTATATGGTGCTCACAACCATCCTTAGCCCATTTCAGGGCATCTCATGCCTTTTTCTAGTTCCTCACATATTAGATATATGTCTGTGCAATACATGCATTCAAGCAAAACACAAATACACACAAACTAAAACTAATTTTTAAAATTATTTATTTCTTATAAGAAAACAATACCAACATTTCTGAAGCACAAAATATTTAGAGTGGGATAGTATTTGCAGCTGGCTATCTCTCAGATGGCCGTTTATGACTGACCCCATCTGCTGGTGTTCACATTGTTGTGAAATCCCCTGCCCTTGCATTTGCAGTATGCTTGCTGACTCACTTGTAACACGTGGAGAGGGAATATTTTTTCATAAAAAGACTGAAGTTTCTGTAATGTGGCTATTGTCTGTTCTCCTGTAACATGTTAAGTGTTTCATTGTTGTTCTTTGTTTACTTGTTTGTTTTAATGCACTTGGCAAAAGTTTCTCTGTCTCCAGAAATGTACTAGGAGGAACTACACAAAGTAATGACAGCTTTGCCTTTGCACATTGGTATTATACTAATGCAGTGTGTTCTAGTTCTGCCTGTCACTTCTCAGTTAGGATAGTATCTTACATTCCAATGGAGAATTTCTGTATGAATGCTCTTAAGTGTTAACAGTATTAACTAATAAAATATTCATTCATACTCATGTATTTCAATTCACATACCATTGAGAAACAATATTTATTGAGAAGAATATTGTACATTTATAATTAAGTACAAGAGAAATGCAAGATTTTGATTCTGCCTTTTGTAATATTTAAAATGTGTATCATGGTCATACATCACTTAAAATTAGTAAAATTGAGATATTTCATGAGAACCAATGGCCAGTTTTCCTGTAGTTCTTGCTGGTGAAAAGCACCCTATGATTCCACACTAACATTACTGATG